>NW_024885532.1:5218198-5234981 GCF_019232065.1 Centrocercus urophasianus
CTTCCCTTCCCTTCCCTTCCCTTCCCTTCCCTTCCCTTCCCTTCCCTCTTCCCCCTTTCCCTTTCATCTTCTCCTCTCTTTCCCTCTCATCTCTTCCTCTCTTCTCTTCCCCCCTCTTCTCTTCCTCTCTCCTCTCCTTTTCTTTTCCTTTGGAGATATAAATAAAAATAGTGTTTTGTGGCTAAAATTTTGTTCTATCAAACAGTGCTATTGTGCTCTTTGTATCTTTTGTAGATTCCATAGAAATGAAAAGGATGCATTACATTCAGTGTGGCCAAATATAACTGATAGATTTTGGTGGATTTTTATGAGAACATAAGGATACACAGAAAAAATGTTGTAGTGTTTCATATCACATACATGAGAATAATAATAAAACAAACATAAAAACAAAAACCTAACAAATGCTATTCTGGTTAAGAAGGAAACAAGTATCAAGGGAATTTAATTTTATGTATATATGTATATGCATACATATACATTTGTGTGTGTGTTGTAGTGTATTTTATACAGTGCTAGCCATTCAGTGCAGTGAAAATACTCCGTACTGTCATGCAGCAAAAACACTTCATAGCTTAAATGCTTTTCCTCATGATTCAAAAAGATCAAGGAATCAGAACATACAGGATTGATCAAAAGCTCATCAAAGGTGCTGGAAAGATTCTGTTACTGGAGTGGGTTATCATCTATGTTTACATACTCTCAAGATCTAAAGTCACTGTGATCTACAGTCTACAACGGAAAACAGAGCAGGATATGTCAGATTCCATACTTCAAGCTTCATTTATTCTTTGCTTCACGTGTTTTTTATCTACTAATCTCAAAATCTCTTTATTGATCTTTTTAGCTGATTTTAGTCTAGATCATGCAAAAGAAAACACTGGAGTACAAAGAACCACTCACAAAAGTAGAAGTCTGATTTTTCTTATTTAAATTACGTTTCTACACACATATTTGCTTATATAAAACTCTCTCAAACACAACAATCTACTCTTCTTTTCCATGATTTCAGAAGGACAGAAGCTTTTATCTCTAGGTAACCTTAGGTACCCTTTTTGACCTTCACTTGCCTTGCTGCAGGGGCAGTTCATTCTAAAAGTTCTGGTCATATCTTCCATGTTGACAGAAAGAATTTAAGTAGTCTAGGGCTTATGAAATGATATTGAACATCCAAGTTGATACGTATAAAATGAAACCTCTCATTTCTGACAAGAATTAATAAAAAATGATTTTTTCTTTCCACACACTTCAATGGAACATGATATATTAGTAAGGAAATAACTTCTGATTGTGCAACTATGATGTTCTAAAAGTTTTTACTTATGCCTTTGACTTATGATGGGCATTTACTTCATACTTGACAAATGGCTATTTGTAGTTAATGAAGATATCAAGTTTAGCTCACTATTTAACTAGAAGATGATTTGGTCAAATAGGCCGAAGTATGATCACAATTTTTTTTTTAGTGTAAATGATATCTACTCGTTTATTGAAAGTGCTGAAGTGTATTATATTGATTAAATGCTTTATTTGCGAAACCTCAGGGGGAAAATATTCAACCTGTCAGGAATTAATAACAATTCTTTATGCTATGGTTAATATTCTTGCAATTTTAGCAATCATTCTGGATTGGACGGTAAAACAGAGGAGTCTGATTCTTGAATCAGATCCTTTTTGACAACAATAGAATAGAACAGATATATGAATGGAAACAATTAAGGTGTCCTTTAAGATGCATGGTCAAATATATAAACATTTATCAGAAAAATAACATCCCCTGAAAGTAAGTGCTATACAGTGTTCTTGTAAATAACAGTACAGTGGGGAGTGACTAAATACTGAAAGTTCCCACTGAGTTTGCAAATATACAGCTTGCTAACTTTTTCTTTTACTTTACATAAATGAAGGTAAAATAAAACCTGGTCTAGAAACAAGAAACTAAGGAAATATGATCTCTTATGGTTGGAGGTTTTGTGCTTAACTTTAGTATCTAAGAATATGTTAGCTGAAAATGAAATTATTCCCATGGCTGAAGAATTCATAAAAATGTATTTTCTCTCTGTTTTACATTCTCTTCCTCTCCTCTGTTGATTTTCTATTTTAAAACATGCGAACTCCACCTGCAGCTATTTCCACAGTCAGGATGGTTATAGGAGTCCTGTACACAGCTGCCCAGTTTCATAGAAATTTAAGACTTCTTTTATCCTGAAACCTCTGTGAAATTAGGCTGAAATTAGCTAGTAGATGCAAGCATTACTGGGATTTTCTTTAAAGGTAGAATGATGAAGAAATGAGAGCATACACAAGGGCAAACACAAAGCATTGGAATAAATCATATTTTCTTATTAATTCCATCTAAAATCAATACAACTTAAGTTGTAAATACCCTATCAGAGTTCCAATATTAAAATGATATTGTTAGGTAGAAACAGTTGAGTAGCAATGTTTTAATAACATAAAATTCAAAAGACGCATCTCAGTGACACGACCAACTCCTACGTGTCTGATAAACAAGGCTGAATAGTAACAATAATAATAACAACAATCATCATCATCATCATCATCATCATCATAAATTGAGTGATAACTATTGATGTCTTCTAGAAAAAGAAATATGCAGACATAGTCCACATTATCAAATATAGTGGAAGAAATAATTCCTGTATTTGCTCCTAATGGGAAATCACCATTCATTCATTTGATCAAACTTTCATTAGCCCATTTTTGCAGTGATGACATTTATCTAAGATAATAGATTTGTATTTCACAGGCTCAATATTTAGCTTAGGATCTGTTTGTTAAGTTTCACTTGTATTCACACTCTATGATTAAAAAAAAAAAAGACTTATTAAGATCTATGGTAATCAAATATATAAGGGAGGAAGCATAGATATCACTGATATTCAGACAAACATATAATGGCTAACATTAACAGCTGCATGAAAAATCCCAGTTTCCTCTTGTAGCAGAACATTCAGAGGAAAAACATGCAACTCATTTTAAGTTCTGTGCTACTTAAATTAAAATGTAACACAGATTACATCCAGGAGCAAAATTATTTCCCTTCCAGATACAACTGAGATACTAGATTCTGTAAATTACTTATTTCTATTTAAACTTAATGCAAATATTACTTTTTAGTACAAATAGTAACTGCTTTTGGTTTCATATTCAGCTTTCGTTTTTGAATGTATAGAAAATATATGTCTGTTGTGAATGGAATGAATCACTTTTTGATGAAAATTTATCTCAACCAAGATAAATGGAGAGGGAAAGAGGGGGAAAGGAAATGGAAATTACTGTTAGTTGTGTCAAAATAGAAGTACAATGATGTTATGGAAAAGTTTGGTGCCTTTATTTGACTAGCTGCTGGCAGGTTCAAGACAGTTAAAATGAGAAGTCATATTTCCTTCTATGACTCCTTACTGAGCAACTGCTACTTCCTGAGAAAGGAATCAGGGAGATGAATGATTTTCATTAGACATTATTTGCCTTCTTGCTCCTTTTTGTGTTTGTTTTCCACACTTGACTCAAGCTTGATCTTCTCACATGTACCAAAGTGAAAATATAATGCAGAAGTTGTTAAAAATATAAAATATTTGACTTCCTTTAAGTTCTTTGTACTTGATTAAAAATAAAATAATATAGGCAAATAGCACAGTAATAATCTGAGTTTTAAGTCATAATTTATGGCAATCATAGGTCTAACTTAGCCCTTATCATCAATACTAAAGATAAACAATAATAAACTAAAATTTCTGCACCATACTGTTACTCATATTCTGCACTAATTAAGTTGTTCCATTATTTTGTCTGATCTAATAATAATATTAAAAAAAAAAAAAAAAAACCCACAAAAAACAAAAACCAGTACCCATTTAGTGAGTATGAGCTACATTTGCAAACGTAGGAATAAAGTCGAGCCTGAAAAAAAGGAAAAGGGTAAGGAAATGTTTTAGTTTTGTGTGTTCATTTGCTTGTTTCTATGATTCCTATCATAATATTCTACTTCAGTTGTCAATATATTAAGCTAGTTTTCCTAAAGCTAAACCAGTTTTGCTTGTTACAGTAATTGCTAAGCAGTCTCTCAGTCTTTATCTTCATCCATGAGCTTTTTTTTATCTTATTTTTCTCCACACCTCCTGTTGAAGAGAGAGGAAGACAGTGGCTGAGTGGGTGTCTGGAACTCAGCCAAGTCCAGCTACCATGTACCTTTGAAGCCTTTGAAGGCAAGATACTCTCAGAGCAATAAAATAAAGCTCTACCATATGGACTACATGGTATTCCCTTATTGGGTGTTTGAAAATCTGGTGAAAGATTAAATTCAAATAAAAGGGATCATATTTTGTTTTATTTTTATTGAACCAGAAAAGTTATGTCAATATTTTTTGGTTAAAGAAGTTTTGAGTCACATTACTTCAAAATACTTGCAGAGGAAAATCTTGTAGTTTCTTTTCTTCCTACACTTTTACATAGGCCATTCTGGAAGTAATGCCTCCTATTTATTTTAATGGAAATAATAATAACACTCTATGATAGAGCAAAGCTAAGCTACAAAATACAATTTTTTAACATAACCATAACCACCACCATTAGTAAGTTTGCATGGATGATGTGATCAAGATAGTTTTCTTTTCATGGTGTGACTGCTATGCACAAGCTAGAAAGTGGCTTGTCTTTCATGCTGTTATTGCCACTACTGAAACATACCACTCTTCACCTCACTGTTCTCACTTCCACTGTTTGGTCTCCATAAATAATCAGCAAGTGTTGATGAATGTCAAGTGATTCAATTTTTCTACATGGAGAAATTCTATCACACACTTTTTCTTCACGTATGATTCCAAATCAGGTGGCATTTTCTTGGACTACCCGTCTGCTATCTGTTGCACAGGATCAGAATGTAATGGAATATTCTTGGGAAAGTTCAACCTCTACTGCTATTAATATCCTCATCTAACGTTGTGGACCAACATAAAAGTATAGGAGGAATTAATTATGGAACACCCTTGAACATTTTTGATTTATTTTCCTATCTTAATGCACACAGAAATTGTCATGAGTTAACTAGATCAGTCTACGCCTGTGACAGTAAGCCCCTGCCCTCCCCCCATCCCCCGACCCCACAAAATGGAAGGAAAAGGGAACAGGGATAGGAAGATGGGAGCTGGGCTCAAGGAAGGAAAAAAACCCAGCAGCAAAAATCTATGGAGGAAAACTTATTTTATAACCATGATATCGGAATGCAAGAGAACACAATATAATACAATCTAATTGAAATTGAGATTAATAAATCAAATAAAATAGGAAAGAGAGAGAGTTCCTGAGAACGAGTCAAACCTGAAAAGCTCTGCACAGCTAGGAAAGCACTCTCCAACATCCATTACAAGGCAGTAAAAGACCACCCAACCAGGAAAGGCCCGATCCAACAACTTCTGCTACACACAGGTCAGGTATCCAGGATTGAAGAATAAAGAATTTAACTCCCAGTGCACTACATGATGTTATGATGTGGAATATCCAAAACCAAAAATCACAAAACCATGACATTCCACACCCCTTATTCTACATCACTACATCATGCTTAATACATATACATATATAGAAACAAACAATGATTAAAATGCATTACACACACTTGTCTATATACATATATACATACATAGAATTACTGACTGCACTCCCCCAACATCAAATTTCCTTGTGGTATGCATTGGACGTTCACCCCCTCATATGCAGCTAAGATCTCCTTTTCAGTTGGGGTGTAGCGCTCTTCCGACCCTCGGTATGCTCTACACCAGAATCTCAGGGGTCGGCCTTGGGTCTTTCCTGAGGCTCTTTGTCACAGACTCCAAGTGGGACCGTTCTCTCCAGCAGCAGTGTAGAGGATGTTCTTTATGCCGTGTCCAATCCGTACTGCCCTAGTGCCATGGCTTGGACTATCTTATGCTTACTCTGTTCGAAAGCCTGCTGCTGCTCAGGACCTCATGTAAAATCATTCTTCTTCCACATCACCTGATAAGTGGGCTTACAATGAGGCTGTAGTTTGGAACATGCATTCTCCAAAAGCCCACTACGTCCAGAAAAGATTGTGTCTCCCTCTCGCTAGTGTGTGGTGACATAGCAGTGATTTTGTCAATCACATCTGCTGGAATGTGACAACGCCCATCTTGCCACTTTATACCTAGGAACTGAATCTCCTGGGCAGGTCTTTTCACTTTGCTTTGCTTAATAGCAAAACCAGCACGCAGAAGAATTTGGATTATTCGCTCTCCTTTTGTGAAGACTTCTGCTGTATCGCCCCACACAATGATATCATCAATGTACTGCAGGTGCTCAGGAGCACTGCCCTATTCCAATACAATTTGGATCAACCCATGGCAAATGGTCGGGCTGTGTTTCCACCCCTGGGGCAAACGGTTCCAAGTATACTGAATGCCCCTCCATGTGAAAGCAAATTGTAGCCTACATTCTTTGGCCAAAGGAATGGAAAAGAAGGCATTAGCAATGTCAGTGGTGGCATACCATTTGGCCGCTTTTGACTCCAGTTTATACTGGAGTTCCAACATGTCCGGCACAGCAGCACTCAGTGGGGATGTGAATTAATTCAGGCCACGGTAGTCCACTGTTTGCTTCCATTCTCCACTGACTTTATGCACTGGCCATAAGAGGCTGTTAGAAGGTGAGTGAGTTTTGCTGATCTCTTTAGTTGATGAATCAACTTATGAATGGGGAACAAGGAGTCCCTGTTTGTGCGGTACTGTTGTCTGTGAACTGTTTTTGTGGCAACTGGTAACTGTTGCTCTTTCACTGGCAGCAACCCCACAACAGATGGATCTTCTGAGTGGCCAAGAAAAACTGACAGCTGCTTAACACCTTCTGTGTCTACAACAGCTATTCCAAAGGCCCACTGATACCCGTTGGGATCCTTGAAATGCCCCCTTCTGAGGTAATCGATACCTAGTATACATGGAGCCCCTGGGCCCGTCACAATAGGATGTTTTTGCCAGTCCTTACCAGTGAGGCTTATCTCAGCCTCCAACACAGTCAATTCTTGAGAGCCCCCGGTCACTCCAGAAATATGGATTGATTCTGTCCCTTCATGACTCGAGGGCATCAGAGTGCACTGTGCACCAGTGTCCACCAGGGCCTTATATTTCAGTGGTTCTGATGTGCCAGGCCATCGAATCCACACAGTCCAACAAACTCTATTATCCCTTTTCCCCCCTGACTAAGGGCAGGGCCCCTCCATTCATTACTTGCGGTAACTGAAGCAACTACACTGGTGGTTGATCTGCTTTGTAATTCTCTCACCCGTGCTTGTAGTACAGAAGTAGCTTGGTCATGCCACTTCCTCATCTCTTCTCCATGGTCACGTAGGTAACGCCACAAGGCAATTTGCAATGTAGTATTCCTTACTGGAGCCGGAAAGCATTTGTCTTTAACAGCTGAGATTTTTGATGGCACACATGAAAAGGAGGGTTCATCATCTTTAATTAGTTGGATTCGCACTAGTTTGATCAGCTCCTTCATTGGACTCTTTTGATTATCCTGATCTTCATCAAGCATTTCTGATACTGCTACAGGTTTGTCATGATTAATCAGTAGAGACACTTGCTCTTGCATTTCATTCATTTGGTCCATTATTTCTGAGATGGCAGAAATGGAAGCGTGAGTTGGGGGTAGCTGTTGTTCATAGTTTTGGAGCGTAAAAATCAATTCAAAAACTAAGGGTGTTCTCTGTTGGTCCTCGTATCTGTCAAACACTGCTCTTAGTGTATCAGTGTATCTTTCTGGTGCTGCTGTTGTGAGTTTCTGCCTTATGTAAGGTGTCATCCTCACTCTCTCAGAGTCCTGGTCTTGGTGTGGGTGGTTAGCAACAAAGTTAGCATCATACAACTTTTTCACCATGGCTATTTCCCTCAAATATTGGATACCCTTTTCAACTGTATCCCACTTTTTCATCACTGGCTTCAAGACATCTTTGAAGGGATACTTTTCCTTCATGGCTATTAACACTCGTTCCCAGTGGGTGGCAGCCCCATCCAAACATCAACTAATCCCTCTGTCAGTAGCTGAATCTCTGGCAATGCCTCCTAGTTGGCGAGCTTCATTACCATCTAGAGACAAGCTACTGGCCCTGCTGTCCCAACAGCAAAGCAACCAGGAAATGTGAGTTTCATTCAGGCGTGTAATCTCCTTTCTTGAGCCTTGGATTTCAGTCATCTTCAGAGGCCAACAACAATAGAGACTTCTTTTTTATCACTTTCTTCTGCATGTCTCTTAGTTTTTTCTTTTGCCTTCCTTGATGATGGTGGTTCTGATGAGGGCCCCTCGCATGGATCTTCCTCTACTTCCTCCTCTACTTCTTCCTTTTTCCGTATTAGACACGAGACTCACATTTCCATTTCTTGCCTTCCTCAGGGGCAGCTGACATTGTTATTGGTGTCTCCTGTGATTGATCAGATTTGACTTGGAGAATTTCCCCTTTGGCTTGAACCTCAGCTCGGAAACTCTCTCTCCAGAATAGTATTATTTAAGGCACGATAAGCAAAAGCCAAACCCCAAATAAGTTGTACCTCTTTAGATCTATGTAAGCTGCATCATCCCTGACTCAAATACTGGCTTATTTTCTCGGAATCCCACAGGTATTCAAGAGTGAAATCCCATGACATTGCGGGTCCCCATGCTTCTAAGAATTTTCCTAAACCTCTCCATATTCCCTGCCAATCAGCATTCTCTGGTTTTGGAGGAGACTCCTTCCACAT
Organism: Centrocercus urophasianus; assembly: GCF_019232065.1. Taxonomy (NCBI): domain Eukaryota; kingdom Metazoa; phylum Chordata; class Aves; order Galliformes; family Phasianidae; genus Centrocercus; species Centrocercus urophasianus. The sequence goes on from NW_024885532.1 coordinate 5,226,967, forward strand.
ACCACGAATGCATAGGAATATATTCAGGGAGGCTGATAACACGCACAGGAGTATGCCCACAAAAAGGAGCATTAATTCAGCATTTGAAAAACATGTGACAAACTGAGAAGAAAGCTTGGAAACTGGTCTGAACATCGTGTTGTTTGTAAAATTAGCTATTCCATTTGGGATGTGAGTGTCAAAATTCAAATCATACCACATTGCATATAAGTACTATGCAGGTGTCTCCATCAGTGCCCTTATTTGGTTATACACGAGCACAATACCACAAGTAATTATGACATTGATAATTGGCCAATAAGTCACAAGTAATATCATGGCTTTTAATCCCTTACACAGCACCCCCACGATCAAGAGTGGGTTCATTGCTGGTAGCTGCTAAAAGATGTTAATGAATGTACGCTGACAAAGGGAAAAAAAGAAGGAAAAAGCACTGCCCAGACTAAGTATTGCTCAAAGTTTACAAATATCCCAGAATACTGGCAGTATACCTGGGCTTTCAAAATCAAGTTTTCCAGCACAGAAACCTGAAATACTGATAATGTTCCCTGAAGAAGCTCTCCTAGAGCAGAGAGAGAGATCCATTTTAAAGGCTAAACAGCATCCTCTGCCCAAATCCTCCATGAAAAACTGTCACGAAGCTAATTACATCAATCTATGCCCATGACAGGGTGGCAGTAGGCCCTTGGGCCCCTCCAACCCCACAAAATGGGAGGGAAAGGGAAAAGGGATAGAGAGATGGGAGCTGGGTTCAAGGAAGGAAAAAAAAAAAGAACAGTGTCAACGATCTTTGGAGGAAAACTTAATTTTACTAACTATGATATCAGAATGCAATATAACACAGTATCATACAATCTAATTGAAATTGAGACTAATAAATCAAATAAAATATAGGAGAGAGAGTTCCTGAGTCAAACTGAGTCAAACCTGAAAAGCTTTGTAGGGCTAGGAAAGCATCCTCCAGCAACCACTGCAAGGCAGAAAGAGAGACCACCCCACCCGGAAGGGCCAGATCTCATGACTTCCATTATGTATAGGGATAGGTACCTGGAATTGGAGCACTGACACTTTAACTCCCAGTGCACTACATGATGTTATGATGTGGAATACTGTAAACAAAAAAAAAAAAACCACAAAACCATGACACAAGTATTATGAGGAGCGGCTGAGGGAGATGGGATTGTTTAGTGTGGAGAAGAGGAGGCTCAGAGGCAACTTCATTGCACTCTACAACTTTCTGAAGGAAGGATGTGATGAGTAGGGGTTTGGCCTCTTCTCCCAGGCAACAAACAGGACCCAAGGAATTGGCCACAAGTTGTACCAGAGGAGGTTTAGATTAGACATAAAGAAAAACTTTTTATCTCAGAGAGTGGTAAGTCACTGGAATGGCCTGCCCAAAGAGGTGGTGGAGTCACCATCCCTGGCAGTGTTCGAGAGGCATCTGGATGAGGAGCTACGAGATATGGTTTAGTGGCCTGTGATAGCAATGATAATGGGAGGACTGTTGGACTAGATGACCTTGTAGGTCCTTTCCAACCTTTTGATTCTACAATTCTCTGATTCTATGTCTTGCCTTCAGCATTTGAGTAAGGCTTTTGGGTTTTTGTTTTGTTTTATTTTAATTTTTATTTTTTTTTTACATTCCTCATTTTATTTTATTTGTTAGTTTCAATTCTAATTATATTGAACTATACTGTGTTATCTTGCATTCTGAGAATATATTTAGTAAGTTACCTTTCCTCCTCAGACTGTTGCTGCTGTTTCGTTTTTCGGCCCATCTCCCTACCCTTTCCGCTTTTCTCACTTTCCCCTTTCCTGAGGCACTGTGTCTGTGAGTCCCCCCTGCCCTTTTGTCACAGAATCGGGGCAAACCAGCCTGTAAAATATTGACTGAAGTACTTCAGCATATTTAATAAACATGATGAGCTTACTCTGATTTTTCCACATTACTAGTGTATATTTGCAGAATATTAATTCTAAACTGTGTTCTTTAAAGGCAAAGCTTAGTATATATTTTTAAATATTCTAAAAAATGCTGATAAAACTTTGTAAAAGATACAAAATAAAGAACATATGCCACTGCTTTTTCTTCCTGGACTTAAGTGAAGTTCAAAAGAAACATTTCTGTTTTCAAGCCTCCAGCAGAAATCACTAGTTATGAGTTACTGCTAAAATATAAAGTAAGTGATGCAGAAGAAATGCTGGATACTTCAGCTACTTTCTTTCCTTTGAATCATGCATTAATAAACATTCCAGCTTACCCTCAATTTAAAATTAATGTTGTGTCAAAACTATTAATTTCAATGTGCAGGTGAGAATATATGAAAATAAATGTAGCCTATTAATGATCTTTTAACCCTTTTAGTGTGGATGTCCAATCTTTTGGCTTGCCTAGCCACACTGAGTCTTGGGCCACATACACAAATGTTGCTCTGAAAGTAATGCCCTCTATTTATTTCCATGGAACTACAACAGATACAAACAGCACAATAACACAAATGGAACAAATTCTTAGCTACAAAACAGTTTTTCAATATAGTCATCACCATTACCTATGTACTTTTGTTAGTGATAAATAAGAGATGCATGCTGTGCTCATAAAAAATATGCACCAATGAAGGTGACCTACTGTCACTGTTGCCACTGAAGAAACACACCATCCATAATCTCACTGTGCTCACATCCACTGCTTGATCTCCATAAGAATATGGCTTCTTGAGGGCAGACTTCAGCAGTGTGTGACAATAAGACAAGGGGAAATGGCCACAAACTGAAGCATAGGAAGTTCCGCACAAACTTGCATAAGAACTTCTTCACAGTGAGGGTGGTGGAGCACTGGAACAGGATGCCTAGGGGGATTGTGGAGTCTCCTTCTCTGGAGGTATTCAAGACCTGCCTGGACTTCTACCTGTGCAACCTGGTCTAAGGAGTGTGCTTTAGCAGAGGTGTTGAACTCAGTGATCTCTGGAGGTCTCTTCCAGCCCCTACAATTCTGTGATCCTGATTCTGCGAAATGTTGAACAAAAGTCAGTGAATGTCAGCAGGTGCCATTTGTTCCACGTGGGAGAATTCAGTTCCACACTTTCGCTTCATACACACTTCCGTGTCAGAAACCATTCTGTCAGACTGCCACTCCCGTTGTCATCTGATGCATGGCAACAAAATATAAGTGGATACTGGCAGAAAGTCTCAACCTCTACTGACATACCACCAACATCTGCCTCTAGCAACATGAGACAAAATAATAAAATAGAAGTCATTACTTTTGGAGCAGCACTCAAAAAATATATGCTGTATATAATATCAAATAGTTTCACTTAGGATTTTTAGTACTGTAATTCAAAGTATGTGTTCAGTGAAACAGCAAGTGAACCTCAGCAAAACAGTCTGAAAGGCACAAATTGGTAGTGTAAGATGACAGTGTAAACAGCATGTAAAACTGTTTCATGGAATAATAATATGGATGAATCTCACTGTTTTGCTTTGAAAGACAGCTATTTTCTAATGTTTTTTTTCATGTATATATCAGATGAGTACATATACCACAGAAAACAGGAATTGGCATCAAATCCTTTTCACAGTAAGGCCTTAAAAATATCTATTCACTGTAGTGGTTTAACAGTAGTAGGTAGATCAGCACTACCATGCCTCCCTCTCACTTTTCCTCCTCAGAAAAAAGGGTGAGAGAATGCATTGAAAAAAAGGTTCTCAGGCTGAGATAAGGATGAGGAAATCACTCACTAATTATTGTCACTGGGAAAACAAACTTAGTGTAGGGAGATTAATGCAATTTATTGGCTACTGATAACAGATTAAAGCAGTGAAAACTACAGGCAAGCTACCCACCCCCTACCACCACCCTCAGCAGCTCAGGAGAATGGGAAATTGGGCTGTGATCAGTCCATAACACTCAGTCTCTGCCTCTCCTTCACAGTAGCTTTCTATCTCTACTCCAGCATTGGGTCTTTCCTATGGGATATTATCCTTCCCATACTGATCCTGCATGGGCTTCCCACAGGCTGCAGCTCAACATGCACTGCTCCAACACAGGTCTGTATCATAGAGTTCATCTTTCAGGAACACATTGCTCCAGCATGGGTCCCCACCAATGTCAGCTCCCTCAATCCTCCTGCCCTACCACAGGCTACTTTCCACAGGCTGCAGCTCCTGTGGGGAATCTCCATAGGCTGTGCTTCCTTCAACCCTCATCCATTGCTACACCATGAACTTCTTCATGGCTGTACTGGAAATATCCAAATAATTTATCAGGATGGTATGTCTGATAAAGCAGATTTTATTCGCAATTGCAATGGTGGGCCTCCTGCAAGCGGGAGAGCACATAGAAAACAGTGTTATATCTTTTATACCCTATTTCCCAATGCTTATTTCTTTGTCCCCTGGTTCCTCATTGGCTGAGTACTTTAGGTTCACAATTTTCCCGACGCTTCACTAAACATACAAACACTGAACAAACATAAATCTTTGCTGGTTAAGCATAAACTTCTAATTAATTAATCTAACTTCTGACCCTCACTCCGCACTTGGTCATTGTTTCTGAATATCTCCTTGTCCTCCCTTGCATAGAGATAAGCTTGGAAGGAGGACAGAGGGGAGTATCTTGATGCCTGCCTGTTACATAACAACCTTCTCACAAGTCCAGCCTTGTGTAGAGGCCCTAGCTTTTTGATGTTTATTAAATCTGTTTTTATTTGGCTGGGAATATCTTATCAACCCTACAATATGTTTTCTAATCCCTAACACTATACCTACGTTGTTTGGAACATTTAACAACTATTGCAGTTTTGCAAGAAAGAATTAATCACATTATTCAGTAAAAATGTTTCTAAAACATGCTGCTAACATATACAGTATTTCTATTTCATAGGTCAGTTATTTCTAAGGATAAGTTACAGAATACAAATACATTATGTTTACTTCTTCAAACCAATTGCCTTTTTTAACATCTAATGCAGAAACAACATTCAATTCCCACATCTGCAAGTGGAGATCTGCTCTGCATGGTGCCCATGGGCTGCAGGGGGACAGCCTGTTCTCCCATGGGCATCCTCTAGGTTGCAGGGAGCTTCTGTTCAATGCCTAAATCACTTCCACCTCTCTTTCTTGTTGCACCCTGGTGTCGTCAATGTTGTTTCTCTCTATGTTTTATTAATCTTCTCTCTCAATTGTTGGGGTGCAGTATTATTTTTTTGTTGTTCTTAAGTGTAGACTCAGAGAGGCACAACTAACATCACTGAGTGTCTCCATTTGGCGGGTAGTGGTTCTAACTGTTACCCATTTTTTTTAACATGGGGCAGCACCTGGGCTCTTCTTACATAAGCCACACATGCAGCCCCACCCCACTCTCAATTAAACACAATGCATCAATATCTAAGATGAAATTTTTAACAATGACTGGAATCATTGTGATAGCCAAAATTCTTCACTCCTAACTGAAACACAATTGTTGGTATTTAAAACCAACAAAAGTAATCATATTCTGATAAAAGGCATATTGGAGATTGAACTGCACAAGTAAGGGAGGCAAATCCAGAACCTCTATTTCAGTAGAGTGAAAATTCTTGGAAAGTGGTAGAGAAATGTCATTGAGAACAGCCATTCTGTACTGCTATTCTGGATTTTCTATTCTGATAACAGTTACTGCAATAGCAGAAAGAACACATAGACAACAGCTGACTTAGATTTTCTCTTAAAAGAGGTGAAAACATCCAGCTTCAAACATTCTTGGTTACAGAAGAACCCTGCATAAAATATGTTTTGCAGAATAGATTCCCATTTCACTCTTCTGTATTATCTTTCATGGCGATAGACAAAAAAAATTACGTATTTATCAGACTTGATTTAGTTAATGTTAAAAAAATGTGCTTCTTCTGACATTTGAGACCAGCTAGTTTATTTAACACCTTTATGGCTAGCAAATATTAAGAAGTTTTCCTGAACTGGCAGTGTTAGGCCATCCAAGTTAACCAAATTGAATAAAGCAACAGAAGAGAAGAAACTGTCTCATCAGCCAGCAGCCTCATTTCTAGTCTTGCATGATTAAATCATCCACTTTTAGAAGGGAGCTAGGAAAATCTGTCAATGCACTCTTATTCAGCCCCACATTTATTATACATTCAAATTAAGAACAAGGATATTGAGAGCTTTTAGAGGGCTATTTGCTCAATAGAAGAAAGTTCAAAGGACACAGGAAGAAAAGTTATGGAATTACACCTTATGCAGTAGCAGATATGGCAATCTAAAATAAAGATTTGTAATAGTTAATTAAGGAAAGAGGACAGCCAGTTGGTATTGATTTATGTCCCTTTCATTTTGAGGAAAATATTTGGAGAAAAATTACATATGATTCATTTGTAACTCTCCAGCTAAAGAAGCTATAACATACCTCCCTAAAGAATGTTAGTAAGGAGATAGGTAGAGAGTTATTAGTTAAGCCAGCATTTTGTGACTCTGATATCAGGTTGCTAAGAAGTTAAAAAAAATTGTGATGATAAATACTGGTAAAATTTCTAATTCACTATAGATTTATAATTTGCTTTATCAGCAGTGCTATTTGTATTTGTTCTCTGCTAATATTCCATTGAATTAATTTACTGGCTGCAAGCTGTAGACACATTATGTATCATAGTATATTACCAAAACAATTCAAACTGGAAGTAGAAAGAATTATCATAAAAAAATATGCAAGATTAAAGATTGCAAGGATGGAGTTACAGCATGAAAAGTTGTGACTGACTATTCAAATAACAGCTTGAGTTTCAAGTAAATGCATACAACAAACATATCACAGCCTATTTGCAGAAAGTATTCATCAATGAATTTAGAATGAATTAAAGCAAAATGTCTTCACAAATAAATGTCTAGTAAATATGCTAAGAAAATTCCAAAACTTGTTAGAAATGGGGAATATAAATTGCTTTGAACACTGTAATGAATGATAAAGTCATAGTTTTAGGTTTTTTTCTATATTAATCTAGTCAGGCATTCTGGGATAAAACTTTAGTTCAGTATTCCAGTCTTCCCCATAAAAGGAGTAATCATGTAATAAGTTGTTTGATTGAGTTTGCATAAGAACCGGGAAAAGTATTTCTAGCTTTCAGGAAGCAGTATCTCTATTTAATGTCTCTATAATCCAGACAGACAGCGATCAGGATCTAAATTTAATCAAGGGTGAAAGGACAAAAACCATCCCAAAATAATGTTTAAATCTGCTAACTTATCCCCACGTTGTTCTATTATCTGCTTTCTCTAATAACTTTAAGTTTTAATGTCTTAAGAGCATAGAGTTGATTAAAACTTTTGATTTGCATGATTACATTCAGATCTTCTTGAATGCGTACTGAATTCCTTGGAATAAGACTGGTTTATGGCCAGATTATGGTACTGCCTTCTGCAACTAAGACACAAATTTTTCAAGCATAACTTCTCAAAATAAAGCAATCCTGAGGAGAGAAAATTTTGGATTCTTCAAAGTAGTATGGATTGTGGATTTTGACTTTGTGTGTTGGATGTACAGTGGGGCCAAGTGTTTTGTACTGGTGATACAGTCTTTGGAAATAATTCAGAGTTTATATCCATATGGAAATGAAGCGGTACAAGGATCAAAATATTTTGAATGTTCAAATGGACTTTCAGATTTGGTCATGCAGAAATTGTTTTCAGATCTCTCGATTCCCTTCTCCTCTTCCTGTTTCTTGTACAGAAAATACAATAAATCATTACTCAAAATTCAACTTAAACATTCAATCAAAAATGGCAAAAAAAAAAAAAAAAAAAAAAAATACCCTGTATAAGGGAACACACCCATAATTTTTATTTTTTATTTTAATAAGAGAGTGTGATATAGGAAGCCAGGAAGCATTTTCTTTCTTTCTTTCCTTTTCTTGTTGAAATATTCTGTATTGTGAATCACTTTTTTTGTTGTTGTTACTGTTTTTCTTGCTTGCTACTTTTCTTTCTTTCTTTCTTTCTTTCTTTCTTTCTTTCTTTCTTTCTTT
>NW_024885532.1:5234991-5322863 GCF_019232065.1 Centrocercus urophasianus
TTCTTTCTTTCTTTCTTTCTTTCTTTCTTTCTTTCTTTCTTTCTTTCCTTCTTTCACACAGAATCACACAGAATCACCCGGGTTGGAAGGGACCTCAAGGATCATGTAGTTCCAACCCCCCTGCCTAGCAGGGCCACCAAACACACACATTCAGATCAGGTTGCCCAGGACCCTGTCCAACCTGGCCTTAAACACATCCAAGGACAGGGCATCCACAACCTCCCTGGGCAGCCCGTTCCAGGGCCTAACCACTCTCCTTGTATAGAACTTCCCCCTAACATCCAACCTAAATCTTCCCTCCTTCAACTTCGATCCATTTCCCCTAGTCCTGCTGTTGTCAGCCCTTTTGAAGAGTTTACTCCCCTCCTGGGTGTAGGTTCCCTTCAGGTATTGATAGGCTGCAATGAGGTCACCCCGCAGCCTTCTCTTCTCCAGGCTGAACAAGCCCAACTCCCTCAGCCTGTCCTCATAGGGGAGGTGCTCCAGCCCCCTGATCATCTTAGTCGCCCTCCTCTGGACCCTTTCCAAAATCTCAATGTCTTTCTTGTACTGAGGGCTCCACACCTGGACACAGTACTCCAGATGGGGCCTCACAAGAGCCGAGTAGAGAGGGACGATCACCTCCCTGTCCCTGCTGACCACCCCTCTCCTGATGGAGCCCAGGATCCCATTTGCCTTTCGAGCTGCCAGAGCGCACTGCTGGCTCATGTTCAGTCTCTCGTCCATCAGGACCCCCAGGTCCTTCTCTGCCGAGCTGCTCTCAAGGACCACTCCTCCCAGCCTGTACGGGTGCCTGGGGTTCTTCCGGCCCAAATGCAAAACCTTTCTTTTTCTTTCTTTCTTTCCTAAGATCATTTTCTAAATGATCTTAACAATACACATCAAATAATTACCACTAGGATAGTTCCAATAAAATTACTGCATGTATATCAAATTACTCAAAAAAAAAAAAAAAAAAAAAAAAAACCACCTCTGAAATTACTCAAGAGGTGCAATAGTAGTCATGTCAAAATGCAACAGTAACAATGTAAGCATCATCATCTTTTCAGCTATCTGATATTCTTGTAACAGGTCACTATGTAGGAAGAACATCTGCAAACCTTAGTTTCAATTTACTCATTTACAGATTCTAGTAAAATTAACTCTTGTCAACGCATAAATTTTGTTTATCCAAAGTCAATATAGTATATTCGAGAAGTCAGTGCTTTGTTATACTTAACTAGTTCTAAAAATTTCATAGGACAAGTTGTTAAGAAGCCAATATACAGATTAAACAACAAACAAACAAAAAGAAAGAAACAAATACAGAATATATTTTATTGACATTTATTATTATAAGCAGCTTTCTGATTACTAATCTGAAGATTGTTCATTCATGGTATCATAGGATATATAAGATGATGAAGTATGACTAAAACTAAGAAAATACCCTTATTCATAAGTTTTATTATGGTATGTGATTTAATCACTGTATAAAATACATATTTAATTTTATATCAGATAGTAGTGAAATCCTCTAAAAGTAACTAAAGCTAAAGTCTAAGGTTTGTAAAACTCTTCTTCTTCCTTCCTATTAGACAAAAATGTTTATTCACATGAAAATATTTTAAGGATAATTGTCTGGATGTGCTATTTTATGTCATTTACCGTAAAACATAACAGATCAGAGAATGAAAAGCTGATAATAAAACAAAGCCTACTTTAAATTAATTACTATATAATTAATTAATCAATTAATATAATGTTTGTAGAGATTTTCCTTGAAAAAGGCTGTACCTCTGAGAGTCTGACAAAATAAACATTCTTTGTTGCTATAGAAAGGAATTTAATAAAAATGTTGCCATTATCTGTCCTTTTAAAAGCTAAGCTAGGTGCAATGCTAAGCAGTTAAACTCAGCAAATAAAATAAATTTATTGTTGATGAAAATGGGCTTTAGGATATATTTCTATACTGTAACATCACAATGAATACTTTCATGTTTTAAGATGACTGCATTCATTAGCTGAAAAAAGATACATACAGTTAAGCGTATTACAGGTCATAATGCCCAGGTTGAAGGAGGAATTTGAGGGCAGGACAACACACTGTCACTGCTCATTACACCTGAAAAGGCTAAAGTACCGAACAAGTGTCTCTTTTTGTATTTAAGGATAATAAACTCTATCTAGAAGTTGAAACTGGTATATTGAAGGTGAAATGTAAATTATAACTGCTCTGCTCAGCATTGGTAATTTACATGGCAGGCAAGAATATCTAACTGCAGAACTGGTTTACCTGGCTAAAAGAAGGAATGCTAAAGACACCGTAACTCAATGTGTAGGGGAATGACATTTCCCTTGCTGATGAGATAAGAAATGTTGTAGTATTATCTTTTAATTGTGGAACAGGAGTGCTCATCAGCCACTGCTGAGAACTTGTTCTGGGGAATAAATTCACTGTCCCATGCTGACACTCAAAGTTTTGGTGCTGCCGCAAGTGTATATAAGGAGTGGGTTTCTGATGCATTTTTGCGGACTCCTTGCAGATCTGCTGATGGTATACTTTCAGTAGAAGTTATTCCAATGCATTATTATACTTTTTAAAAATATATTTAAGCACAAACATTTTTAATTCACCTCAAGTTGTACAATAAAAAATCAACAAAGTACCTCAAAATACCCTGAAACTTGGGCCCGTCAGTCACAATTGTTAATCTTTAACTGTCTTGCCATCACAAGAGAAATTACTAATGTAAATCTATGTCTAATTGAAAATGGTATACAACTAAAGTTAGGAAACCACTATTTTAAGCGCACACATAAGCATCTCTAAAATATTGAAAATTTGAAACTATCACTTCTTTTCTGGTTTTAATTTATTTTGAAAATAAATGACAGAAAAGTAACCTTCAGATATATTTAGATGAATCTCCCTGTGCTGCATGAGTATATTTCTATCAAAACTGACTTGTGAAGGGTATACACAGAATTAGGTTTGTCCTGCTAGCTTCAGGATAAGTTCTGGACTCTCATTGTCAGATGTGGAAATGGCTTATGACTCATTTTCTGGATCAGACTCAAGTACTCATCCACACTATGGATTCAAGAGAAATGAGAGGAGCTCGCAGGCTAGATCACTGACACTCTAAGTTCATGAAAACATGCCATCTGAAGTAGATTTGGATACAATCATAGCAAAACACTGACTCCTAACTCTGTTTTCTTGTCCCTTGGACAAATTGCATCTATTAGAAAGTAATAAAAAATAAGTGTATTTCAATTGACAAATGCAAGTAGACCTGAGACCCTAAAAGTCCAGGTTCCAGGTTTTTTTGCTTGTTTGTTTTCTGTTTGTTTTGTTTCATTTATTTTTTTCTATTTTTGTTTTTTGGATGTTTTGTTGGTTGGTTGGTTGGTTTGGTTTGGTTTGGTTTGGTTTGGTTGGTGGTTGGTTGGCTTTTTTGTTGTATTTTTTTGATTGGTTGGGTTTCTTTGGTAACAGAACAACCTTAGGAGGTAATTACAAATTCAGGAGTTGCAGTCCTGTACCTGTATTTTTTCAGAAATTAGTGCCAAAGGAGCAAACAAACCACATGTAACCCAGCCTCAGGATGCATTACTACAGTGGTGAACCAAGATATCTTTATGGTTTTTTATGAAGGCTTCTCTGAAAATAATGCCTCCTGTTTTATTATGCTGGATCGCAATGTCAGAGGAGGATCTTGATGGTATAGCAGTAGAGGCTGAACCTTCCCACCAATATTCTATTACATTTTGTTGCTGTGTGACAGATGGCAGCACAGGGGCAGTATGACAAGACGACATATGGAACAAAGGTGAGTAATTGAATTCCTCCATGCAAAAATTAGACTTAATGACATTCATAGATGCTTGCTGAATGTTTATAGAGATGAAACAATGGATGTTAGCACAGTGAGGTGGTGGGTGTTGTGATTCAGCAGTGGTGACAACAACACGAAAGACAAACCGTGTTCCAGGTGGCCATGTGCAGCTGTCATACCACAAAATGAAGAGTACCTTGAACAGTAAATTAGCAGATAATGACTAGGAAACTGTACAGAGCTGAGTATCAGCTTCAACATGTTGGAAATAATGCTTACAATGTTGGAATGTTGCAAAATTTGCTCTAGTTGGGTCCCACAAGTGCTCACACAGAAAAAGAAACACGCCATGTGCAAGTTTGTTGGGACCAACACAAGACTGAAGGTGACAATTTCTTTCCTTGACAACATCATTACCTATGTTGGCACATGGTGTCACCACTACAAGCCAGAACAAAACATGGAGTGGCAAAATGTGATTTCTCCATCAAAGAAGAATTTTGAGATGCAGCCCTCAATGGGTAAACTGATATGTACTGTGTTTTCGGGTAGGAAAGATGTGATCTTTTTTGGATAGCCTGGAGCCTAGATATATCATAACTTCTGCTACATTGCTAAGTTGACTAAACCGAAGGCTTGAACTTCCAAAATCAGATCAGAGAAGAAGACAAACTTTCTCTTGCAACATAATGACACCAGGCTGCATAACAGTTTGAAGACAATGGAGACATTATCAGTCTTGTCTAGACTGCCCTATTGCACTTACTATATAGTTCAGATGTGGTGCTTTTTCACATCCATCTGTTCAGACCAGTGAAAGATGGAGTCTATGGACAACATTTTCCTAGCAATTATGCCATCATAGAAGCTGTAAAATAGAGTCACCTCCTCTGGTGCAGATTTTTATGACTGTGGCATGCAGCCTTTTTACCATCACTGGCAAAAATACATAGCTAATGGTGGTGACTGTGTTGAAAAACAGTGTTTTATAGCTGAGAATTTGTTCTGAAAAATAGTGTATCTGCTGTGAGGAAATAAATGGGATGCATTATTTTCAGAGTGATCAACATATTTCTAATCACTACGTATTTGAGTTATAGGAAATTTTAGCATTTGTATATTACACTTCCATTCTTTCTCTCAGAAGACACCCTCTACCTGATCAATTCAACTTATAAACACAAAAGAAAGCTAATAAACAGACATTTTAAAGATAATTTTATCCTTCTCTTTTTACAGTTTATTCTATATGCTCCAGGTTTTCTTGGGGAGTGTTCGTTTCTTTCTTATGTATATTTTAAATTGTACTGATAAAACCTACAAACTAGTTTTATATTTATTGCAAGATATCATTACAGAATGTAATTTATATGATAATGGTTCAACGTATGACTACAAAGCGACTAGTTTTCATGAAATTTCAGATACTGCCAAGCAATCCTCCACTGTTTTATTATGGAAATATTAGACTTATCATTGCCACAAGAACTGATATTTAATGCATCTGAGTCACAGGAAAGCATCATGCTCTTTCGTTTTGGTTTATTTATGCAGTTAAAAACAAATTTGCGGGATACATTTTTTCCATGTGACTTAGCTTTCTTATCTTAAAGACACAGAATAAAACTTGCATACTTTAAAAAGTGATTTATGTACTTAGAATCCTGAATCCTAGAAAGAAATACTGTAATATGGAGACCTAAGTATTCAGGCTTTTTGAAAACCCAGATTCTTACTTTCTTTAGAAAGAGTAAGGACTTAAGTCTCACACATATTGTCTCGCTCCAATTTATAGGAGGGAGAGGAGGTTCTTTTATTAACTATATACCCGACGTGAGATTAAGAAACGACGGCTCAAATGTTGGTCCAACCAGTTTATTACAAATCTTAATTAGGGAAATGGGGAAGGGGAGGACGGTCACTATTATGAATGAGGGTAATGGGGAAGGGAAGGAGGGAGATAGAAAAGATAAAAAAGAAGAAGCAAGGAGTCTTTATAGGAAGCAAGAGGGAGATAGTCACCACCATGGATCCAGTGAGGTTCGTAGTTCAGTCTTTGATCTTCAGTAGTGGTGGGTCGTCACACAGAGTCATTCTATTGACCACAACGACGACCATGGCAATGATGACCCCTTTTCAATGCTTTCAAAGTGGTCGAGTCAGCTCTCTTTTGAGTGACAGCTCAAACCCAAGGTGGTTGAGTCAGCTCTCCTTGCGGTGGCAGCTTCTGGCTCTGGGATCTCAGCAGGAAATTCCTTTGTTCTTATCTTCCTGGCCTTGCCAGCAGATAAGAGGAAGCAGGGAGGTGCCCACTTGTATCTTATCTTCACAGGATACAATGGCATCGTCCCCCAGCCTCCCATACCAAGCTGGAGCTGTTTAGTCACAGGCCAGATCTTCTGCCAGTGAACACTCCTGAGCACTTCCGCTCTTCTACAGAGCAAGCAGCTCTGGAGGAAGGGGCATTCAAATGTTCCCAAAGCAAAATCGATTGTCACACGGTTAGCACCCATCAGTTGCCTCCTTGACAAATCCCTCAGAGTCTTATCACAAGAAAAACCTCAGGAAGCAAGCTTTGAGCCAAAAAACAAAGAAGGATTCTCACACATATATAGCCATGTATTAACATTAACTATGCATCTTCTCATAGAATGAATGGGGCTACTATAACTGAATCATACAGTCAGGAATAGAATGGAAATATTTTTCTTGCCCCTTTCAGTATGTTTAATAAGAGAAATGGGTCATTGCAACAGAAAAATAGGAACATACACAATCTCTTCTCTTGCCACATCTCCACAGAGCATTAACTACAGAGGGCAAAGAAGGAAGATGAGTTTAAGCTTTGAATTATATGATGATGGATGTACAAATGCACTGTGTCCAGTTCTGGGGCCCCCAGCGCAAGAAGTACATGGAGTTGTTGGAGAGACTGCAGAGGAGGGCCATGAAGATGAACAGAGGGCTGGAGCACCTCACCTGAAGAGTTGGGGTTCTTCAGGCTGGAGAAGGCTCCAAGGAGAATTTATAGTGGTCATCCAGTATAGGGGGATAGAAGGGGACTGTGAGAATCCTTCTTTGTTTTTCGTCTGAAAGCTTGCCTCCTGAGGTATTTCTTGTCATAAGACTCTGATTGATTTATTGACGAGGCAAGTGATGGATGTTACCTTGTGACAATCAACATAACTTTGTGGACATTTCAAAGCACCTTCCCTCCATTGCTGCTTTCCTTCAGAAGAGAGTGCTCAGGACTATTTGCTGACGAAAGATCTGGCCTGTGACTAACAGCTCCAGCTTGGTATGGGAAAACTGGGGAATGATACCATCATGTCCTGTGAAAATCTCGGCTCCCTCTTATCTGCTGGCAAGGCCTGGAAGATAGGAACTAAGGAGTTTCTGCTGAGATCCCGGAGCCAGAAGCTGCCACTCCAAGGAGAGCTGACTCAACCACTTTGGATTTGAGCTGTCACTCCAAAGACAGCTGACTCAACTACTTTGGACTTATAAATAAGTTGGCACTGCCATTGAAAAGTGGCCATCATCGCAATGGTCACTGTCCTCAACAGAACAACAATGCCAAACGATCCACTACTGAAGATCAATGACTGAACTACGAACCACTCTGGATCCATGGTGGTGACTATCTCCCTCTTGCTTCCTACAAAGACTTCTTGCTTCTTCGTTCCTATCTTTTCTATCACCCTCATTCCCTTCTCCAATACCTTCATTCATAATAGTGTCAGTCCTCCCCATCTCCCTGATTAAGATTTGTAATAAACTGGTCGGACCAACATTTGAACCGTCGTTTCTTAATCTCTCGCCAGGTATAAAGGTATTAAAGAAGAGAGACTTTTTATAAGGACAGATGACAACATGATGAGGGGGAAATAGTTTTAAATAATTGTGGGAAGATTTAGACTAGATACTGTGAGGGTGGTGGGATACTGGGATAGGTTACCCACTGAAGCTGTGGATGCTCCCTCCCTGGAAGCATGAAAGGCCAGGCTAGATGGACTTTGAACCTGGTCTAGAAAGAGGCAACCCTGTATATAGCAGGGGTGTTGGAACTAGATGATCTTAAAGGTCCCTACCAACCCCAACCATTCTATGATTCTATGATTATAAAATCTTTATGAATTCTATGGATGAGAATAGATTACCTGAACAGTAAGATCATTTACAGTCTTATAGTTGAAGTAAAGATATATTATTGAGAAAAATGAGGTGATGTAAAATGGTGACAGCTTCAGTTATAATTTGATGCTGTTAGTAGAAAAAGGACAAGAAATGAAGAAAAGTTAATTTGCATTAATTTAGAATATATATGCAAAATTTTTTGATTGAAAAAAAAACCTACATACTGGAATATCCCTACATTTGTTAAGAGGGATTTATTTTCCTTCTCTCTTCTATTTTAATAGTGGGATTTTTTTTTCCTAGAAAAAAATATATTTGTTACTATATTTATAATATATAAATATGAAAATAATAAACATATAAAAATAGAATATATATTATACAATCCTACATATGATATATATTTATAATATGTATTTGTTATTATATTATATATTTATTTATAATAGTTCTCAAAGATAAAACTTGTGAATGTTTCAGAGGCATAAATGCATCACTTCTTGTTGGCTGCTAAGGATCTTTCCTTTTTCTCTCATTTTGCATTTGAAATATGATGTAGATCTGACACTGAAAATCAGAATTCAGAACATATTCTCACTTGAATTTGATTGTACAATATCTGGTGTTGTAGACAACCCCTGTTTTGGTACCTCTGCCTCTTCTAGTGGGGTCTTCTGACCACATCCAACTCTGAGTCAAAGCATTTATCTAAATACAGTTCCACACTGACACATTGTCTTAATGCAACCTGTTAGTGAAGAATGAAAATAGAAAATCCAAAATATTCTCAAGATTTAATTGAAAGGTAATAATAAGGTATTGATCTTTCCTTTGATGTTCAATAACCAGCACCATAGAAGAATAGGCTTGAGGTTATTTTGTAATTGTCCACAGAATTGCTGTAAAGTGGTGTGATTAAAGTCTTATTTTGTGCTTTTTAATCTGAAAAAAATTATTCCATGGCATTACAGACATTCAGAAGTTGAATCTTAGGTGCTTCAGTTCTTGCTGCTCTATCATGTTCTGCAAATATTACCTGTGAAATACGTGTAACTGTATTTTTATTTTAGTTAAAAAAAAAAAAAACCACACTAATTTCAAGGCATATGATTATATATAATTAATTTTTACTTTTTCCACTCACTTTTAATTTCATGCTGATGCAATAATACTTTCAAGAAAGAAATTTCAGATAGGAGTCAATGGCAATCCTTCACCATATACTACTGAATGTACTGCTGAAGGATTGTGCGTCTTTTCTAATACCTAATCTGAACTTACTTTTTTTAAATTTTAAGACATTACCTGTTGTCCTGTCACTACAAACCCAGATAAAAAGTCTTTCTCCAGCTTCCTCATATGCACGTTTTAGGTGCCCCTGGGGCCTCGAACTTCACCCAGAGCTCAATATTTGAGCAATGACAGGCAAAACATCTTTACTCTCAGCATGACCTACCTTAAAGTATAGTCTTATGTATACTATCTTTCTGAGACTGACAGCATAAACTGCATTTTCAGATCCATGCTACATAATATTTGAAGATGATTTCACATATTCAAATGTTCGTTTCCATAGCTCATTATTTTTCATGGACAACTCATATCACAATAGCCTTTTCAATAGCGTAACACTGATATAATCAGGTGAATAATGCAAGATATATGGCCCAAAGGGCTTTTGTTCCCTGTAGCACTTTTCCTAGTGATATCTCTACAACAATTATAAAAAATCTGCTATGATGTACTGAGATATGTTTTCCTCTAACACCCTTGGGAATTCTACAGAGACACGTCCTTGGACTTAAATTGATTGATGTCATATAGGTCTTTTTATAGTACTACGTATGTGGATGATTTTTTATTCTATTATCTGTGGAGCTCTTCAGAGAGTGATGACCTTGAACCCCTGCCAAAGCTGTTCCCTGAAGGTACCCTATTAGACAAGCATGGATCATTTCCATCCTTTCAGAAAAGGAAGTTTATTAATTGGAGATTTTGGAGAGAGTGATGACTCTGGCAATGTATATTTGACTCAAATTTTAGATTGACAAGACCCCTGAGAATATTCCAGGTGGGTGTTTTGTCCTTCTGTTAATTGTATTTATACATAGGGCTTTTCTGTTGTTGCTTTTTTCTTCGTAATTACCAAGATCTAACTGTTCTCACTTACAAAATCTCTGGTGTTTTTCACATCTTATGTCATGGTCTTACCAAAAACTGCTTTTTGTTAATTGAACATAGACAATATAGAAGTGATATAGAAAATGTCTGAATATTTGTAGCTGTGGAAATACACTAAAGATGATATCATGGAAGTCATCAAGAGTGATATCTGATTCGTAATTCCAATAAAATTTAAGGAGATATGTGATTTAAGGAAATTCCACTACCTTGTAGTGGGATTAGGAGACATATTGACCAAAGAAGCAAAGTGAGAAGAATGAAAATTAAAAATGGTGGGGAGTTAAGAAAATCAGAGATGATATCTCCATCTGTATTTCAGGACACTTACTAGCATAAAAGTCAGGAGAATTTCTGAAACTATACCATCAAAGAGTTGGAAATAAAGAGATCAATGATGAAGTGTAGTAGTGAATGAGATAAACTTGGTTTACTTTATGTCTTACTGGATCATCATGGAACTTAATGCCTTTCAGTTTTAGATGACAAAAAGAACTCCAGTGATTCAGCTGATTCAGCCACTGAAAAACTTGCCTGCATATGTTCTTATAGTTATGAATGCAGAAATTCAGACAGGTGTTTATAGAAGAGAAATGAACTGAGAGCAGATTTAAATTAATATCCTGAAATAAATTCTAAGATCATAAAAGCACGGTTTGAATTTTTAATAATTCTTTGATTTCATTTTTTATGATCTTATTGAAGCATAGTCCTGTGTATATTACACACACATGTATACTTTTCTGACTAATGAATTTTTCACTCTAACTTTTCCAATTCTTTCTCTCCTAAAGCAAAATGAATTCAGCATTATTAAAATAAGTTTATAAGAGCATTTTCTGTCACAACCTGCCTACAGGACTCTAATTACATATAGAAATAATTGAGCTATCTAATTAAAAAAAAAATTGCAGATTCTTTAAACCAGCATGCCATCATAAATATGTATTCTATTCTGTACTTCAGGAATTCTACACAGTCTTTTTATTGTTCAATCAATTCATGTGTTTACTGTGCAAATCCAAATCTCATCTCTTTAAATAAAATTAATTAAGATTTCTGATATGGAGGAAGTTATCTAAGATGTTCACAGGCTCAAAAGAAAGTATTTTGAAACTAATTTGCTTTTTTTTTTTTTTTTTTCCCCACAAATAAATGATCTAGTTTAAAAATGAAATAAAGGAAATATCAGTGAGATCAAAGCATACAAAACATCCTAAATGAAAATGTTTAAGTAGTATTAATATATACCAAGAATTGCATTTTGAGAACTAGCAACATTGGAACATTTCAGCAGAAGCAGGCATCCAATTCTGGTAGAAGAGCCGTATAGCCAAAGACTAATAATGTGCCTCAAGTTTTGTAAGGTTTTCATGAATTTCATTTGAGGGCTGTGATTCTTTTCAACAATAAAAGTGACACAGTAAACTTGGGATAAATATTAGTATACACACAAAACTGAAGTCTCCTAACAATACTCTATTCATGCCCACTGCCTTTTGAATATAAATGACATTTTACAATTTTTTTTTTTTGAGCAACGAGGTTTTTTCCTACAACAGTAGTATACCTTTGAAGTGCCTGAAATGGAAAAGCAGCACTGTAAGATTGAGAATAGTTCCTTGTTACCCTGGTGATTTGCCATTATGTGCAATTGCTACTTTTTTTTTTTTTTTTTTAAACATAGCTCCATATTAATATCTATGCACAAGCTTACCTTTGTATAAAAATAAAAATAAAAGAATCAACTTTTTGCAAACTAATTGAAAGATGAGCTGTATAAGAAAGTTTTATAGGAGGTGCTGTACAAGTCAATGATTTTATGCCACTGCAGAATATTCATTCACAAGTCTTATGAGTGTTAAATCTCATAATATTTTAATACCCAGAGGGAATGTGGAGCTGAAATGAATGGTCTACTTGTCTTGCACTGGGATAATAAAGGAGAGAAGAAAAAACAACCCTGTTTACCTTTCATTTTCCACATTAGTTTCTGAAATAGCATTACAGTTTGCCTTGGGAGTAATGCAAGAGCATTATCAATAAATAATGACCCAGTCAGTAACCAATGTTAAGATTTTAAAGACATAGATTTTTTACAGGTTATTGTACAGCTATGTCCAATCTCACACAGTATGCATGGGATTTACATAGCACCAGTGGAATGCCTCCTCAGTGCACCTCCAGAGACTCCTGATCCTAACGTGTGTGTGAGCCACTGGTAGTATGTGTTAGAAACACAGGGCCACAGAAGAGACATTTGGGTTATAACTATAAAGTGAGGGACCACATAGGAAGAAGGTATATTACGAACCAGTCTATCAGACCTTTTATTGTGTTATGGAGTTCTAGCACCTTAAGCCTGTGAATACTCACAAGCTTGATGCACTTCAATTGAAGATATCTGACTTGGAAAAAAGAGGCATCTGAGAGAACTTACCTGAAAATTCCTGTACTCACTATCACAATCCTGCAGTCTGTGTTCCTGATTTTTCCACAGCAGTCTCGATCAATCTATCCTGCAGTATCTATTTAAAAACTATTAGTTCTGCACGCTCTACCATGAAGACTCCTGGGAAATTCTCTGGATGTGCTGTTGAAGTTGTTCAATATGTGGGAAATACTTCAGGATTTCTTCTCCCAGTGGAAAAGAAACCATGCAACACTGGAGAATTTCTGTCCTTGTTAAGTAGGTTTGCAGACTTTCCATTGTAAAAACTATAAAATAACAGTTACCAGAAAAGCCATAAGACCTGTGGGAACTAAAACTCCCAGGTGCATTTTGGCAAAAAGCTCTGTTCCCATTCCAGAACATGTTATCTTTCAAGCTCATATTTCAAAGAAAACTTTTTAGTAGTCAAATGCATAGTTTCACAAGGGTCTTAGCTGAGCTGAGATTTGTCCCTGCATATTTGAGCTGAAACCTCTGAGATTTAACTTTTTCATTGGTATTTCTTACTTGCTACCTCTTACTATCCACATACAGCATCTTTTGTATTTCAGCCTCAGGCAAAATACTCCATTTAAACACTGTATCCAGATACAAATTTTTGATATATGCTCTCCAGATACTACATAGGAAATGGAAGTATTTATGTTATTAATCTCTTTATGTAAAGATTGTCTAAGGACACCAAAATTGTTTTTCAGGTAGTTAGATGCCAAATAACTAAAGTGTATATTTGATCAAACTTATCTATTCTTAGCATAAAAGTCTTAGTATTTCTCTCCTTAATGATCTTGAAAGAGTTACATTTAAGAATCAATATATTTCTACGTGTAAGGATTTGTCTTCTGACACATATTTTAGAGAATGAAGGGCTAAAAAGAGAATTTCTTGTAAATTAAGAAAAACACAAAGGGTACTTAGAAAGTAATGTCTCCTATTTTGTTACATTGACCTACAGTGTCAAAGGTGGATACTGATGATAGCAATAGAAGTTGAACCTTCCCACTGATATTTCATTACTTTTTGTTGCCATGTGACAGATGGCAGCAGAAGGGCAGTCTGAAAAAAAAGGCAAATGACATGGGAATGTGTATGAAGAAAAGGTGTAGAATTGAATTCCTGCACTTGGAAAGAGTTGCCCCATTTACATTCATTAATGCTTTCTAAACATTTATGGAGACCAAACAGTGGATGATGGAACAGTGAGACAATGGGTGGCGTGTTTCAGCAGGAGCAAGAGCAACAATGTGTCATATCTGCTAGTACATATTTTTATGATAATCTGGTTTTATGAATGATATTCTCTTTCAGATATTTCCTATTTTACCCAAAAATTTACTAAGTACTTAATTTGCATAATAATACATCTATTAATATTTGCATTTAATATCACTTAGAGAATCTACAAGGCCTATGAATAGCTTCCAGTAAACATGCACTACAAATTTCTCAAAATCTAACAGAACTTTCTTAGCATTAACATTCAAATAATTAAGTAAATACAGTTACTTAGTGTAACACAATGGAGACCACAGCAATAACAATGCAGAGCTGCAAAATTCCAGGCCACAGTGAGTAAGGATTTGCTCAAATGTAGCAGTATTAAGTACAGAAATAAAAGAAGGTGGTTACCTTTTGAAGGCCTCAGGCCTGCAGAAGTCTCCAAAGAGACGTCCTTGCTCCACTACCAACCCTTAAATGGGGTATGGAAAGGATACTGGCTGCATACCTTCTGGTCACTCAGGTGGGTTACAATGCACCTGAATAGCTCTGGGTTGGTTTTGCTTCCCATCTGGTGCTCAGTCACTGTTTCATGCCACGACTTAGCATTTCCGCTACACTTACGAGATTTGGTAATCAAAGAAGATCGTACTGCAGCACTCCGATGTTTGGTTTCAGATAAAGGTTAAAGAAACAATATTGTAACCTTACCTGATTTTTTTTTTATATATTTTCTTCTTGCTTAATGCATACATATGTATCTTTGAGAATAGTTGTGCTATTGTATTTTTTGTTCCACAGATGCATTGAAGTTTTCAATTAAATTTAAAATAAATCATTAAAACACTGACATTGCACTCAAAACTCCTTATTTTTCTTGCCATACTTTTCCCTCTGACTTGAGTTAGTATACTGAGATTTGCGACTGCCTCAGAAAGAAAAATCAATTCATGCTCCCTTATTGTAACAAAAGCAAAAGATAGAAAGGTGGAGAAAAACGCAAATAATGTTGGACAGGAAATGCACTTGTGTTCTCACCATGAACTCAGTAGCATTAGCACTGAAGATCTCAAAACACAGAGCAAAAAGGCCACCACTGGTGGAAATATGTAGATGACATTTATCTCTGATGTTAGTGAAGCTACATAGGTAGAAGTACTAAACTATTTTGCAAATAAATATTATATCTGCAATGTACATTTTATTGCAGCTTATAAATTTTCTGTGTCATAGAGAAACAATAAAAAAGCATTTATAGTCGATCAGATAAAAACATAATTTGCTGAATAAAGAAAGCTGTATATTTGCTGTATTTGCTGAAAAAAAAGAAAAACAGATCAAGAAGAAAGGGGACAAAATGAACATTTTATTTTTGCTGCAGTGAGGGTGGCATTCTGCCAGAATTTTGGTAACATAATATGTTTCTATTTTAGAGAAAATTAGCGTTCATGATGGTATACAATGATAATAATGAAATTCAAAAAGGTTTCACTCTGGCATTTTTAGAAAAATGTTATGCATCAAATAATGCAGCCTGATACAAGTGAGTATTTCTTTCTTGGTTCTGGTATGGATCATTACAGAATAGAAAGTTAATGTTTATGAACTTTACCAAAGCTTTTTCTTAAAAAAAAAAAAAAAACAAACAACAAACTAGTCTCTGTGGAAAACATCAGTTCTTAGGGCATCAGTGTTTAGACACTGAAAGGAGAAAGAGGAGGAAACAAGCAGTAAAACATACGTGGACTTGGGAGAAATTAGCTGGAAAAAGTGATCAAAAGCTGTAGGACAGACAAAACAGTAGATAGACTTAGGATGAGGTCTTTGAGAGGATGGTACTATTTCTTGACATATCATATAACCTAAACAGGGATTACTCTTTGTGAGCCTGGAAAAAAATATGGTTGTCCCTTCAAAATTATTTGGCAACTGTAAACTCTTTGCATTAAACCCAGCATTGCTGACACTCAAAGTATTTACAGAGCTAACAAGTGCTATAAAATTTGGAAAGGTGAGGGTGGAAACAAGTAACTGCTTTCATCTGTGGTGCAAAACAGTGCAGTGGGTACACAGCAAGGAGGAGGACTGATGTCAGAGGAAAATTCCAGTCTAATCAATTTGTAAGACCTGCAGTATATTACGATGCAATTCAAAATGAGTTTAGTGGTTATACTAATTCAACTGGAAATGTTCTGCTGAAAAAGGACAGATTATAGCCATGAGGTATGTTTAAAGCTTGATTTAAAAATCTTTAACTTATTTATGCTTTAAAAATACATATATATTATTTATCCCCTCAGCCTTCTGTTTTGCTTTGTGTTTGATATGTGATTCTAATTTACATTGCTCACTCATCCAAACTTCTTAGACAAAAATAACAGAAATCATTCCGAACATTGAAGACCTCTGCTGTATTGATCAAACCTGAATCTTCTTCTGTCATTGAAAAGATCTTTTGTCAGAGCTGCACTTCTAGCTGGTTCAGGAAAGCTGATGAAAAAGTCAGATGGTGCCACTATGCTTGAAACAACAAAGGAAACAGAGAACAACAGAAAGTACTGAAAATCATTTTGAATGCTCACTTCATAAATAAAGTTACAAATGTTTCTCTCTGATCGATGACTTCAGGGACTTCAGCACAAAGGAGAACAAATTTAGATTACTTGTAAATACTTGTAAAATTGTGCCAGATTCCTATAGGTGGAAAAGGCATGTTGATTGACCTTTAGAAAAGCAAAGCACAGGAAAAAGAAAGTTCTATATTCACCGTCCTTGACATATTCCAAGTCCCCAGTGTTCTAGTTAAATTAACTCTTCATAACATGAGAATGCATCAATTCACAGAAATGCTTTCTGTTACCATAATAGTTCATGTTTCAATAACTGACATAAAAACAAGCATTATATTTTTGTGGGAGTGAAAAAAGTTTGAGAGAAGACACTTTATTCATGTCATTCTCTTCATTTAAATATACATACCTACAAACTAATTTTTCTAATAATGATTGTTTCACTGTACATTCCTTCTCATTTATCATCCATCAATGGAAAGCATTACTTCATCAAGTAGTGAGGTTTAGGGAAAAAAAAAAAAAAAAAAAAAAAAAAAAAAGAAGGAAAGAAAAGAAAAAAAGCTCTCTACAACCTATCTTTGAAGAGATGGTAAAGAGATGGTAGTAAGACAGTTTCTGGACAAAGAAGGGAAAAAAATATTGTAACAGCTTTTAGTCAGAGACCCCTACTTCTAACTACTTCTAAGGTAATGAAGATAAAGTTTTCCTCTGTGATATTTCAAAGAAATTTTCTCCCAGTATTTATTTATTGAGAAGCAAGGTCAGCCTTTCTGTATTTCTTTCCAAATGAAAGAGAATTTTTCTTATTCTCCTAAAACTATAGAACTCCTGAGATCATTTCATTATTGATGAACAGATTGCAACAGACCTGCACAACTTTGCCCTACTGTTCAGAATGATTTCAAAGCCATCTCTCCTTTGAATCTAGCTGCTCTTTCAGTCCTACCATTTTTGGTTTTGTTTTTGTTTTTTTTTTTCCCTTAAATTTCAGAAATGTCAAGACTATTTCTTATTGTCTGGAAGAAAAAAATGAAAACTGAACCTAAGATGAGTGGAGAGTCTAGATGGATTTCTCAGAAGTATGATTAAGTTCTCAATGAGAAAATAATAACTCCTTCATGAAATTGGCATTTGTAAAATATGTGTGGTATTAATATAATAGATAAGAGACAGTGAGTACATAAAAGAATATTCAAGGCTTTGTCTAAATATCAGGAAGCAGTTCTTTTCTGTATTACAGAGCACTGG
This sequence comes from Centrocercus urophasianus, assembly GCF_019232065.1. Lineage (NCBI taxonomy): Eukaryota > Metazoa > Chordata > Aves > Galliformes > Phasianidae > Centrocercus > Centrocercus urophasianus. The sequence goes on from NW_024885532.1 coordinate 5,252,622, forward strand.
AATAGGTTGTGGAATCTCTCAACTTGGAGATTTTCTTGAGCACCTTGCTGTAATTATTTCTGCTCAAGGAGGAGTTGGACGAGACTGCTTCCAGGAGTGTCTTTGAGTCTTATCTACTCTCTAATTCTGTGATCAGCTGCCTAACAAAAGGAAAATATCTATGAGACTCTCTGAAGTGTCTTCTGTTTATTCAGAAAAAAAAAAAAAAGTAATAATAATAGTAGTCATGCCTTCACAATTCATTTTCCTCTTTACTACCAGCTTATTGTAGACAATTTTTTTTTTTTTTTTTTTTTTTTTTTGCCTGTGGCTTGATCAGGAACTACCAAAGTAACAAAAAATTGTCAATCAATGTTACAGAAGCTTTCTAAGATAATGTCTAATGGGTAGCAAATTGATTTCCACAGCAGCTGCCAGTCATCCTTACCAATTTTCAATAATGTTTCACTATCGGGAAAGTTTCCACTAGTTTTTTAATATCAAATCAACATGCACTGCAAGGTGCATAGCAAAAAGATGTATAGCAGCCACCATTTTAGATTAAGTGAACTGTCTAACTGCCACAGTAATTAAAAAAAAAAGTAAAATAAAATAAAATCTTTATTAATCTGTACTAGATATCAGAGCAGGAAAAAAGAAAAATGAAGCTTGGTATTTTCAGCAGCAAGCTTCTAACCAAGGAGATTTTGTATCTATTTTAAATTTATTACAGCAGAGTCAATACTTTTTGGCAAGGTTAATTGCTTTTTCTCTAGGTGAGTGTTTTAAGGGAACCAACCAGACCAAATATACTGCTTCTTGAGAAGCTTCTAAGAGATATCCTTGAAATGTTACATATGAAATAAATAAACAAACAAAAATGATTACGAATGAACTTGTATTTTTTTCACTAGAAAAATCTTCTTGTTACGATTATACGGATTAATTTCTTTTTTATCTCACTTTTTAAATTGTTATGCTCTTCCCTCTAGTGTTTCCATATGCAAGTTTCTGCTTCTATAAAGAGCACAGAAGAAAAGTAAGTCATTGGAAAAGTAATAAACTTTTTTTTAGAAAAAGATAACTGAAAAATAAAGCAAATCATTACAGCATTATGTGTTTATCATAGTAAAAGACATACATAGATAAAATTGTAGTACGGCGAAAATTCAAATAATGTAGATGTAAACTTGCACTTTATGAGCAATTTCATGTTAACAGTAATATAATCTATCTGTATAATCATTTGAAATTAAAGATTTTTTTTTCAAAAATCTATCTATCAAGGAAGCACTCTATATATGTGCATTTCCAAGACTGTTATAGAAGTGAGAGTTAAGAGAGCAGGAAATTGACTCAGTGCAATTACTAACTTTTTGCATTCATCTTCATCCAAACTCAAAATCAGTGGTGTATCCCTAAGAGTAGAAAATCGGGGAAGAGAGGCAGGAGACCTGTATGGATGAGCAAAGAGCTCATGGATAAGATCAAAGGGAAGAAGAAAGCTTATAAAATGTGGAAAAAGGGCCTGACTTCTTGGGAGGAGTATAGGAGTGTTGTTAGGGTCTGCAGAGAAGTAACAAAGAAGATCAAAGCTCATGCGGAGCTGAAGTTGGCGAAGGAGATGAAGAATAACAAGAAGGTTGTTGTTGTTTTTGTTGTTTTTATTTAAGTATGTTAACAGTAAAAGCAAGACTAGGGATAACATGGGTCCACTGCTGAAAGACACAAAGCTAGGAGTGGCTGACACACCTGGAGGCTATGCTACCATTCAGCAAGACCTGGACAGGCTGGAGAGCTGGGCAGAAAGGAACCAGATAACATTCTGCAAAAGCAATTGTAGAGTCTTGCACCTGGGAAGGACTGGGAGTACAAGTTGGGGCATGTCCTGCTGGAGAGGAACTCGGCAGAGAAGGACCTGGGGTCCTGGTTGATGACAGTTTGGCCATGAGCCAGCAGTGTGCCCTGGTGGCCAAGAAGGCCAACGGGATCCTGGGGTGCATTAAAAGGAGTGAGGCCAGCAAGTCAAGGGAGGTGATCCTCCCCCTTTACTCTGCTCTGGTCAGGCATCACCTGGAGTACTGAATTCAGTTCTGGGCTCCCAGGTATAAAAAAGACAAGGATCTCCTGGGGAGAGTCCGGCAGAGAGCCACAGAGATGATAAAGGTCCTGGAACATCTCTCCTATGAGGAAAGGCTGAGCGAACTCAGTCTGTTCAGTCTAGAGAAAAGAAGACGCAGAGGTGATCTTATTAATATTTATAAATATCGTAAATGTGGGAGTCAAAGAGACATGGCCAACCTCTTTCCAGTGGTCTGTGGAGACAGGATAAGTGCAAATGAACATAAACTTGAGCATAGGAAGTTCCGCACCAGTATGCAAAGGATATTCTTTACAGTAAGGATGATGGAGCTCTGGAACAGGCTGCCCAGGGAGATTGTGGTTTCTCCTTCTCTGAAGATATTCAAGATCTGCCTGGTTGCCTACCTGTGCAGCCTGCTGTAGGGGGCCTGCTTTACAGGGGAGTTGGACTTGATTTCTAGAGGTCCCTTCCAGCCCCTACAATTCACTGATTCTGTGATTCTGTGATTCTGCGATCTTTCCTATGTGGACATCATTTGATTTCTTATCTGGACTGCTGTTTTTTGTACTTGAGTACATTGTGTGAGTGCATCATTTTAAGAACGTAAGCATTTAACAAGATTGACAGAAAATATATTAACACTACCAATGAAAAAAAATATATATTTAATACATAATCTAAAATATCCTGTTCTCTATCTCCATCTACTGGGTGATGTTTGACAGTTAACAGATACTGACATTTTTTCTTTTTTTTTTTTTTTTTCTCTAATTCTTCCTGAATGTATCAGCTGTTTTCAAGAAAGCTAAACCCCATTTCAGAAAAGGATCCAAGGCTATTTTTCTCGAAAATAATATTTGGAGGAAAACCTCATTAGACAAATCAGCTTTGTTTAGACATAACATTTTCATAAACACCTGAAGTTGTAGAAAACAGAATTTAGTGTTCTAAATACAAGAGTATTTACTGAAAGAAATCTCACTGTCTTAGAGAATTAGAATTTCTTGTACACTTCCATTCACATTGGTAAAGTCCCCTATAAGTAGAAACTCTTGCAACTTTAAGGCTATATCTATGTTAATACTAACTGTAACTGAGCAGTGAGTCCTGTTAACAACTGGTGCTGAGAATCCAGCATGCATATTACGTGCATTTTTCAATGTTTCACCCTGATGTAAGGGTAAAACCCCCACCCTAGATGTAAAGTCTGTGTACTGAAAGCACATCAGCAGTTAAAATTCCTTTTCTGTTAAAATCATTTCTGATAAAGTTTCATTTGCAAGATGTCTGGACCTGAAGACCACTCCACAGTGTGCACCTTAGCACAGTAAGTGAGGACAATTGAACAAATTACTTAAAATAAGCAAACAACACCAGATCTGAAACAAAACGCTGATGTCAGTGCATAATGCAGCCTTGCTGACACCACTACCTGGGCAAGGCTGAGCAGCTAACAAGATATCCTTTGCCTTATGATATTTGAAATTTGTTCATGTTTCCAAAGTAGCCAAATCAAGCCAGCATTCTTGCAGTCCATATAACACAAACTGACAGCATCACATTCAGCACAAAATGCAGCAGTCACAGCCACATTCACTTAATATCACCGTCATAAAAATGGAGCTCCACATTAATGAGTGTTTTGAACATAAAGTGGAAAATCGCCATTGCATGTCTTCCTTACCTTCAGAGTGTAAGCTTTTTGTTTGCCAAGCAGCTTACTGTCTGACTAGGGCAGTTGTTTGGATGAAGAAGGTGTTACATTCTGGTTACTTCTGAATCTCCCATTAAGACTCCATGACTTTGCAGAAAGGAAACTCAGCTTTATAGGGACAAACTCATATAATTAGAAAGAATTGGTGAATTAAAAGTGAGGAAAAAGATCAACGTTGGGGATTCTCATGACTGTTCAAAGTATTTGGTACTAAAGAACTATTGAATAAACTAATTATACAGTGTGAACATGAATAGGAAATCAGCTTTTTGCTATCACTAGAATTTCATTTGCTTGCAGAGTCTGTCTCTCTCTTAATCCAGTGATCATTCAGTTTACGCAGTACACTTATGAAGTTAGAAAATATGATAACATGCACGCAAATTCCTCTAGAATGGCCTTTCTCTTTAAAAGTAGGAAAACCATTTGGACACAGTACTCCAGATGTGGCCTCAACAAGGCAGCAAAAAGGGGAAGCATAACATCTCTTAAATTGCTGGCTATGCCATTCCAAAAAACCAAAGGCCTTTCTGGCCACAAGAGTACAATGTTCCTATCAACCTTGGTGAGACCTTGTGTTTAATTAGTATTGTGCTCATTAGCTGTCTAAGCAAGGCTTCGAGAGCAAAAAACAGACTAAAAAATGAAGAATGTGTTTTGGGGAGCATGCCATCAGAAGAGTGCACTCTGGGATGAGCTCCAGGCCAGAGCTGAAGCCAGTGACCAGTGTAATCAGAACTAGGTTGGAGAAGGCCTTTATTGAAGGTGTCATGGTTTTATGATTTTTGGTTATCAGTATTCCACATCATAACATCATGTATTGCACTGGGAGTTAAACTGTTAATGCTCCAGTATCAGTACCTCTCCCAGAATTGAACTACACCCCCAGAACACTGTTTGCTGTGTTGTTGTCATTTCTGCTCAGGGGGAACAGATATAAGGAGTTGGTATGTCATCTGACCGATCTCTTCTTTGTCAGGATCTCCTCCTTGCTGCTTAACCGGATTGCGCATCACAGAAAAACAGAATCATGGAATCACGGAATCATGGAATCGCGGAATGGATGGGGTTGGAAGGGATCTCAAGGATCATGAATCTCCAAGCCCCCTGCCACAGGCAGGGCCACCAACCTCCACAGTGAATACTAGACCCGGACTGCACATCTCACCTCAGCATCATGGTGAGGCTTATCCACGTTTTGGACACTCTCTCTCATTATATTTATTTATTAGCTTCAATTCTAATTTTATTGCATTATAGTATGTTATCTTTCATTCTGGTACTATATTAAGTTAATTAGTTTGTTTCTTCTCAAATCATTGCCAGTGTTTTTAATTACTTTTGGGTACCATTTCCCCTTTTTCAGAGGTGCAGATTCGCGAAATCCCTCTGCCCTGCTAGTCATGAAGTGGGGCTGAACCAGCCTGTAAACCATTGGCATTTTTGGTGGAGAATGCAGGCAAAAGCTGCTTTTTAGCTTTTAGAACATCTCTCTCTCTGCTCTTGCAGAGCTTCATTGGGAAAGTTTATCTCTTTCACAGTGCTCACTGAAAACTTGACCTTGAAAGTCCAGGCGGACTGCCAGTATCCTGAGATATTGGTAAACTTCGTGCACTACTATCTTTCTTCTGTAAAGAAAAAAATAAAAAAAAAGCTTTCTCTTGTAAAACTGCCTTTCAAGGGACTACATGCCATCATAGTTTTTTTTTTTAATGCTCAAAATGTACTGGGCCTTAAGTTTGCCACTTTGCTCTTTGGAGCTATAGGTATATATAATCAATTGAAAACACAGATGAAAATACCTACCTGGTATCTGCATACAATGTGGCATACAACTTAAGAGAGAGGTGATAAATCTGTGGAATTTGGGATTTTTAATCAGGCTCCCAGTCTCTCCTTTGAATCCTTTATGCCGTTTTTGAATGCTCATCCAATGATCATGGTGTCAGTCTCCCTGAATGTACTGTTTATTGTTTCACTCAGTATTGTATTTATCATATTTTAAGGAAGCATTCCCCAGAACCAACCCCAGAGAATACTGAGTGTCAGGGAGTGTGGAGAGGGTTGGGAGAGACCTTAGAGAGATGGATATCTTCAGTGTCATGGAACTTTACTCCTGATCACCTGAAAGACCCTGCGAGCCTAAACAAATATTTGAGACAGGGAATGTTCTGGCTCAGGTAAATCTGAGGAGGCACAAATGATTTGGGGCCTGGCTAATGCTTATTGGGCCTTACTCAATACTATCCCAGAGAGGGAGAAAGTTTCTGAAATTGAGAGTCTCCATGCTGAAAAGAGTGTCTCAGAGCTGAAAGGGAAAGTCTCAGGGAGACAGTGAGTTTCCAAGCCAAAAAGTAGAGTTTCCAGGAGAAACTCCGAGCCGAGAAGGAGAATCTCTAGTCTGAGCAAAAGAGTCTCCTAGTCAAGAGAGAAGACCTCCAATTTCAGCAGGACTCCCTCCTATCCAAGAGAGATGCCCTCTGAATCAAGAGAGACTCCCTGCAATCCAAACTCGACAGTCTACAATCTCAACAGGACACCCTCCAGTCTGAATGGGAAGCTTTCCAATCTGAGAGAGATGCCCTCCGAACCAAGAGAGACACCTTTCAATCCAAACTTGAATACCTTCAATTTCAACAAGATACCCTCCGGTCCAAACAAGATGCCTTCCAGTCTGAGCGAGACACCCTCTGGTCTGAGAGGAACATCCTCAAGTCCAAACTTGATATACTCCAAACTGAGTGAGATGAATTCAGGCTCATTAAGCCATGCTCAAATCTTAATTAAATATCCTCATAATAGAATGAGACAGACTCCAAGCTGAGCTGGAGAGTGAGAGCATCGGACCTGACAAACTTGATCAACCACAGGAGGTACCAGAATCGATGTCAGTCACCCTTGTAAGAGGAAGGAAAATGAAATGAATCTCGACTCAGAAAAGAATAAAGAGGAGGAGGAGAAAGTAGTCACTGTAAGAGAAGAGGGGGAAAGAGGTCCAGAGGAGTGGCTCCAAGATCCAGGGGAAGTGCCCCTGAGTCCAGGGAAGGGGCCCTCAATAAGACTGCGGTCACCAATGCCCAGGAAGGCAACAAGAAGTCCTGAAAGAGTAAGAGATGAACAAGCATTATCATTGTTGATCAATCTCTGAAAATGAATGAAATTCGAGGTCTGAGAAAAGACATTTCACACCACCCAAATGAGCCTAATGTCACCTGGTTAATTTGATGCTGGAACAATGGGGCCAACAGTGTGTGGCTATATCTACAGAAGCTAGAGAAGCTCGCCAACTGGGTGGCATTGCTAGGGACTCAGCCATTGACAGAGGCATTAGTACATGCCAGAATGGGTCCCTCACCCTCTGAAAGCGGATGATGTTAGCCGTAAAAGAGATACCACTTCAAAGATGATCTGATGCCTGAGAAAAAGAAATGGGCTGATATAGAAAAAGGCATCCATTATTTGAGAGAATATGCTGTGGTGGAAATGCTACATAGCCCCGATTTCATTCCTGATGAGCCAGACCAAGAACATGATCCTGAGAGAGTCAGGTGTACACCAAACATGTGGTGTACATTCACAAAGACTGCACCAGAAAGGTACGCCAGTACATTTACAGCAATGTATGGCAGAGGGGAAAGAAGACCCCTAATAAATGAACTGATTAATATACTTCAAGATTTCAAATTACATTTAACTCTTGTACAGTCTTGTGTTTCAGCCATTACAAAAATAGCTGAAAAGCTGGATAAAATGTAGAGCAATCAAGAAGATATAGTAGACAAAATGTATACCGTACTTAATGCTGATGGATCCAAGATGGTATCAGAAACACCCAATGGGGATCAGGATTCCCAAAATGGCCTACTGCAGGGGCTGATCAACTTGCTTTCTACCCAGCCTGCATCATCCAATGTCTCAGCTATCAGCAGACGTCCTCCTGCTTGTGCAAGTGACAACAGTAAGGCTACATCACGTTTTTCCTTGTGGCATTACCTACATGACCATGGAGAAGATATGAAGAAGTGGCATAAAAAACTCATTCCTGCACTTCAAGCATGGGTAAAAGAATTACAAGACAGATTAACCACCAGGGTGAACTCCTCCAGAAAGGTAATTGTTCCAGTTGCTCAGGATACAGCAGTATCCATAAGACCAACAGAGGTAACAAAAAGAGGAGTACCAATTGCCACAAAAACAGTGCACAGACAGCAATATCACACCAACGGGGATTCCTTGCTCCCCATTCATAAGTTGATTCGTCAACTAGAGAGTCAGGGAGTGATCAGCAAAACTCACTCGCCTTTAACAGCACACTACGGCCAGTGCTTAAAGCCAGTGGAGAATTGTCTCGCTCCAATTTATGGGAGGGAGAAGAGGTTATTTTAATGTCTATATACCCAGAGTGAGATTAAGAAACAATGGTTAAATGTTGGTCCGACCAGTTTATTACAAATGTTAATCAGGGAGATGGGGAAGGGGAGGACAGACACTATTATGAATTAAGGTATTGGGGAAGGGAAGGAGGGTGACAGAAAAGATAGGAAAGAAGAAGAAAGGAGTCTTTGTAGGAAGCCAAAGGTAGATAGTCACCGCCATGGATCCAGAGTGGTTCGTAGTTCAGTCTTTGATCTTCAGTAGTGGTAGGTCGTTGGGCACTGTTATTCTGTTGAGGACAATGACCATGGCGATGATGGCCACTTTTCAATGGCAGTGCCAACTTATTTAAAAGTCCAAAGTAGTTGAGTCAGCTGTCTTTGGAGTGACAGCTCAAATCCAAAGTGGTTGAGTCAGCTCTCCTTGGAGTGGCAGCTTCTGGCTCCGGGATCTCAGCAGAAACTCCTTTTTCCTATCTTCCTGGCCTTGCCAGCAGATAAGAGGGAGAAGGGATGCCTTCCTGCATCCTGTTTTGTACAGGACATGATGGTATCATTCCCCAGTTTTCCCATACCAAGCTGGAGCTATTAGTCACAGGCTAGATCTTCTTTCAGTAAACAGTCCTGAGCACTTTCTTCTGAAGGCAAGCAGTTGTGGAGGAAGGAGTTTTCAAATGTCCACAAAGTGATGTTGATTGTTACACGGTAGCACACATCACTTGCCTCCTCAATAAATCAATCAGAGTCTTATCACAAGAAATACCTCAGGAAGCAAACTTTGAGCCAAAAAACAAAGAAGGATTCTCACAAGAATGTAGGCTGGTGGTAGATTACTGTGGCTTGAATGAAGTCACACCCCTACTGAATGATGTTGTACTGGGCATGTTAGAACTCATTGGAGTCAAAAGCTGGCAAGTGGTATGTCATCACTAACATTGCTAATGACTTCTTTTCCATTCCTTTGGCCACAGAATGTAGCCCACAGTTTGCTTTCACCTGGAGGACGTTCAGTATACCTGGAATCATTTGCTCCAACAATTTGCCATGGGTTGATCCAAGTTGCACTGGAACATGGCAGTGCTCCTGAGCCCTTACAGTACTTTGATGACATTATTCTGTGGGGCAACACAGCAAGGGAAGTTTTTGAGAATGGAGAGTGTGAGAATCCTTCTTTGTTTTTTGGCTCAAAGCTTGCTTCCTGAGGTTTTTCTTGTGATAAGACTCTGAGGGATTTGTCAAGGAGGCAACGGATGGATGCTAACCGTGTGACAATGGATATCGCTTTGGGAACACTTGAAAGCCCTTTCCGCTAGAGCTGCTTGCTCTGTAGAAGAGCGCAAGAGAGTGCTCAGGAGTGTTTACTGGCGGAAGATCTGGCCTGTGACCAAACAGCTCCAGCTAGGTATGGGAAAATTGGGGAATGATACCATCCTGTTCTGTGAGAAACAGGATGCAGATGGGCATCCCTGCTCCCTCTTATCTGCTGGCAAGGCCCGGAAGATAAGAACAAAGGAATTTCTGCTGAGATCCCAGAGCCAGAAGCTGCCACTCCAAGGAGAGCTGACTCAACCACCTTGGGTTTGAGCTGTCACTTCAAAGACAGCTGACTCAACCACTTTGAAACTATTGAAAAGGGGCCATCATCGCCATGGTCGTCATCGTCATCGCCATCAATAGAATGACTGCCTGACGACCCACCACTACTGAAGATCAAAGACAGAACTATGAACCTCGCTGGATCCATGGTGGTGACTATCTCCCTCTTGCTTCCTATAGAGACTCCTTGCTTCTTCTTTTCTATCTTTTCTGTCACCCTCCTTCCCTTCCCCAATACCTTAATTCATAATAGTGTCCGTCCTCCCCTTCCTCATTTCCCTAATAAAGATTTGTAATAAACTGGTCAGACCAACATTTAACCATTGTTTCTTAATCTCACGCCGGGTATATAGACAATAAAAGAACCTCCTCTCCCTCCTATAAATTGGAGCGAGACAGAGAGCAAATAATCCAGATCCTTCTGCATGCTGATTTCGCTATTAAGTGAAGCAAAGTGAAAGGACCTACCCAGGAAATTCAGTTCTTCAGGATAAGGTGGCAAGATGGACATCGTCACATCCCAGGACACATGATTGACAAAATCACGGCCATGTCTCCGCCCACTAATAAGAAAGAGATACAATCTTTTTTGAGCATAGTGGACTTTTGGAGAATGCATATTCCAAACTATAAACCTTTATCAGGTGACATGGAAGAAGAATGAGCCCTGAGCCCTGAGCAGCAGCAGACTTTTGAGCAGATTAAACAGGAGATAGTCTGAGCCGTGGCCCTAGGGCAGTATGGATAGGACACGACGTAAAGAACATCCTCTACACTGCTGCTGGAGAGAAAGGTCCCACTTGAAGTCTGTGGCAAAGAGCCTCAGGAGAGACCCAAGGCTGACCCCTGGGATTCTGTAGTAGAGCATACTGAGGGTCAGAAGAGGGCAACACCCCAACTGAAAAGGAAATCTTAGCTGCATATGGGGGGTTCGGGCTGCTTCTGAAGTAGTCACTACTGATACACAGGTCCTTCTGGCACCTCGACCACCAGTGCTCAACTGGATGTTTAATATGTTCCCTCCACCCATCATGCTACTGATACCACCTGGGCTAAGTGGATTGCATTGATTATGCAACGAGCTCAGATGGGGAATCTCAATCATCCAGGAATCTTAGAGGTGATCATGAACTGGCCTGAAGGCAAACAGTTCAGAACATCACCAGAGGAAGAGGTATCACGAGGTAAAGAAGCCCCACTATACAGTGAACTACCAGAAAATGAAAAGGAATTTTCCCTGTTCACAGATGGATCGTGTCATACTGTGGGGAAGCATCACAGATGGAAATCTGCTGTGTGGAGCCCCACACAACAAGTTGCCGAGGCCACTGAAGGGAAAAGAGAATCAAGCCAGTTTGCAGAGATAAAGGCTGGCCTTAGATGTAGCTGAATGGGAGAGGTAGCCAATGCTTTATCTTTATACTGACTTACAGATGGTGGCAAATGCCTTATGGGGGTGATTACAGCAGTGGGAGAAAAATAACTGGCAGCAGAAGGGTAAATCTATTTGGGCTGCTGAACTGTTGGAAGACATTGCTGCCCGAATAAGAACATGGTTGTAAAGGTGCACTATGTAGATGCTCATGTGCCCAGCAGTTGGGCTACTGAAGACAACAAAATAACCATCAGGTAGATCGAGCTGCCAAAATTGAGGTGGCTCAAATAGACTTGGACTGGCAACACAAGAGTGAATTATTTCTAGCTTGGTGGGCCCACGAGACCTCGGGCCATCAAGGAAGAGATGCAACATGCAAATGGGCTAGAGACCAAGGGGTAGACTTAGCTATGGATGCTATGTCACCCCCCACTGCCTCGTAAACAGGTGGGAGAGAGGAAATGTCAGGTGGAAGAGGGTAACCGGTAGGCTGATGGTGCTGCAGTGACCCCCCATCCTCTCTTCCCCCTAGCAACAATTTGGGAAAGGAGGAGGATTGTAAACAGGTACTGGGTTAGCAAAGTGGGCATCCCCCACCTCAACCATCCATGGCTCCCCAGGTGTCTCTGTGCAATAGGTTTGAGACCTTGGAACTCAAGGGAGAGGTGAGTGGGGAGTGGAGGGATGTCCAACCGTGAGGTTGCCTCAGGTAACGTGGTCAATCCCACGCCTCAAGACTGCATACACCCACAAGGACAGAAGGCTGATTGTTGTAGGCAACTTCCTGCTGAGAGGAACGGAAGACCCTATACGTCGGACTGACCCTACCTGTAGGGACATTTGCTGCCTCCCTGGGGCATGGGTCAGGGACATTTCTAGGAAACTTCCTGCACTGATTCACCCTTCTGATTATTACCCCTTATTGATAATACAGACTGGCATTGGTGAAGTCGCTGGGAAAAGTCTCAGGGCTATCAAGAAAGACTTCAGGGGACTGGAGTGGGTAGTTGATGGAGCGGGTGTGCAGGTGTTGTTTTTTTCTATTCCTTCAGTGGCAGAGCAGGATACTGAGAGATACCAAAAAACCCATCTCATAAATAAATGGCTTAGAATTTGGGGGTTTTGACCACAGGGCAACTTACTTGGAAGCTGGCATGATGGCTGCAAATGGAAGTAGCCTGTCTCTGAGGGGTAAGGGAATCTTAGCTGAGGAACTCTCAGGACTCATTGAAAGGTCTTTAAACTAGGTATGAAGGGGGAAGAGGACAAAATGAGGACTGCAGGGGCTGAGCAGGACCAAACCTGATGGGCGATGATGGTGCAGTACAAAGGGATGGACTGGTGCTTGGGATGCTGCTGTTCTAGGGGATCCTAAATCTTCTATAAAGGCAGTGAGATGGAAATCCCAGGTGAAGTGCCTTGATACCAATGCGCACAGCCTGCAAAATAAGCGGGATAAGTTGGAAACTATGATGTGCTTGGAAAGTTATGACCTTGTTGCTGTCACAGAAACATGGTGGGATGACTCCCACAACTAAAATACCACCACTGAGGAATATCAACTCTTTAGAAGGGATAGGTGAGGTAGGAAGAGTGGGGGAGTTGCTCTCTATGTCAAAGAGTGAATAGACTGTGAGGACAGTCTATCCTCTGAGAAACAGTCATGAACAGGTTGAGAGTCTGTGGATTTAATTAAGAATAGGTCTAACAAAGGCCAGCTGGTGATAGGCATATACTACAGGCCAACTGATCAAGGGGAGACTGTTGATGAGGCTTTCTTGCTTCAGATGTGGGAGGCATCATGCTCACGGGTTCTCATCCTTACCGGGGACTTCAACCATCCGGATATGTGTTGGAAAGACCACATGGCAAGCTGCAAGAGGTCCAGGAGGCTCCTGGAATCCATTGATGATAACTTTCTGGTCCAGGTATTGGGCAGACCAACCAGAGGTGAAGCGTTGCTGGACCTGCTGCTCACCAATACAGAGGAGATCATTAAAGGCATTAACGCTGGACGCAGCTTGGGCTGCAGTGTCCATGCCCTGACCGAGTTTGTGATCTCAAGGAATGTGGACCTGGCAAAGAGTGGAGTCAGGACCTTGAAATTTGGAAGAGTGAACTTTAAGCTGTTCAATGGACTGTTGGCTAAATCCCCTGGGATGTCTCTTTAAAAATAAAGATGTTGAGGAGAGCTGGCTACTCTTCAAGGATGCCTTCCTGAAAACACAAGAACTCTCCATCCCTCTGAATAAGAAAGCAGGCAGAGGAGGTAGGAAACCAGCATGGCTCAGCAAGGACCTGGTAGGCATGCCAAGGGCAAAGACAGGTGTGTACAAGCTCTGGAAACAAAGGCGTGTCAGCTGGGAAGAATACAGGGATGCCGTCCAGACTTGCAGATGTGGGATCAGGAAAGCCAAGGCGCAGGCGGAACTGAACTTGGTGAGAAATGTGAAAAACAATAGGAAAACATTCTACAGGTACATTGGCCAGAAGAGACAGGCCAAAGTGAGTGTACTCCTTTGGTAAATGTAAAAGGAGAACTGGCTTCAATGGACGAAGAGAAGGCTGAGGTACTGAATGAGTTCTTTGCCTTGGTCTTCACTGGCAGCCAGGATTCCAGTACTTCTCACATCCCTGAGCCCTGCATCCCTAAACCTCGAGGTGATCCCCACCACCACCACTGTGAGGACAGGGCAGGTCTGAGACCACTTCATGAGACTGAATGTGTACAAGTCTATGGGGCTGGATGGTGTGCATCCCAGGGTTCTGAAGGAGCTGGCTGAGGTGGTTGCTGAGCCACTCTCCATCATATTTCAAAAGTTGTGGCTGTCAGGAGAGGTCACGAATGACTGGAGGAAGGGTCACGTCACTCCCATTTACAAGAAAGGGAGCAAGGAGGACTTGGGGAACTACAGGCCGGTGAGTCTCACCTCTGTGCCTGGAAGATCACTGAACAGATCATCCTGAATGACAAGCTTGATCACATGAGGAATGAGCGTGTGATCTGAGAAGACAGCCAGCACGGCTTCACCAGAGGAAGGACATGCTTAACCAATCTTGTGATTTGGTGATGGAGTGATGGCACTGGTGGACAAGGGAAAGGGGACTGATGTCATTTACCTGGACTTGAGCAAGGCCTTTGACATGGTCCCCCACCACATCCTTATCTCCAGATTGAAGGGGTGTGGATTTGATGGGTAGACAACTTGATAGATAAGAAATTGGTTGAAAGGCAGCAGACAGAGGGTGGTCATCAATGGCTCTATGTCCAGGTGGTGGCAGGCAATGAGCAGCATTCCCTCAGGGATTTGTCTTGGGACCAGTACTCTTTATCATCTTTATCAGTGACATCGATAACAGAATCGAGTGCACCCTCAGCATGTTTGCTGACGACACCAAGCTGTGTGGCGCGGTTGACATGGCAGAAGGAAGGGATGCCATTCAGAGGGACCTCAACAGGCTGGAAAGGTGGGCCCAGGTGAACCTGATGAAGTTCAACACGGCAAAGTGCAAAATTTTGCACTTGGGCTGGAGGAATCCCAGGCATCCAGACTGGAAGGAACGGTCCTTGAGAGAAGCCCTGAGGAGAAGGACGTGGGGGTCTTGATAGATGAAAAACTTAACATGAGACAGCAGTTTGCCCTTGCAGCTTGGAAGGCAAATGGTATCCTGGGCTTCATCAGAAGAGGGGTGGGCAGCAGGGACAGGGAGGTGATTGTCCCCCTCTACTCTGCTCTTGTAAGGCCCCATCTGGAGTCCTGTGTCCAGGTCTGGAGCCCCTAGTATAAGAAAGACAGGGAGCTGTTGGAGAGGATCCAGAGGAGAACCACAAAGATGATCAAGGAACTGGAGCACCTCCCCTATGAGGGCAAGCTGAGGCAGCTGAGCTTGTTCAGCCTGGATAAAAGAAGGCTGTGGGGTGACCTCATTGTAGCCTTCAGTACTTAAAGGGAGCCTACAAAGAAGGGAGAAAACATGATCATGGCCAAGTGTCTGTTCCTTAATGCCTGATTCAAAAATGAATAAACCTTTGTGGAAAAGCATGCAAAGCTGACCTTGGATGGAAAGTATTAACAATATCAATATTTTCAGAGGGGCATTGTAACAAAGTATAACCAGTGTAGGAGATTTTTGGAAATCATGGAAAACTGACTGAATAAAAAACTTCTGCAGGGAAAGTTGGGGTATATACAAATCATCAAGAATGTGTCCTTGTAACAGTGAAGATCAGTGGCATCCTGATCTGTACTGGTAAACATGCACCTACTAGGCTAAAGGAAGAGATTATTCTCCTTTGCACACACGAGAAATATGTGTAACATTGTCCAATTTTGAGTGGAATCCATAGAAGAGAGACACTGAAATACTGGAGTGAGTCAAGAAGATGGACACATAAATTGCAGGTGTCTGAAGATTGTGAGAACATTACAGAGATAGATTTGCACAGCCCAGAGAAGCACAGACTCAAGGGAGGATTGTGTTACGGTTGTCAGCTACTTAGTGGGAGGATTCAGAGAAACTGGAAACAAATTCCTCCAGAATATTTGATGATAGAATACAGAACAAACACTGGCTGAAGCACAGAATGTTAAGCCACTAGCGAAAAGGATCTTTGTAATGGATTGTAGTCAAACACTGCTGCAGGCTGCCAGAAGAGGCTCTGAAATCTTAATTCCCTGACACTGAAAAGTTTACTGTCCCTAAGCAACAATATCAAAGTTTGAAATTGAGCCTGCTCTTATTGACACTGAGACAGTTGTTCTCCAGAGCACCCTTACAATTGGAATTATTTTATTATTCAGTGCTCTTTTAAAAAGCCAGTGAGAGAAAGTCACACGGACCTGCTGAAAGGAAGGAGCTAGCCCCTCTCTGTTGGGATCAACTGAACTTAAAGCGAATCATAGAACATCCAAGAAGAGGGAACAGTCAGAAGCAGACAGAATTAACAGACATGGAGTAGATAAGACTGTCACCTCCATCACAAACAGAGATGTATGGAGAAGAAAATGAATATTTAATCTGTCCTCAGTGGAAAACTTCCTAAAACCAAAAGAGGAGATGCAGAACTGACAGTCAGGCAAGAAACAATCTCTTCCCATTGACATAAATCCTGGAAGAAATAATCACGGGATTGTACAATGGCTTTGGTTGGAAAGGACCTCAAAAATTATCCAGTTCCAATCTCCCTGCTTTGGACAGGGTTGCCAACTGGTAGATCATGCACTAGATCATGTTACCCAGGGCCACATCCACCTGGCCATGAACACCTCCAGAGACAGGAAGTCCACAACCTCTCTTGGCAGCCTGTTCCAGAACCTCACCACCCTCACACTGAAATAAAAACCTTCCTCCAGACATCTAATCTGAATTTTCCTTCTCTTAGTTTAAAACCATTCCCACTTGTCCTATTACTATTTGCTTATGTCATGGGAGACCATGTCAAAGACCTTGCACAAGTCCAGGTAGATGTCATCAGTTGCCTTCCCTTTGTCCACTCATGTCGTCACTCCATCATAGAAGATCACCAAGACCGTTAGTCATGATCTGCCTTGCTGAAGCTGTGCTAATTGTCTCAGATTCCTCATGTGCCTTGACATGTCTTCCAGGAGGATCTGTTCCATCTTCCCAAGCATAGAAGTGAGTCTCAACTGCCTGTAGTTCTTCAGATCTTCCTTCCACTTTTTCTTAAAAATGGAAGTGATGTTTCCCTTTTTCCAGTAACCAGGGACAGACACAATTTTCATACATGATAGAGAGTGGTTTGGTGACATCAACTAGCTTCCTTAGAACCCTGGGATGCATATCATCTGGTCCCACAGACTTGTACACATTCAGCCTCATATGGCAGTCCAGGAATTGCTCTGTTATTACAGTGTGGGGAAAGCTCAGGAATAAGAGTTTCAAGGATGTGAGAGGCACAAGAATCCTGGCTGCTGGTGAAGACTCAGCCTTCTCCATGTCAGTTGTAGCTGGTTTGCCTTTCTCAGTTATTAGAAGGCTGCTTTCTCTTTGGCCAGTCTCTACCAGTCAATATGGACTCAACAGAGTCCATTCTTGCTTTTTACATTCTTTGCCAAGTGCAGTTCCACCTTCGCCTTGGCTTTCCTGATATTAATACTGCATGTCCTCTTATACATACTTGAAAAGACACTGCAGATAGAAAAGAGCCCCACTAATGTTTTAGACAGCAGCTTAGAATATGTTTCTTTTAGGAAAGGTTGTCAGTATTATAGTCATCTACAGAAAGGGTATAGGAGAAGACCCAGGAAACTTACAGACCTGTAAGTCTAACCTCAGTTCCAGAGGTTTTAGCAATGAAAATTATATCTAAATCTTTTGATCTCACTTTACATATACTTGCAAAAACATGTTGATACATTACACAATTGTTCATCACCTGCCACCTGATTTCCAGCCTGTCCCTGAGCAGTGGCGAGCTCCCCACAGTTGTCATGGTTTTCTGATTTTTGGTTATCAATATTCCACAAAATAACACCATGTAATGCACTGGGGGTTTGACTGCTGATGCTCAAGTTCCGGGTGCCTGTCTGGAGGGGAAGAACTACATTCCCTGCGGGGCTTTGCGGTCAGCAAGGAGATATAACTCCTGGCAAGGTCACCTGATGTGCTCTTCTTCGCCTGCGCTTCTTCACCTGCACTTCTCCATCTGCTCTTCTCCACCTGCTTTTCTTCATTGGCTCAACTGGACTGCACTTCTTGCTTTGGCGTTGTGGTGAGGCCTATCTCTCTTATTATATTTTGCTGATACTATATTTAGTAAATTAGTTTGTTCCACCTCAGATTGTTGTCGCTGTTTTCAATTACTTTGGGGTCCCATTTCCCTTTTCCGGAGGTGCGGATCCGCGAATCCCTCTGCCCCACTGGTCACGGAACCAGGCCGAACCAGCCTGTAAACCACTGACAACAATCCACATGGTTTCATACAGTATGGAATACCTCTTTGTTTAGTTTAGGTCAGCAGTTCTGGTTCTGTCTGCTGCCACTCCTTATGCAACTACAGCCAGAGAAAGCGTAAGGATGGAAAATTTGGTCAACTTCTCAGTTTCTCTTACTTATCAAGTCTTATGATAATATCCATCAGATGTAGATGCAGATGTACGCCTCTCAAAATATGCATGGAAAACAATTTTCCTAGAACTGAAAACTCTTAATTTTCAGCTTTTGAATGAATTTTCATTATTAGTACGCTTTCCGGTTTCACTAATAAAAATAAATTTATATAAAAAAAGAAATATATTGTAAAGTCAACTTTCCCTTCCTTTCCTTTCCTTTCCTTCTACAGAATTTCTCTAATGGACAAAATCTAGGAATTTCAGGGAAATCGCTCTGAATAAGTTGGAATCTCCCATCTTTCAGAGCCTTAAATTTAAAAGTCCCTTAAAATTAGTCAGCATTTTTCTTTACAAAATAATTGACACATCCTGTACAATATGATTCTGAAGATGGAAAATAACATTTTATCAGATATTTACTACATATATATATATATACATAATTCAAGCTCCTGTCTAAAAACATGTTGCATAAAAACAGTCTCAAAAAACTGAATTTTGTAATCAGTCTAAGATTAAATAAGCTAAAATCAAAAATATTTTTGTTTCTCAGGGCAAAGAAGTTGCATTTTGTTATTTTGCTTTTTTCTTTCAAGAAAAAGCATGGCCACTAGATGGCAGAAGTGGATAGTTTTTAAATTCCTTGAAGTAGCTGTGGGTTTTTCTGCGTCGCTGTGGGTTTTTCGGCTCTGGTTGTTCTGCTGATTGGGGAAAAGGGGAAAGAGGACTTTTTTTTTTTTTTTTTTTTTAATTGGTTATGGCTACACATCGAAAAATGATGAAAGATAGATAGACTCAGGTTCAAATATTCATTTGAATGCCATTAATCATTTAAAATAATAGAAAAATTACTAAACATTACTGATGAGATATGTAGTCAATAACGGATGAAGACATTGTGTTGGAAAGATATGAATATGACAGAGTAGTAAAGGAAAATGGGGAAGAGGTAAATAATATTTCCTGTTACCAAAAAACAAACAAACAAAAAAAGTATATTGCTTCAGGTTCTTAAATTTACTTAGTAAAATACAGATTTAAAATTTAATGTTTTGTAGTTTCTCAATTAAAGTTATCCATACTAACTTTATTCACATAGCATACATTTGTAACCAGGTCAGAAAGAAACTGATATTGAGTACATTTAAACTTTTCCAAGATAATAGAGCGAGTAATGGTAATTTACAGAACTTAGCATGGTTTGTATATCTTACTTAAAAGTACTAACTTCTAAACAGGTAAGCACTTCCCATTGCATTTTGTTGGTTTTGTTAAACTTTCTATGGGATACTAGGCTGGGAAGAAAATAATCTTTTAATTACATTTTTAAATCTACATAGTAAACTTTTATTAGCATAATGATATCTCTTATAATGTGCCTATAATGATACAAAATGGTGTTAAAATATATTTTTTAATCGTAAATGTAAGAATAATTTTCTGCAGTATGATAGTACTCTGTTACACATAGTCATTTATTGGCTGACATACAGATCAGGTATTAAAACACCGAAACATAGTTTTCTAGTCCCCAGTTCCATTGTTACTGGAGAGCTGAGATTCTATTCAGTTACCTAAATACAAACTGATGATGTTCTTCCTATAAGATAAATTTAGAACATCAAAGAATTCTAGACGAACTTGCTGTTATGACACTTGTATTACAAAAGAGATGCAACTCTTGGATGGCACCATACAGGATATGCTGGGATGCCATGTACATCTGTGCAGTAAACAGGACCAGAGCCAGTGTCACACTCAACATTTTTTTTATAGGTAGAGAAATCACAACAAATATAATAAAAATGTTGAGTGCAATCATTACTAATCCACAATTAGAAACTGGCGCAGAAAGATAATAAATGATAATACAGCTAGAACAATTGCACCTCCTACTTTTCTACTCTTATTTCTGGTGTTACACACATTTCCCAAACATTGCTGTTTGGGGTCCTCAGGTTGGCCTCTGCCATCATACCAGGCCTGCCTTTCTCTAAGCTATATCATTATGTTAGTCATAAATAACTAATTCTACATTAAAATAAAAATAAAAACAAAAAAAAAACTAGTTGTTACTGCTATCTGCATGAAAATATGGCTTAAATACAGAGAAGTTCAAAGGTATAAAAGATAAGACCTAGGCATCTGGTCAATTAGAGAAATCGCTGTTAAGAGTAAATGATATAAAACAAAGCTTCAAGCAGATCAACAAAACTCAGAGAGTGTAAGCCTGAAAATGTTGAGGCCTTTTGAAGCTCAGCACAAATCTTACAGTATGATACTAGCAATAGTCAACATGGTTTCACCAATTAGTAGGGAGCTGTGCAGCTTTACAGCTAATAAAATGTAAAACACCACTTCAAAATTTGGGCTTAATGACATCTGAGAAACCCTTCGAATTGCCAGTTTCTTTCAGTTGCTGTTTTAGTAGTGTACAGGCCTCCTCTTATCTGCTACACACATGCAGATGATCCATACACCCTAGGAAACTTCACCTACCAGACTGACTGTCCAGGAAAATGAATAGAGCCTGACTGCTCTACCTTTTGAGTGAATTAGCAACTCTTTAGTGTCTGATGACAGTTATGATTTATTAATGCACTGGGGATCTGAGAATTTGATTTAATTATGCACAATCAAATGCAGGAATCTTAAACTCTTTGCTGCATACTGAACTATTTTTGGAGTATACTCTTTATTTTATTTTATTAAAATTTTAGACATTTTTAGACATTTTATTTAAGTTCTATTTTTTTTTTTTTTTCTTTTATTTTTCCCCATACTCATAAGTAAGAATATATCTTTTAACTTTATAATTCCTGTTTAACCTCTAGGTTAGCATACAGAATGGGTAATTTGTAATTTTCCTTTATGGTTATAGATGTTTATTTCAACAAAGCTTGTAGAATAATATTGTCTTTGCTTTTCCTATTTCTTTGTTAAATTTGCTGTAGTTTCTAGTGGATTAAAAAATTAATCCACTCTGAAGGAACTTTCACAATTAGAAAGGCAGTTACATAAATACACGCATATATGTAAGAAAACAAGTAGGTAGGAAAAAGAGACAGCATGACTATGTCACTCTATATTTTCAAGTTAATGGAACTGTCTAAGATAGATTTAATACAATTAAAATATTACTCTCCCCTTCCTCCCGCACACACAAATGTGTAAAATTACCAAAATGCCCCTGTTTAACAGGAATCTTGCATTCAGTTCAAATACATCCTCACCACGAAACATCTAATTTAAGCAGGAGTACATTGCGATGTCTGTTAAACAATTAGATAAAAATTATGTTTCCAGATCTCCTGCCTAGGCATCTACTAATTGTTGATATTATTTCATATTTCATTAGGTTATCTGGAGCCATTATATTATTTGTCTGTTCTTCAGTTTCTCTGGGAAACTAAATTATTGCACGAAGTGGTATGCTACTAATTCTTATGGTTTATAGGTTTTACCATTAAAATTCAAACTTTATTAGGAAGACAACACACTAAAATCCATACCATCTAGAGATACGATTGCAAATATCAATATTTTTTATCTCCACATTACAGTAGATGTAGTGATATTAACAGTTGTGACTTTTTTTCAGGCAGTAGTTTCATTATGCGGGTCTGTAGTATTTCTGAGGTTGGGAGGTCAAATTTTGCAGCAGTATTGGTTTCACTAACCAAATATCATCCTATATCACCTCTTTAATGGACATATATCTATTGACCTAAAATGATGATCAAAGAAGGGTTTTTTGCGATGGATGAAAGAACTCAAATTACCAGCTTCTTTGTAACATGACATCTTGAAAGAGAGTGACACATAGTGCTGAAGTACATCACCCAGAAAATTTGAATTGATAGGTCTAATTTTTCATGAACACTGAAGTTGAAAGAGAGAAGCTAGCTGTACAAATAAGAGTCTGTTGAAGCAATTTTCTCTGCAGTATTGAAAAAGTTTACAAGAAATTAATACTGGGGATTTTTAAATGATCATTGAAATTAGAATTTCATATTCTGGGATATGCGAGGAAGTTTCAAATTTTCACCAAGATGCTTTAAGTCAGGAAATTGTCTCCAACCACTGCATGCTTGCTGTGATTAAAACAGATCTATAACAATGTCTCATGTGTTCACCAACATGTGTTTTCTTCCAATGTTTTTCCATTTCCTTATACACACAGAGACAACTGTCTAACTATACAAAACTTGCTCATAACACACTTTAATGGGAAAAGACTGTGCCTCTTTCCATTACCTGAAAAAGAAAAAAAAAAAAAAAAGTATACCCAGCTTTATTTTGAGAGCAAATATGGAAAACTGCAATTAGATCTATTGTGTCAAAACAATATATACCTCATTTCATTTCAAAGAAAGACACTGTAGAAGAGTTAAATGGTATCCTGGTACAAACAATGACATGTGTACAGCTTCTTTAAATCATAATTAGATTGGTTTACTAAAGCAAAATAGGTGAGCTAAAAACATGACTGTTATTCCTTGCACTAAATGTATCACTTTAGATACAGGAACTTTTCCAGTATTTATAAAATACGTATTAGTTTGATAGAATACATCTTTTCCTGTTACAAAAGCAAATGGATAGACGGCAGAAATACTAAATTTATTTACCTCTTAGCAAGCATTTTAGAGGAAAAATGCTAAGTTTCTCTTAACATTTGTCCGATGGTAATTGCACTTTTGCCATCAAGTGACTACAATGACTTGTTTTTGTTCAAGGTCTGAGTATACTATATACAGCAGAGGTTTGACAAACCTAGGTAGTCCATGGTCTAACAAATAGTAACCCTTTTATTAAATGAGACTAAGGAAAGATCATCTGCAACTTTAACGCTCTACTGAAACAGAGAAGAAATCTAATAAAATAGTTCTAGTCAGATTAAACAGCAACAAGGCAGTTTCTGTACTGTTGCTCTCAACTATTGGCTGTCCTCTCCGTCGCAGAGATATATATTTTTTTTCTTTTCTTTCTTTTTTTTTTTTTCTTTTTTTTTTTTTTTTCCCCACAAATGATTCAGGTGCATATGGGTTTAGGTAATGAAGATGGATAAAAAAAAAAAAAAAGCATCTGTAACCCACATTTTCCTTAGTAAAATTTTCTATCAGACAACTGTAAACAGAAGCTAAACAATCTCAAGCCAAAGAATGCCTAAAGAAATACTTATACTATGTGCTGTTAAGTCAATACAAAGTATATAATCTTGTGCTAGCTATAGCAAAAATTCTGTTTCTTCTGCTGCAACTTAGATAAGATGGACATATTCAAATCCATGGTGTTGGATGGAATTCATCCACAGGTGACAAAAAAAGCAGGCCAATGTGATTATAAAATTATTAGAAAATACAGAAAATTGTGGTTACTGAAGGACATTCTTGATGAGTGTGGGGGAAAAAAAAAAAAGTGGAAACAAAGACAAATGTTATTTTTATCTTTTACAATGTCAAGAAGGACTTGGGGACTTTTAAGACTATCAGCTATCTTAGTCTGTTTAAACACTGTTGAGAAATATAAATATTTAAATATAAATAAATATGTGTGTCAGTAGGACAGAGCCAGGCTGTTCTCAGTGACACCCAATGATAGGACAAAGGGTAATGGGTGCAAGCTGGAAATAGGATATAAGAAAAAACTTCTGTACAGTAAGGGTAACAGAACACTGGAACAGGCTGCCCAGAGTGGCTGTGCAGTTTCCTTCTCTGGAAACCCACCAGGATGTGTTCTTGGGTGACCTAATCTATGTGTTCCTGCTCTTTCACATGGATTGGACTAGATGATCTTCAGAGGTTTCTTCAAATCCCTGACATTCTGTGATTCTGTGATTTTGTGAAACCAGGACAGCTATACACCCAGGTTAAATAGCAGTGAACAGTATCTTGAAGCCCAGATACTGTCCAGTAACAGAAAGAATGTTCCAGAAACATCTACTAGATTCCACGTTCCCAGGCAACCTGATCTTGTGGGCAACAACCGTGCCCACATTGGAGGGCTTGGAATTAGATGATCTTTAAAGTCCCTTTCAAACCCAGCCATTTTATGATTCTATAAAAATAGCATTAAACTACAGTATTGTTTTAATATTACTGTTATTGTTATCTATTACTGAAAAAAAGAATAGATAACAGGTTGTCAAAGACTAGCAACTAAAGAAACTTCTGAAATCTTGCATATAAAGATAATGAAATCAGATTAGTTTGGAAAAGCTGAAATCAGTTGTAATGAACAACTATCCAGGTTTCTATTTTGCAACATCTTTCCTCCTGAAAGGTAAACATAAAATATTTAAATTTTATACCTTTAAATACCTTTAAATATTTTGTGGTATAATACATATTTAAAGGTATTTAAAGGTATAAAATTTAAATATTTTTTGTATATTATAAACAGAAACTTGGATAGTTGTTCATTACTGATTTTGGTTTTATATTTCAACGGTCATGGCTTACTTTATCATTTCTGTTGTTGATATGTTACATCACATCATTTACCAACACATCAAAACATATCAATAATGTATGAACTTATAGCTCCTCAAAACTACGAAATGATTATTTATCTGGCTTTGAAATCTTTTGGTAGCCAGTGGTTTATGATATTTCAATTATTATTCCTGCGTTGAAAATATGAAATGGAATCTATAAATTTTCAAGATATCTTAATTAATATATAGATTGAAGCAGGTTTTAAAGATGTAAATTCCATCTTTTTCTGGTAGCTTGAATTTGTACATACATCAAAGCTCAATTTTTTTTCCAGTGAAATATGTAGATGTCATCAGAAGCTTGTCTATAAGAAAAAAAAAAAAAAAAAATTGTTAAAAAACATGGGGTTAGAATGTGATTATCTTTCTCTACCTCCTATTTGATTTTCTTCATGAAAACTGTCTAATTTACTTTAGATACCCTTTCCCTCAACACTGGGAAGCTACCTTATAGTGCAAAAGCTTGTAGCTACCGCTGGATGAAATTTTCAGTGGAAAAAAAAGTACAAAAGGTACATGGGTGCATCATACACAGTGCAATCTCAGAAAGAACCTTTTCTTAAAACAGAAGAACTGTTTTAAAATCAAAGATGGAAAAAATAAAAGTAATTTCATCTAGTGTAACTAAATGTTGATTGTGAGTAATATCCTCTATCTTTTGAAACCTAGTATCGTAATCTATTTATATGGAGCACTTATCAGTGAAGCAACTACTAATTCAGACAATCTTCCTACCTAATAAGTCAACAAGCCTATATATTAAAAAACTTTCTGATTTAGGTACACAAGAATTTGTTCTCTTTCACAAATTCAAGCAACTTTTTTGTCCATCTTCCTCAATTTATTGTCTAGGAAAACTACAAATTGACAGTGTAACAAAATTTGGAGAGCAGGTTTCATTCTAAGGCTACAAAAATGCAGAAAAGACATTCAAGGACTTGTTTTGTTCCTGTTTCTTTCTGGTTAAATTATTTCATTATTCATAAATCAATCTCTCTCTCTTTGGGTGGTCATATTTCGCAACCACAGGTACAGTTAAGTACTGATAACATGACCTCAATTTTTTCCACAGAACTACTGACACACAAGACAGAAACAAATTTCTTTAATATTTTTCTTGCTTAATGTAAAAATGAATAAAGATAATAATCACAGATATTTATTTAATTATAATCACCTCTAATTTTCATCGCCACTCTCATACTTAGATAGGTGGCTTTCAGCATTATCACTGTGGGTGGCTTTTAATGTTTCAGTTTTGTTATTTGTTCTGCAGTAATCCAAGTAAAAAACAAAACAAAACAAAAAAATTAATTATATTAACACCTGTAACTGGGTGGAGTATTTCTAGCAAACATTGCCAGACTACTGATTCATTGCATTACTGTAACTCTTAAAAATATATCAAAATATTATGAGCATGAATAAGAACATCAATACAAAGCATAGAATAGGAAAGCAGGAACATATAGATTAACATGTGCCAAATGAAACTGCAGATTCAGTTAAATGAATGTCAAAATTTGGAGTCTCTCCCATATGCTCTGGACCTCTTCAGCCCAGAGAAAAGGAGACTGAGAGGAGATTTCATCACTAATGATCTAAATATCTAAAGTACAGGAGTCCAGGAGTCAAGTGGATGAGGCCTGATCTATTCAGTGGTGCCCAGCAACTGGAAAAAGGGGCAATGGTCACAAACTAGAACAAATGATAGTTCTGTGATTCTGTGAAAACTTACAACATTTTCTATAGATCCAAAACACTCTTCTACCCTGAGATAAATATTTGCATAATAATGTGTTCACCATATATTCTACCTGTTTTGTGATGTAAGATTATTACTTATATATATAGACAGAATGGCAAAGATTTCTGATGTTAACGTGAAGCTATGATTCAGTTTGACATGTTGTTTGGCTGCTGTGAAAAAGATGTTGAGCTCTGAAAACAAAATTAGCCTTGTTGTTCATACCAGGGGTCATCTATTTTCAATTTTCACGTGCACATGATTATTATTTTTGGGATCAATATAAATTAAGATGGTACCAGGAACTGATTCCACATGACCTTTACCATACCTTTTCTCTTAGGCTCATCATGTTATTGGATAGATTTCACTGCTTTAACAGAAGTGGTGTATTTCTTGAGATAGATTTTAAAATTTTGCCAAAAAAACAGTCAGTATTGGAAATTAATTAAAATAGAAAATCTGGAAGTGTGTAAGAAGCTTTTACATAGAACTTACAAAGTAAACAGAGAGAAGGAAAAACAGTTATGCTTCATCAACATATAAATCAAGCAGGTAAGATTTCTTATTACTCTCCTCAAGGTCTCCATTTCTATTTTCTTATCTTTTTCACACTATACTTGAACTGGAATAAATTCCTGTTCTTTTATTTTAAAATATTTTCCGTTTTCCCCCCTGCTCATCTCTGTCAATTTGGTATACTGCATTAATCTAGTGATTCTAGATTAATGAATCTAGTGAGTCTAGTGATTACTAAAGGAATGTATGTGCACATGCTGAATGGCTGTGAAGATACTCAATACTTTGATAATTGATGTGAAGATACTCAATACTTTGATAATTGATGTGACAGCATCAGCTCATTGATGTACAATACTTGTCCGCTTTGTGTTTTAGACATGCTAAACAATATAATTTTGCATCAGTATATTGAGAAAATTAAATTGACAGTTGAACCATTCTGATCAATTGTGGGCAGAAGACCTGTGACTTTCAAATTATGTTCTGTATAGATTTCTGATTTGGTCCATATTATAACTAGTTGCCAGTGCTTCTAAACAGATATGAGACAACTCTTCCTTATAATAGTTTCAACAATAAAGTGTTTCCAAAATTATGTAAGAAATGTCAGAGATGTGACATTTTTTGAAGACCATAAACTGCCAGCTTTCATTATCTGCTTTCTTCATTGGAACAAGAAATATCAAGTACTATATATGGTATACCTTTTATCTTAAAATTAATTATTTCAAAACTAGGTTATGTCATTATTTTTAATTGTGTGATATCAGTGTCTATGCTTGCCAGACCATTCATAAATATTAGGAAAGAATCCAGGATGCGTTGTGGTTTAAAATGATAGGTGGCTCAGAACTGCACGGTCGCTCACTCCCCCGTTTCCCAGCGGGATGGAGGAGAGAAAAAAAAAAGCAACAAAAACAAACTTGAACATGTGAGTTGAGATAAAACTATTTACTTAGATAGAGAAAAGGAAAAGGAAAATGGTTATGACTACATATATATGCAAATGTATAAAAAAGCGATGAATAAACAACTGCTCACCATCCCCCCCGTCCCAGCTGAAACTAAAAAAAAAAAAAAGTAGCATTAAGTGAGTACTTGATTTCTCCAAGTTAACATTAAATGATCTGTCCAACATGAACTATTTTATGCTGACATGATATTTTAGTGCTATTTGCTGTTTTCAGGTAATGAAAGTAGTATTTCCATAGCAACTTTATACATAAACCTCATAGCATTGTATAGAATCGCAGAAAAAATCACAGAATAGCTTGTTTTGGAAGGGATCTGAAAGATCATCTAGTTCCTACAATCCTGCCGTGGGCATGGATGCCAACCACTAACTCATGCTCAACATCAGGTTGCCCAGGTTTCCATCCAATCTGGCCTTGAACAACTCCAGGTATGGGGCATTCATAGGTTATCTAGATAGCCTGTTTCAGTGCCTCACCACCCTCATAATAAAGAGTTTGCTCCTAGTATCCAATTTACATAGATCTCTGACTTGCCCCAGTTATTAGAAGTGAGTTGATTCATGTTGTGTACCCAGAGTGTGACTAAGACACACACACAAAAAAATGTCAAATGTTATTCTCTCAGTTTACCACAGATTCATAGTTAGGATGATGGGAAAGAATAGGCAGGTGATAGTAAAAAAAAAGCAAGGTTCTCTACAGAAAGCAAGAAGTAATCATCACTATGGATTCCAGTGGCATTCCGTTGATCCAAGATGTCTTAAGGTTGATGAGGAGGATTCTCTCTCTTTCTTCCTCTTACTTCCCCTTTCTCTTGTTTTAACAGTCCTTTTACTGTCCTGTCAGTCTTGGGTTGCTAGGTAACAGCACATGTTGGTGAGTGCATCCCCTCTCAGGTGGTTGATCTCCTTCAAGGACCACTCTCCAGGAGATTGCTTGGCTGTACCTTGGACTCTGGCAGAACCAGTTTTAACTTCATTGCCCCTGGCATTCATGAATGGGCATAGACAGGTCTGGCAAGACAGGAAGTGGCTATGGGCCTTTGTGTAAAACTTGAGACAAAGAGTGCTAAATGGCTCATACAAACTTTGAGATAAGGAAACTCACAGCAAACTTTGAGTCTAAAACAGAGTACAAGAGTACAGCTACTGAATCAGTAGCTGTCCTACTACTAAGGTCACGCATGCTCATGGTCTGTGATGGCTTTGCACATATGCTAGTATATGGTTGTTATTAGAATAAACATTAATCTCTAAAGTCTCAGGTGAAAATGAGATAAATGTAATAAATGTAACGATAGTTTAAGTGCTCATAAAAGGGCTTTATATGTAAGCAAGGTACATAGCAGGTAGGGTATAGCACAAATAGAGTTTTGGAAGTATATACTGCATTTAGCAGTATCACTGAGAGAAAGTAAATGTGTGTATCATTTTGACCACAAAGATGAGATGGACTGTCTCAAGAAAGAACGTCACTACTTCACCCTATTCTCATCTTCTTCAATAGCAAAAAAGAACATAAAGTTCACTCTTCCTGTCCTACTTTCTGCTTTTTTCTTTACTGGAAATATTCCCACTCTCATCTCTCACCTCTGAGGAAATGAAATTTTCTTTCATCTTTATAAAGAGGATTTTCCATGATTTTCCCACTTTTACAGGGGCAAAGTGGCAGATTCTATTGTACTAATGGTTTTCCTATCCCATATAGGCAAGACAGATTCATGATTTAAATAAAATAGATAAGATGCTGCATATGAAGAAATACGAATATATGTTGTATATGAACAAAATTATTTTATTCTTACTTGCACACACTGCTCAAGTTCACTTTGCCTGTATATCTGCATAAAAAAGCAAAACTCAACATTTGCCTAAATAACGTTTGGAAAATAGCACCGAAGAAAGATACATAAGCATGTACTTACTTCATAAACAGAACTTAGCCTAATGAGTTCAATGTTAGAGTTATAATTCTGTCATCAAAATTACAAGATAAGCTATAGATTAGCATGCCTAACTGATAAAAAGAATACCTCCCAAGTGCTTAGTTCATATACATGAGATATATGTTTTTTTAAAAAAAGAAACTTGACATTCCTTCTGCAAAAATGAGCTGAGATATAACAGTTTGTTTTTTTTTCAACAAAATTTCATCAAAAATTTTAAAATTAGCTTCTTGTAAATAAAAAATATACAAAACCCATGAACAATTGTATACTTTCTTATTCAGTTCATTACTTTTTTCTTCTAATATAATAACTTCAGTAGTGGTCAGTATGACTCTCATATCTTTAAAAGTTAAATTCTTAAAATAAATGTCTATTTTAGAACAGAAGACAAAATGAAATCATTGGCAGATGCGCATTTGTATGTTCTTCCCAGCTAGACAGAAAAGCTTTTAAATATTTCTGGAGTGAGTCCTAAATCTGGTAAATTTAATTATTGTAATGGGCTCTGTTTGCTCTGTGATAATAATATGAATAATATGAAATAAGCACTGTGGCTACATGGCAGAATGAAAAGTTGAGACAATATATTCTAAAGTGCAGGACTGAAGTTGATGAGGCCAGACTCTTCAGTGATGTGCAATGGAATGAGGCAATGGGCAGAAACTAGAACACAAGAAGTTTAATGCAAACACAAGGAAGAACTTCTATACTGTGGGAGTGACAGTGCACTGGAACAGGTTACCCAGAGAGACTGTGGAGTATCCTTCTCTAGAGCTATTCAAGACCTGCTTGGATGCTTTTCCATGCATTTTTCCTCTGAATATGGACATAGCATCCTCATGTGAATGCATTGGGTATTTTAAAGTGAATTATGTTTTAAACTTGACTGTCTTTTGTAGTACAGTTTTTAGATGTTTCCATTTCTTCAAGCTGTCAAGTATAATCTATGTTGGCTGAGTTTCTGTGGAACAGAAGTATCATGTAATTTACAATTAGGCTATGTGCAGGCATTATTATCATGAACAGGCTTAGGCATACTCAGCATGTAGAACCTAATTTGCATCTAATAAGATACTAATATTTTACACAGCTTTTCCACTGTTTGACAGTTTCCTATTTAGACTTACTAGAAAAAACTAAAACCAATGCTTTTCAACATGAAAAAGAAACAAACAGAAAAACATTTAAATTGTCATAATTTTTGTTCCACTTGGTGATAACAGCACATTTAGTGATTGTTTTTTCCTTGTTCCCTTTTCCTGTAAATGCTTATAACATAGTATATCTGTATATTTTTGT
Organism: Centrocercus urophasianus; assembly: GCF_019232065.1. Taxonomy (NCBI): domain Eukaryota; kingdom Metazoa; phylum Chordata; class Aves; order Galliformes; family Phasianidae; genus Centrocercus; species Centrocercus urophasianus. Next base: position 5,283,804 of record NW_024885532.1, read on the forward strand.
TCTGAGAGTAAAATTTAAAAACCATTGACAGATTAATTTCAAGCTATCAGTTCATCTGGAGCTGTTAACATCTTGAAAAATTACATTTTTCAAAATACATGATAAATTTGTACAGTATGTGTATGTGTGTGCTTGTCTACAAACCATCTTAGGAACAAGAAGACAAAACATGATTATTTTATTTTATTTTATTTTATTTTATTTTATTTTATTTTATTTTAAAATACTATGGCACACAGGACAGAACCGTTCTGTTACTAATTTTGAAAACTTTACACAATTTCTTTAACAATGGAAAAGTAAACAGAACATATGTAGCATATATTAAATTACAATTATGTTTTAATTTACTTCTTCATACAAATGTATTTTAAAGAATATTGCCAAGAGGTTAGGAGTAATTATATAAAAGATGTCAAATGCCAGTGAAAACAAGGGAAATTCTTCTGCTGATTTCACTTTGTGTTTTCTCTCCTACATGACAAAAAAGTGCTTTATAACAAACTGTCTTAAAAGTTTCAGTGCCTATGTGGCAATGCAGAGCATTACTTGACTCTAAAACTACAGTAAAATTATTGCTAAATCAGTGGACAAAAATTGCAAAGGTTGCAAAGATTGTTAGGATAATGGATCACAGATAGAGTGCTACAAAGATTTTTAGGCTGTTAGCATACTACATAATGTCAAATCAGAATTCAATTGTTTGGTTCTCAGGTAATTGGCAAGCCAAGTACATCTAAAAAGTATGAATTTGATTCATCACAATGGAAGACCGCAGGTACTCAGGTGACTTTTGTTCTCTCCAGACCAGTCACCTCCAGGCATTACTTTTTGAATTGACACCATTCAAATATTGCCAAGCTCAGGAGGAAGACAGAGGGGGAAGTGGGAGAGAAAGGAGAGAAGAGGAAGGAAGAGAGGGGGGTGAGAAGAATACAGATTTTCTCAGAACAGGTTAGGATAATTTAACTTTGATAATAAACTCTCCCTACATTGTGCATAACTGTGAGTTTTCTGTCAGTGAGTAAACAAAGGAGAAATACAGAGGAGATTCAAGATCTATTGCACAGAAGGAAATAATAGAAGTTAAATAACAGATTGCACACTTCCAGTAAGATAAATAATACAATAAAGTAGGTGCACTAAAGAAAAAGTACAAATTATTTTCATAAATCAGTTTAGTGTCACCTGTTCCTAAAATAAAGGCTATTTATACCCACTATTGCATATTCTATGAAATTACTAAGAGTACAGTAAGATTGTTTTTGTTCAATCCAGCAACTAATTTAATGAACACAGAACTTTTCAGTTTGAAAAATGAAACAAAAATAATAAAAGTTTCAGCACAGCTTTTCTTTAAAATCCTTTAGGGAATGTGATATTTACATGATGATTATTGTTAATGTACCAAGAAAATTAATGTTTTCAAGCATTTCAATCTGTAAATTTAAACTTCATGACTACATTAGTTTAATGACTACATTTTATATTCCTTATAAAAAAACATTCTCCAAAGTAACTGTATTTATAAGTTCTGACTGACAGGATGGCTTTCTGTTACTTCTTACAGACTTCTCTGTAGTCTTCAAAATTTTCCTGAAAAGAAAGAACGAATTATTAAGACTTTCATCAGACATCAAACAAAGTATTCCAGAAGAGCCTTGAGGGTTTTTTTTCTAATTGTATCAAAATGTAGTTTGTGTCAGTAGTTTTGTCTGTAGCGTATAGGCGCCTGAACAGATTATCATATAACATAGAATTTAATAAAGTTTGACACATAGCACTCAGTCATTCTCTGTCAAGGTTTAAATACAAGGCATTGTAATTTCCACCTCTATCTGTTCCAAAATTCAGTACCTGGGGGGATAATTCTGTAGAACATACACATTAGTTACAGAACTGCTGTCTCCTTACTTATGATAAGTGGAGATATTGTAGTTAGTAAAGAATTAAAGAGAAATGATATAAAATATTTTGGCTGTCATGGAAGTAAGTAAGCATGACAGTTTTAGATTTTATTTATACAGCTTCAAAAATTTTAACATTGTCAGAGCAACTATAAAAATGATAAAGATGAACATTTTAAGTGGAATCTGCAAAATTCGTATCAGTTCAGTCTTATCCATCAACAGGCACTTCCAGAAACATTCTTTATAATAACTTAATAAACGATTCTTTCATTTTTTGGTAGAAAAACAACCATTAGCCATGCTTTTAAAAATCTACTAAATAAGTAAGGAATAATAAGAAATGACAAACATTCTCAGTGTTTTTTTTTTAATTGTATATGATTATGAAATGCATTTCTGTTTTCTAGTAGTTGATTTATGGAAACATTTTTGTGATCATGTTTTACTCTAGTGGATGTTAACTTAAAAGTGTAGTAAAGTTGTTTTCATTTATGACACAAATGTATAATTACTGATATTCTCCATCTCATTCAAGTATGAGGTATGAGAACCTGTAAAAAATTAAGCACAAAGGATTTTCTCCTAACAAGCCAAAGCCTCTATAAAGGTTTTGGCTTGTTAGGCCATTATAAAGGTTATAAAGACATGTATGTATATATATTTGATAAAATTTTGGTAACGTACATTATATGGAACATATACCATTATACCTTTTCACCTGGAGGGCTATCAGCACAAAAGGAGTTACTGGAGCCTGACTGGTATAGGGCCTCTAATAAGCAAACTGTTAAGTAATCGGGATGCAATCAGAACAAACAAAATCAGAAATTATATGCTGTACATTATTAATATGCCCAAGTACCAGATCTGTTGTTGCTTACCAAAATGTCTGTGGCCTTGTGGTAGTAGGATGAACAAGAAAACAGCATTTACAGCATGTAAATTCAGCTGAAGCAGTGTAGGAAGGCTGTTCCTTGGATGAATGAAACATTTTTCTGTAGTCCTACAGGGTCTGCTAATCACTTGTTTATGAACACAAAGAAATTAATACTTTATTCAGAAGACACACATTTAAGAATGCTGTCACACTGAGAACAGACCATTTCTCATCAAAGAAATATTTCATGGAATTAGAACAGAATCTCACATGGATAGGTACTAAAACTCTGCATCTGTAAAAGAGCCAATTATAACTAACCCAGTTCTCGTCCTGCAGAACAAGAGGGGTATTTTTAAATAAGACTGATTGCAATCACTGTGCAAACATAATCAGTATGTATTTTTTTATTTTTCAGAAATAAAAGACAAAATCGTAAATAATTTTCTACTCCAGTCACAGTGAGTTGACTGAACTAAGCTGTACAGTTTCATTTATATTTTTGAATAATCCTGCATTTAATTGTGATACACATATTTTGCAGAGGACAATGTTTCCCTTATGGCATGTTTTGTGAAGTGCTTTAAGTCTGGAATGTTTACAGTATTTAAAGCAAGCATTTACAGATATAAATTAAATGCAAGATCTGTCTCAGAGAAGAAATGAACAAGAGCCACAGTAGGTGGTTTACTGCTTCACAAAATTAACAATTAACAGTTATCCACAAAATAAGTAGCTGAATTTTACTTTTGAGATTCAGTTAGACACGGGAAAAAAGGAGGTTTGCACGTTGCAGGAGGAAGAGCTGATCTGTCTCAAGGTGGAGCTAGATCTTATATTAAATGACACTGGCAGATTAAAGCTCTCTGATGGGGAAGGGCTTAAAGGCTGAGTCAAAAGCCAAGAAGTCTCTTTATTCACGCCTACCTCCCAGCCCCTGGCAATCTGACTAATAACAAACTGAGCTAACAAGAAAGACTAGAAAGAGCACAGAGAACACAGACGCAGCTAGGATCTAAAAATCTGACCAGCCGAGTGATCAAGTAAAGCTGTGCTTAACATCTTGTTTGTTTACTGCATTCGAGTGCTTGCAAACAGTTAACTGTATGCAGAAAAGTCAGCATAGCTGTGAAGTATGCTGTGAATTTTAATTGAGAGAAAAGGAAAACTGCTTACAGGATGGTCTAATGTGCACTCTGTCTGGATTTTTTTTCTTTTCAGTTGTACGCTTTGTACTTCGTCTTCTGAACAAGGATTTTGACTATATGGAGCTGTAGTATCAAGAGAGCTTTCAGCAAATAAACTGAGAAGAAAGTATCTATTTTTCACAGAAAAAAATTGCATTGCATTCACACAGCTGCTCCAACTGTGCATTACTGAGCATTTCAGGGGGTTTTACTGCTGTACAGGTAAGTAAAATATTCCAGTTTGTTAAGTAGCTCTGAGTTTAAGAAATTCATTTCTCAGTACCAATTAGTTTTATTTTTTTCTGTATGATTTTGAATTACTTTTAGGTTAAATGATGGTGGTTTATACTCTTACTGCAAACAGTCTTCCCGGTGCATTTATTCATCTTGTGAACAGTATATCTGAATAGTTGAATATGCTTATTAAGGAAACACTGACATGATGTCAGTTGAAGGTGGAATGAATAGATGTTACCTTTTATTTTCTGAAGTGCAAAAATTGTCTTAAATACTTTGACTGTGTTCCCTTCAGAAATTAATAAACAATCCTAAAGGCTTTTAGAAAGTGCCACTTCCAGGATGGAGGTTTTGAAATTCCTTTTTTTTTTTTTTTTTTTTTTTAATAGTTGAATTAAAACAAGCAAAAAATAGAACCCAAGTAAAATGTAAAATAATAGTAAAGCAATTTCAGTGTCCTAAGAACCTGTTGTTGATTGTTACTTGTCAATCATGTGAGTTCTTTGCTGTAAAGTGATTAATTCTGAAAGTATTCAACATTGCTTTGTAGAGAACACTGTGACATTTTTTGTCGTTCAGAATTCATACTGCAAAAACACATTATGCAGTTAGACAGTGACCTACTGAAAGCAGATTAACTCAGCTAACTTAAGTTACTAGATAGAATTCTCTGAGAAAGCTCACCCCAGGAAACAGAAAAACATCAAACTTACTAAGTCTTTTAGACCAAATTTTATTTCATTGTGAGTTCATGTTGATCATCTGCCACTGGAAAGCAGTTTTCATTTTACAGTTATAGCCCATCGCTTCATCAGATGTTCTTGAGTGTTCAGAACAAAACCAAAATTTAAAAAAAGGGAAAATAAAAGAATTCTTGTATTATTTTCTAAGTGTGTGTGTGTGTGTGTGTGTGTGTGTGTTTATGTGTGTGAGAGAGTTCTAGCAGTGTTGTCCACAGAAGTATGATGATGATTAAAATGTGACTGCTTTCCAACTGGTAACAAATGTTATTTTCATTTCTAAGAAGAAGGCTTTCATTTTAATAAATATTCTTTTAAATATGTGCTTGAATGCAACATGCTTTTCAGATTAGTTTTCTTTTTTTTCATTTATGTTTTCCCAGGGATTTTTTAACTACAGTTTGCATTTGATGCAGATCAAGGCTGGAATTTCTATAGGGGGAAAAAAAAAGTGTAGACAGAGGTTCAGCTAGTCATACAGTAGGTTTGGAGATGGCGTCTGTGAAAAGAGCCTGTGTTCTTTTACCTTGGGTCAGTGGAAAATACACTGATGAATATAAATCATAAATAAATTTCTAGCATACTCTGATCCTAGCATTATTCTGCTAGGAATATAGCAAAATATCAAATATCTGTATCAAAATATCTATATCAAAATAAAGTTTTGTTGTGTTGTATCTTACCCTATACACACTGAGAGAAAAAAAAACAGCAACTTATAAGATATAGTAAACATATGCAGTTAGAGTTCAAGGACTATTCTGTGAGACAAAACAAATTATTTCCTGTACTGAAACAGACATGTATTTAGGGGGCACTTTCAAACACGACAAGTTGCACTCACTACTTCTAAACTCACACATCTGCTTCCAGTTATCAAAATTTTCTAATGGAGAAAACACACTTTGCATACATTTACTGTTGGTGTGTGTGTGTGTGTATAAAACACTCATACCAGAGCACTAAGGTGCTTACATATGTAAGTCCTTGCATCCTTGAGAAGAGGTGCTTCTACTAAGGTACCACCATTACTAAAAACGTATTTTTGAGAAACATCAAAACATATGGTCATAGTTTGAGAATGCTCATGCATGTAGTTGAATATATTCTCAGAAAGGGCTCTAATCCTTCTGAAATTAACACTTGAAGTGGTTAATTCTGTAGTGATAGTTAATTGTGCAGTGACATTTTGTACTTTCTGTTATAAGTTACTTTGAAAATTAATAGAAATTTAGTATCTGGATTTCTTAAGAAACCTGCTTATATCAGTCATAGAATGGAGTGCACCAAAATACTGTTCTGTAGTAAATCTTCCATTCCATTTGAAGATTTAACTCTATCCCACATATCAAGAAAAAAATTTCATTCACACAATTAGATAGAAACAGAGAATCTTCACTTGAAAAATGTAGTATAAACAAATTTCAAACAATAACATATAGTTGACTCAAATGTGTACGTTTTGCTCTAGACTTCACAGTTGTACAGTAATGATGCATTTCTCAGGTATTGAAAGTTTGAGACCAGTATGGTGGCTGACAATTTAAGTTACATAACTTACTGATGATGCTGCCAATAGTTTTTAAGTAGTAAGGCAAAGTTAACTCAGTGTACATTTCAGAATTCTTGTGTCAATTAATATCTATAATAATTGACAGGAACCGAATAATCAGTCCCCAAATAATCTCTTTGTTACTTGCCCACCTATTTTTCTGAAATATGCTGCAGTTTATTTTCTCTCTTCTTTTTCTTTAATTGTATATACTATTATGTGTATATTTTATATAATAATGTTACAGTATTAAAGAGGTTTAAAATGTGTTCTTTTACTAAATATACATGAACTACATTTTGCACATTAAAAATTATCTACAAGAAAAACAGTATTTTGTCTACTTCCTTCCCAGTTTGAAGAAACAAGAATTACAGAGGAAATAACTTTTAACTTACATACGTAATGCAGAATCAAAGAAGTTCCCTCTATCCTGTTAGTATATATATTTTTTTCTTAAAACACGCTGTTGAATGAAACCAAAACTTGTATCATCTCTTTAGCAGCTGGACAAAATTAAGCTGAACTTAGAAAGGTACTTTTAAAATCTGCAATGTTATATGGTGACATAAAAAAATAATCTGAAATTTATAAGCTTTGATGTAAATTGCTTGGGGCAGTAATTTACTATTTCTGTACATTGGTAAACCATATCCTATATAAATTTTATATTTATATATAGGAAATGCTTTTCTGATTATCTTCTACTGAGGTGTATCAGCATGAAAATACTGAAGCACTCCTTATGACTGTCTCTTGATTCAGTACATTAAACTAAATATTTCAAGAAAAGCTGAGACAGGGCAGGTAAGGGACATGCAATCTCCCTTCCTGCCCCTCCCTCTCCCTGCCCCCCAAAAAAAGAAAGAAAAAAAAGAAAGAAAAAAAAGGAAAGAAAAAAAAAAAACATACAAAACACAAATTGCACAAATTGTGAAATCATGACTGTTGCTTTTTCTTTTTCCATGCCTCCCCTCACCCTTTCTTTATTATAGAATCTGCTGAGCAAGATGAAGCTCTGGATTTTTGTGGTATGTTCAGTTCTGGTTGCATCTGATCCTTTCCAGTCAGAAACATCTTTTACTAGAATCAGAGGATCTTGTCAGAGTTTGTGTTCCTGTGAAGAAAAGGATGACATTATGATTATAAACTGTGAAGAAAGAGGCATCAAGATGGTGTCAGAAATAAATGTCCCACCATCACGGCCTTTCCATCTTAATTTGTTAAACAATGGCCTGACAATGCTACATGTGAATGATTTTGCTGGCCTTGTTAATGCTATCTCTCTACATCTTGGATTTAATAATATTGCAGATATTGAGCCTGGGGCTTTTAATGGTCTCAACCTTCTTAAGCAACTTCATATAAATCACAATTCTTTAGAAACACTTAAAGAAGATACGTTTGATGGATTGGAAAATTTGGAATTTCTTCAGGCGGACAACAATTTCATCACAGTGATTGAAGCAAGTGCCTTTAGCAAGCTCAGTAGGCTTAAAGTGCTTATTTTGAATGATAATGCTATTGAGTACCTTCCTCCAAACATATTTCGTTTTGTGCCATTGACTCATTTAGATCTTCGGGGAAACCAGTTACAGACACTACCATATGTTGGCTTTTTAGAACACATCGGTAGAATACTAGACCTTCAGTTGGAAGATAACAAATGGGCTTGTAACTGTGATTTGCTTCAGCTGAAGACATGGCTGGAAAACATGCCTCCTCAGTCAATAATAGGAGATGTTGTATGCAATAGTCCTCCAGTTATCAAAGGCAGCATATTAAACAGGTTGAAAAAAGAATCGCTTTGTCCCATTCCTACTGTCAATGAACTTGAAGATCCTTCAGGGTCACTGCCCTTGGTTGTAACCACCTCTGTAAGTGATAGTCACCTGTCAACTAAGGTCATTCCTATACTGAAAGCTCCTACTAAAGAAACAAATTTAATGCTTCATACTTCAAAACCAACTACACAATTTCCAGGAATCTATTGTCCCATTCCCTGTCACTGCACCAGCCATATGCTCTCAGGAGTTCTTATGCACTGTCAGGAGCGAAATATTGAAAGCCTGTCTGATTTAGGACCTCCTCCTACAAATCCTAAAAAACTTATTCTAGCAGGAAACATTATTCAGACATTACTTAAGTCAGATCTTATGGACTATGCTAGTCTGGAAATGCTTCATCTGGGGAACAATCGTATTGAAATCCTTGAGGAAGGAGTTTTCATGAATCTGACTAGACTGCAGAAACTGTATCTCAATGGCAATCATCTTACAAAGCTGAGTCAGAATCTTTTCCTTGGCCTTCAGCACCTTGAATACTTGTACCTTGAATATAATGCCATCAAAGAAGTTTTACCAGGGACATTTAATACAATGCCAAAACTTAAGGTCCTCTACTTAAATAATAACCTTTTGCAGACTTTACCACCCCATATCTTTTCTGGGGTGCCACTTGCCAGATTAAATCTGAAAACAAACCAGTTTGCTCATTTGCCTGTGAGCAATGTCTTGGATGAACTGGATATGTTGGTACAAATTGAACTTGAAGACAACCCCTGGGACTGTACATGTGATTCAGTTGGACTGCAAAAATGGATACAAAAGCTGAGTAAGAGTACAATGATGGGTGACATTTTCTGTAAATCTCCAGGACACTTAGAAAAAAAAAAACTGAAATCCCTCAACAGTGAAGTCTTGTGTCCAGATTTAATAAACAGCCCTGCCCTACCAACTCATGCCAGTTTTGTTGTTATAGCAACTTCTAGTTCTACTACTAGCAACACTGCAGACACCATCCTGCAGTCGCTTACAGATGCTGTCCCACTTTCTGTTCTAATACTGGGACTGCTAATTGTATTTATAATTATTGTATTTTGTGCAGCAGGAATAGTTGTTCTTGTTCTGCATCGGCGGCGAAGATGTAAAAAGAAACAAGCCAATGAACAAATGAGGGATAGTAGCCCAGTTCACCTTCAGTATAGTATGTATGGGCATAAAACAACACATCACACAACAGAGCGTCCAGCTGCAGCTCTCTATGAGCAACGTATGATTACTCCCATGGTTCAGGTCTATCACGGCCCATCCTTCAGCCCAAAGCATACTGAACAACAAGAAGAGGAAAATGAGAAAGCAACTAATGATTCCAAACATCTCTGCAGAAGTCTCCTGGAAAGAGAGAATAGTTCACCACTTACTGGTTCAAATGTCAAATATACGGCTGCAGATCAATCCGCAGAATTTCTGTCTTTTCAAGATGCCAGCTGCTTGTACAGAAACATTCTTGAAAAAGAGAGGGAACTGCAGCAACTTGGAATCACAGAGTACTTAAGAAAAAATATTGTTCAACTCCAGCCTGAAATGGAAGTACATTATCCTGGAACACATGAGGAACTAAAACTAATGGAGTCACTGATGTACTCCAGACCAAGAAAGGTTTATTTAGAACAAACTAAAAATGAGTATTTTGAACTCAAGGCTAATTTACATGCTGAGCCTGACTACCTGGAAGTCCTTGAGCAGCAAACATGATGTGATAACACATTGGGCTTGGGCCAAATTTCTGTATTCCATTTTAAGTTGGAACTGTTGAAAATAAAAGTGCCTTGTAATGACATGTTAACAGTTAGAACTTAAGCACAGCAGTAATCCTAGCAAAAACAAACAAACAAACAAACAAACAAACAAAAAAAACCTAAAAAACTCAGGGATCACTGTGGGAAGCCATGGGGTTGTGTGTAGACAATATGTCTCAAGTTAAACACAAATTGTGTGATTGAACTGTGAGAGGAAGATTGCTTGTTGCAATATTCCTTAGCATTTTTTAAAGGTGTGTATGGCATTCTCTTTTGTGTACCTAACCTATGAAAAAATGTTTGTTACCTGTACTCTCTGGTTTTCCCCTAGTTTAATTAGATTCCTTAAAACAAACACAAAAAGAAAAATAAACAAGCCCTCACACCTGTGTTTGTAGTTAGAAGCTTAGAGTGTATTAAGTGTTAGTATGAGTACTGCATACATGACCATTGTCTACAACCACACCTAACGTACTCTTATAATAAATATGAAAGGATTTAAAATGTTGTCATGCTAAATATCCGTTAAAAACAAACAAAAAAAAGAACAAATTTCGTGTATCCATCCACTGACAGAGAGCCTGCGTGTATTTAATATTTTATATGGAACTTCATCATATGGATTCTTTATCAGTATGAGGAACAAAAAATATATGTGTTTACCCAACATCTTACAAGAAGAACTGCAAGCCTTTTGATACCCTATCTGATAGCTTTACTTAAGTTTGGACAATCTTTTCTTAAGCTGCTGCTATAAAATATTGTGCATCACTGGTGTTTCAACTCACGATCATGAGCAATTGGAAAAAATATTGAGGTTCAGCTGTAAATATATTGCTGTATTTAATAAGTTTGATTTTTATATATCTATCTATAAATATAATTTCTGTGCTGGCTTTAACTATCCTTGGAGGAAATTAGTTTGCTGCAACTAGGAACTTCCAGGTGAAAAAGCAGGTTCTTTCCTTCACTACCCAAAAGCAATTTCCAAATAGAATAACTGCAACAAAATATATGTGTGAGGAACAGTAATAGTATTTAGCTGTTGTTTGTACAATAATGTTATATTTTGCAGAATCTAGAAGAAAGTAAAGTGTTGTGGGAAAAAATACAAAAAGTAGAACATGTCAGATTTATTTTTGCAATGAATTCTAGCTAGATTTATATATACTATTTATTCTGTATAATTTTTTTTTTATTTTTTTTTTTCCAACTCACTAGAAAAGAAAAAAGCTTATTCCTAGCTGCCTTTCAGGAAATTTAAGGAACTGGTCAGTGAAAATGAAATAAATAATTTTTAAATGTCTTTTTTTTTTTTTTTTTTAGAATTCACTTTTTAAAGAATAAGGCAGCAATTTCTCCATGCACAAGTTTAGAATTGTTCAGAAATTGTCAGAAGACAATGTTTTTCATTGTTGTCATGTAGACAGGATTGTCTTGTCTTGAGTGCAGTAAGGTCATTCAGTTTCTGTGCATGACTGATGCAGTGCCAAAACACAGATTCTGACCTTCACATATCTTTCTCTGAGTAAATCTTCTGACTATGCATGAAGAACTTCCATTTTGCTAATTTTCACTTGTTGAGCTAAGGATCAACTGAATTGCTACAATTCTACATAAGAATGCCAAATTTTACATTGAAGTCTTGATAAATACATTGAAGTCTTGATAAATATTTCAGAGATACACTCTTTATCTTACTGCTGATGTATTGCCTATATGTACATACAAATGTGAGTTCTTCATTTTATTTGCACAGAGGTTTATAGGTTTCTGACATATTTTTTTCTATATTATATACACAAGTCAGATTCTCAGTTCTTTCAAATTTGCATAAAGATAACGTCTTAAATGGTGCTAGTCTATTTTCTGTAACTTGAGGATCTGACCACTTGTCTTTGTTAACAAATCAATTTCCTTATTAACGTTTTTGAGAAGTCATCACTTTACTATCGAAAGCAAACTCCTTTGTTTCCAAGAATCATAATGCTATTTGTTAGAAAATAATATTTCCTCTTTTTATAAATGAGAATAATTTAGTTTAGAATGCCTCTGTATTCATAAGAATTAGGAAGAGTAAATCTGGTTACACTTTATGTTTTCTTGCTGTCTTTGTTCTAGACAAGGGTAATGCTGAGTACTGCTTGTGGAGGTGAGAATAAGACAAAGTTAGAAAACACACTATATTAACTTTAAATTAATTTAAGTATCTAGAGCTATTTTAACTATTTTAATTATTTTAAAGACAGGTGAATGGATTTCATGGGCCTGTCACAGATTCTGTGGAAACCCAAACTTTGTTCTCTAGGAGAGACCAGAGTTCAATTGAGATTGCATAGAGCATTAAAGTGACACTAGTTTTCTACATTTCAGCAATTAAATTCCACTCAGAAAATAACCTAATAATAACCAATGAAAAAAATGAATTCAGTCAGTGGGTACTACACTAATAACTGACTGAATTTTGAATCTGCCCCACAGAGGTTGTTATTTTCTAAATTCTCAGGGATTTAAAATTTGTGCAGAGAGAAAAATAACAAATATTTATATGGTACCTTATAAGCCTTAGTACTTCAGTATTTTGGTGTCTTTCATTTCAGTAGTAATTTCTATTAGCAAAAATGGGTGTAAAATTCATACTCCGTAATTGGCAAGATGCAGGGAAATGATAATTCAGGCCCTCAGGCTTTGATTTAAGAAAAATAGTTTCAGACTAAAGATAATTGCCACATGCAGTGCCAGATGTCACTTTGCTTAGCTGTTAACAGAAAATTGGCAGAATGCTGAGGACAACTGTGTGACAAAACAGTCTTCTTCATTGCCATCTCAAGGCATCCGAAAAAAGAATGGGCTAAACTCAAAGCAACTCAGTTACAAAGCTGTATCAGAGGATCACTCAGAACGAATGAATAGAGCTTTAGCTTTTAGGTTTTCCTCAGATGGGAGATTCACACCATTCATTATATCAGGGTGACTGTACTCTGTGGTAGTCTGTAAAAGTGCAAGAAGTTTTGCAGTATCCAGGAATCACAAAAATATGTCACATCATCCATTTTCCTATCATCTGTTCCTGTTGGACCATCATGTATTAAATGTTTGTATAACAAGGTAAGAGCAGGTCTGTCTGTTTTCTTTCCTCATGGTAACATCCTAAGACTGTTCTTTTCCAGATATGAAGAAAATGTATATTGCTATAAAAAAAAGAATTTGGCTTTATATGATTATTCTTCAGCTGAGGAATATCAATATTAGCTGACATAAATAAAATCAGAACACAAGGAATGTAGTATATTTGAAAAGGAAGAGAATGAAATATGTATTTGTAAAAGTTCCTTGGAATGTATTCACTACAGCAATTAGAAAAGTTGCCTAATATTATTACTGTTTCTGGAAACTTGGAAAATTTATTCAGGTTTTTTTTTTTTTTTTTTTTAAGCCATGTTCTAATATTTATTTATTTTCTCCAATGATAGATAAAATAAAGTGATTTCATACCTTTCACTTAGAATAATGGAGGCTGGAAGAAAAGCTGGAAACTTGACAGTCTGCAGCAAAATAAATCCATTTTTCTCTTCTCAGCATGATTTGTGCAAAAGCATGTACTGTTTGCAATAGTGCTTTATCAAGCACACTGGTGTACTTGACAGGTATGTCATAGTGTCATAGTTGCTAGGGTACTTCCAGACAACCAACACTACTATTTTCCCTCTCATATTTGAGAGAAGAAAATATACAAATAGCAATGTGGACCTAATCCCCAAATAAAATGAAAACAAAAACAAGCAAACAAAACAACAAAACAAAACAAACAAAAGCAGCAACAAAAAAAAACCTGCATATGTGCACTTATTTTGGCTTTTCTATTTAACCTCATGAAAGTCAAATGCATTTCCTTTTATTTCTTCTGCATTTTTTTTTCTCATAAGCTTTTTATATCAATACTGAATATATTAACTATAGTAATGCCTTTTCAAGCTTCTGAGCAAAAAAAAAAAAAAAGCAACACTCCACAAAAACATTTCCTATCAGAAAACTGAATTTGCATGTAAAGCAGTGCATTTGCCTATTCAGTATTTTTACACATTCTTCTCCATTAGAATGACATATCTTCTCTAAACAAATTCTAAAATGAAAATAAGTTTGTGCTTTTTGTCTGTGATGTGTCAAAGCTACAGGATTTGCATGTGAACTTTCTTCACCTGTAGTTATTGTTTCTCAATTTGGAACCTGAGGATCAGGTTCTGTCCCCTCTCTTCATGACAAAGAAGTTCCCAGTATAACCTCTAGTAGTAGCAGATCTTCATATAATATGCTGTTTACATATGCAGAGATTGCTAATTGCATAGCATTCTAAACTGAGAAGTTATGTATGACTGAAAGGGCCATCTATCTTACCAAGGTCCTGGTATCTGAATATAAAATATATATTTACTGCAGCAAAAACCATCATTTCAGAAGGTTTAGACTTAGAGACAAGTGAAAAAAAGGACACTTGAGTCTCAAAATCGTCATCAGAAGGAATTCTGAATTATATTCTGGAATGCAGTTTTCTAGAGCCATACAGCTTATCAGCCACACCAGAACAATCTGTAAGTTTCATGCAGATACACTGAAACCATTACCAGAACTTCTCTTAATTCAAAAGATTAGCTGATACCTTTGCTGAAGACAGCATTCTTCTATTCTCTTGTGATGCCCCAGTACAGAATACCTCAATTTCCATTATGGACAAATACTTCTCAGACACAAATAGCTCTCTAGCAGTAAAATTGAAACCACTCCTTGGGGAAGTTTTAAATGTGTTCATTGCCTTCAGTTTTCTGTTCCTTTGGCACTTGATATTAGGTGCATCCTACTGGATTTGGGACAAGGAAGACCAATATATTACAGAGCCTGTTTGATAGTTCAGAAGATTTGTCCCTTCTTTATTTCCCAAAGTTTATGATATTCTTGGACTTGTTCCAGGTATTGGTATCAAATCCCTTTTTTTTTTCTTTTTTCTTTTTAAACTTAAAATATAAATGAGCTGTAGGTTAAGACAGTATCAGGAACTTACTTGCCATACTGAAAGGATATAGCATGACATTTTCTTTCCTGCACATCTCCTAGCAGTCAGATTTGGCCTTTTGACACAACAGAATAAATTCTTAAGAGCGACAGTCTAATGGGAAGCAGATAACCTCAAGAAAAAAGTAAAACACCAGCTGCCGTTCAGCTCTATGAAAGCAAGATGTAATTAATTTTTTTTGTTGCCCTATCTACTTCAACAAGATGGTGTGCATATGTTCCTTTTATTATTACTACAAGACCTTCTATAACTTAGTTCATGCTATAGAGTGATGGCATAGAGAAAAGAAGCAGAAACTTAATTTTTATATATCAAAGAGTAGTGTTACTATTATAATTTCAGCTGTTTACTTCTCATTTTGAGACAAATTATTTTAGGAAATATGATTTTAAAAAATCTTGCGATTGCAATTAATTGGCTAAAAAACTACAGATGAGTACATAATTAACTGTTCAAACAGAAAGAGATCTGGAGTAGTTTATATGTGCAGAAATCTGTCCTAGGGAACATTAGCACTGTTGTTCTCCTTTTTAAATAAACTATAACAGTTATTTTGTTAGCTCATGAAACTACTATTTTTAGTCCAAATTAAGAGCCATATAAGTATTCTTTTTGCATTTTTTAATTAAAAACCAATATAACACTTTCATAATTTTGCATATTTAAGTTAAATACCTATTAGAAATATCCATACTAAGACATAATAAAAAGACCAATAAAGCGAAATATAATCTAATACCCTTCTCTTTCCTCCGTGTAAAAGCAACTCAGTGTACTGTGAAAAAAATGTGTATTTCCTGGGTAAGAAGAATGAACAGATAAATTATTTTTTATCTTAGTTATATTTACTTTTGGAGATGTGAAATATTTTGAATTTGTCCCTACGGTACAGTGTGACTGTTAGTTCATATGAGCTTGCAAATACATAAGAAATTCAGATTTAGAACAATGAAATGCATATATTTATTAACACAATGATGTAACTAATAGGCTACGTAAACATGTCCTTTTGTAAATAAACGATATTTGCACTTTTAAGAAGATACTGTGTGTCAAATATCCTTTGAATATACCTTCAAAATGAGATCCCAAAGATTCTTTTACATGTTTAAGAAACATGTTAAATGTGAGACTCAGGCTGTCAGTGCTGAGCTTGTTCGTGGTCACCCAGACAGTTTGGATGTTTAGATATTTGAAGGTCACTGAAAAACTTCAAAGACAAGATGCTGAAGAGAAAGACTAAGAGTTAAATATTTTTTAGACGGATCTTTTCATCACACCCAGTTCAATATTCCATGGAATTAAATAATGATTTAAGGATGAATACAAAAGACTAATAAATCAGAAATGCAGCATATAGATGCCACTATTCACAAATGGTAAATGAATCCATGAGATATCATGGAAAGAAGATTAAAATAGACTTTAACAGTCTTGTATTATGTAAGTGTCTTTAAGTACCTTATGACCTCAGAAAAAAATGATGGCTGAGAGGGGATTGTTGTGCATTGATCACTCATGCATACAGATTTTCTGAAGGCAAATGCTGGGGAGGACAGCTAACTGCTGCCATACATGATACTATGAAGGCTGAATGATGTTCAATAGATTCTAAGATAATTATGTGTTATAAGTTTAAAACTGTCACTGCTCTAAGCTCTGAAGTGTCATCTGACATCAACAGGACTTCTTACAGACTCAGATTCCATGAAATGTTTTATTCATAAAAACCTCCACTGAAAAAAAACAGAAGCTTTATTATTTTCCTACTTAAAGACAGTAAAAAAATCTTATTCCTTCTGAACTTTGTTTCCTGTCTTGATATGAAGGCGTTAAAGCTAAGTAAATATCTATTTCAGATCTTGATTCTGCATAAATCTGTTAGAAGTCTATACTTTTGTCTGCAGTGTTGTATGTGTGTGTGTGTAATACACACGTACACACTTTACACTTGTAAGTGCATAAACTTAAAGGTGTTGCTGCACCAAGTTTTTGACTATCCATAATGAGTTATGAGTAGATAAGATCAGCTACAGCTCTCTAGAAGCAAATCAGATAATAATGTCACATAAGAGATTAGCAGCAGATGTAGCAAAGTTTTGTTGTTTTTTGTTTGTTTGTTTGTTTGTTTGTTTATTTGCTTGTTTCCTAAAGGAAATTCCTAAGAATTATGATAGTTTAATATTATATTAATCTTCTAATTTAAACCTCTGAAAGGTAGTACAAACCTGGATACATCACTAACAAAACAATTACTTAGCCAGAGGAGGAAAAACAAAATTCAAAATCAGAGATATTAAAGACAAATATGTGATAGACTATACAGAGAACAAAGTATCAGTACTTGAAATAATTTAATCTTCTTCCTTTAAAAATCTTATTTTATAATTTTTTTTTCTTTACCTGATCTTTTGGTTAAAACAATGCCCATATGTTTTTTTGTCCTTTCTTGGAACTTCCTCATAGAATTGAGACCAAAGATTCACCATAGTATTAACTGTGTGTACCTGTGCATTAGATCAACTATGTTCCTTACCTTGAAGTATTTCTTGCTTTAAAAAAACCCTTATATATATTATAAATATTGTCTTGATCCTGTTGTCATGATTTTATGCACCAGGTGATGATGCAGTCTCTATTCTGGAGTTTCCAAAACAGAAGTGATGGCTAATGTCCTAATAAATTTGATGCATATATTTCTTTTATTTTGTTTGTTTTCTCTTTTAGGTTAAAAATCTCTAAATACAAATGAATGAAACAAGCTAGTGAAATTTTCAGCTTGATGGAAAGAATGTGTTTTCAATAAACACAGTATTTCATACATTGCCAAAAGTAACTTTTTAAAATTATTTAATTTTTCTATCAATAATGAAATACTTCAGTAAGTCAAACTGTTCTGCTCTTATTTATTTTGATATTATAAATCCCAAAGAAGTTGTAGGAGATAAGCATATGATATATTTCTGTTGAAAAAGTTTAATCACTGAACAGCATTTTTCATTGTATTTTTATATTTTCCCACCTAGCTTCACTGCTAGAAGGCCTGGACACACAAAATAGGGGTTTGAAATATATTTTGCCATCTCACAGTCTATATTATAGAAATCCTGCATTAGTTTCATTTACTAAGAAAAAGGGAAAAGAATAATTCACATTGGAATTTAGTTACATTCAGTTCAGACTTTTCTGCTAATGGAACTGTGTGTGAAACGCAATAACTGATTTCCATTGTGTAAGAGGATTATCATTTCTCATGAACTCATTAGAATGCAAATTACATAGACAAGATGCCAGACTCTTACAGACTGCCAGGACTAAGAGCATCTGCAATAGTTGTTCTTGTATTAGTATCAGATGATTCCTCTGATGTGAAACAAAGACATGAAGCAGATGAATTGCAATATGTATTTAATGTTTACAACATATGTATACAACGTGCTTGTAAGTGAAAGAGCTAGGGCTGGATTCCCACAGTCTTAAACAGCTTTTAGTTTTGAATCAAAATTTTACACAGCAATTATTTTCTGACTAGTTTACAGAAAGTGCTATGGGTATAAGAGAAAGAAATATAGTAACTTTTGAGAAGTGTCTATTTTTTTAATTAGGAATTTGTAAAGTTAACATCTTTATGAAGAGGTTGTCTATCCAATACGTGAAAGAGTTCATAAGCAGGAGGAAAAACACCTTTCACATGGTCTGACAGTGATTAGGGAGGAATGGCTTTAAATTAGTAGAACAGAAATTTAGATTAGATATTAGGAGAAAGTTCTTTACTCAGAGTTGTAAGGCAGTGAAACAGGCTGCCCAGAGAAGCAGTGGATGTCCCATCCCTGGAGTTGTTCAAGGTCAGGTTCATGTTAAGTTTTTCATCTACTAGGATCCATAAATCCTTCTTATCAGGGCTATTCTCAAGGAGTTATTCTGCCAGTTTGTATGCATATCTGGGATTACGTGTACCCAAGTGCAACATCTTGCACTTAGCCTTGTTGAACCTCTGGTTTTTCATGGGCCAGTCTTTCAAGTTTGTCAAGGTCTCTCTGGATGGCATCCTTTCATATGTTGTATCAACTTCACTACTCAGCTCTCAGCTTGGCGTCATTTGCTCTACAGAAGTTTTGAATTCTGACTTCGTTTTTTGCCAGGCCCATCCTCTTCAAGACTACAAGCTCTACCTGGGCATGATCACTGCAGTCCAGGGTGCCTCCAATTTTAACCTCTTTCATGAGCTTGTTTGCATTGGTGAGTGCCAGGTCCAGAAATGCTTCTCCTCTGTTAGATTTGCCTAATATCTGGATCAGGAAGTTATAATCAACACAGTCTAGGAGTCTTCAGGGTTGCTTGCAGCCTGCCATATTGCTTTCCCAGCAGATATCCAGGTGGTTGAAATCCCCCATCAAGTTGAGAGTCTGTGAACGACACAGTTCCTACAGCAGCAGCAGCAGCAAGCAGGCCTCATCCACAGACTCCCCCTGATCAGATGGACTGCAATAGGCCCTGATATCCTTTATTGATATGGTCCCTGATTTTCACCCACAGTTTCTCAACTTGATTGTCACTGCTTCTCAGAGACAGCTCTTCAGACTCTATCCATCTCTTAACGTAGAGGGCAACTCTCCCACCCCTCCTTCCCTGCCTATCCCTTCTGAAAAACTTGTAGCCCTTGATAGTTGTGCTTCAGTAATTCTCAGACCCTTTTCTGTCACATCTAGTTTAAAGCTAGGTAATCAACCCAGTCAGCTTGCTTCCCAGAACAGTTTTACTCCACATGCTCAGTTTCATTCCATCTGATGTCCACATACTTCTTTAAGGCCTGTCCAAGATCATAGAATTCAAAGCCTTGATCATGACACCATCCATACAACCAGTCATTTATCTGACCTGTTCTCCTCCTTTCTGGGTCCCAGATGCCTAATGGGAGGACAGAAAAGAACACTACTTATGCTCCTGATCCCTTCAGTGTGTTTCCTAGGAATTCAAAGCTTCTTAATGTTCTTCAGTTTCCTTGTTTCAGCTTCTTGTGACCCAACTTGAAAGAGAACGAACAGATAGTAGTCTTCCAGTTTTATCAGAGACAGTAGCATCTTGATATCCCTAACAAAAGCCCCTGGTAGACAGCAAACTTCTCTGAAGAGGTAATCTGGGCAGCAAACTGGGTCCTCTGTGACCCTTAGTGAGGAGTTCTCACTTACTAGGACTCTTTGCCTTTTTTTGGTAGTACTAGTTTTTATGTGATGCTTTCATTGACCCTGCTTAATGTGCATTTAATTTCATGGGGTGTGACTGCTGTATAAAACCTTTGAACATTCCTCAAGAAGCAAATCTTAAAAGTTCAGAAACAGGTAATCCCTGTATGCCATAAGTTGAAATGGCAGAGAAGAAGACCAGCTGACTGAACAAGATGCTGCTTGAAGACCAAGGGGAGAAAAAAAAAAAAAAGAGTTTACCATTGTTGGAAGACGGGGCAGGCAACTCAAGAAGAGCAAAAGGACGTTGCTAGGATATTCAGAGGGAAAACTAGATAGGCAAAAACCAAGCAAGAACTCTGGTCAGCAACGTACAGTGCTGCTCAGTGCTGGTGTATTATCAACAATGTTTTTCTCCTAAAGCCAAAACATATCATCACACCAGACAAAATTAAGAAAGTCAACTCAGTCTCAAATGAAACCTGGACAAGGGGGAGGGCCAAGGAGAATTTCTGTCTTTCATTGAATGAGGTGGGAAACATTACTGGCAAGGATAAGGAAAAGGCTGAGGTTCTAAATGCCTTCTTTACTTCTGCTTTTAATAGACCAGTTATCCTCAGGATGTTCATCCCCTCTGATCTGGAAGACAAGGATGGGGAGCAGAAGAAATGCCTCACAGTTCAGAAGGAAACAGAGACCTGCTACTCCACCTGGAGTGTCACATGTCCATGGGGCCAGATGGGATCCATCCAAAGGTACTGAGGGAGTTGGCAGAAAGTGATTGCCAATCCATGTTCTACTGGAAAGGTTCCAGATGACTGGAGACTTGGGAATATGGTGTTCAAATACAAGAAAGGTTGGAAGAATGATCCAGGGAAATATAGCTCTGTCACCTGACCTTGGCGTTGGGGAAGATCATGGAGCTGATTGTCTTGATTGCGATCACACAGCATATACAGGACAACCAGGGAATAAGACCAAGCCAACATAGGTGTGGCCAACACTGCCAGAAGGCTGTGCAGCCATTTAGCAAGACCTGAACAGACTGGAGACTGGGCAGCAAGAAACCAGATGAGGTTTAACAAAAGCAAGTGCAAGCCTTGCACCTGGGAAGTAATAACTGTGAGTATCAGTACAGGTTGAGGCATGAGCTGCTGGAGAGAAGCTCTGTGGAGAAGAACCTGGGGGTCTTGGTACATGACAGGTTGGCCATGAGCCAGCAGTGTACCCTGGTGGCCAAGAAGGCCAATGGGATCCTGGGGTGCATTAAAAGGAGCGTGACCAGCAGGTCAAGGGACGTGATTCTCCCCCTCTACACTGCCCTGGTCAAGCCTCACCTGGAGTACTGAATTCAGTTCTGTGCTCCCCGGTAAAAAAAAAAGACAGGGATCTCTTGGAGAGAGTCCAGTGGAGGGCCACAAAGATGATAAAGAGCCTGGAGCATCTTCTCTATGAGAAAAGGCTGAGAGACCTGGGTCTGTTCAGCCTTGAGGAAAGAAGACTCGGAGGTGATCTTATTAATGTTTATTAATCTCCTAAGTATGGGAGTCAAAGGAATATGGCAAACCTCTTTTCAGTGGTCTGTGGGGACAGTACAAGGGGAAACAGCCATGAACTTGAAGTTCTGCAACAATATGTGAAAGTGAGAGTGACTTCTTTTTAACAGAAGGCTGGATAGACCATGCAGGCCTGTCAGGTGCAGACCTCTTTGATTCCTCCTTTAGCTTGTTACTCCCCTAAACACCTCATGCATATTTTATACAATAACAAAATATACAGGTAGCTCACAGTAAGTCTCGTTCCCCTTAGAAGCAATGCCCTATTCTCTTAAATATCTACAAAACACCCAGAAACGTATGGGCATTACATACTTGGTATAGGATGCTGGATATTGGTGAATATGTTTTCTATTTTAGTATATAGTGCGCTGTACTAATCCAGAAGAACCATAGGAGATAAAGCAAGTACAGGCGCAGGGCATGCAATTTGACCAGGGGCTATTAAGGATTTACTGTTTATGAAGTATAGTCATTGGGAGTTTAAGTACATAATAAATCAATTTATACATTGTTACTATTGATGTTTTATTGTAACACTAGTTGTATTTGTATTCAAACACACACAAAAAAGACATGGCTGAGAGTGAATTTCCTCTAACGAAGAAGTATTTTAGCAAAGCCCGCATTTACGAAAAACTGATTTTTTATATGTGGAATAGAAGTCACTGAAATTATAGTGATTATCTCTTTATTTTTCTGCACCTACATATCGTGATTATATCCGTGTAAAATTTGGTAAAGAAAATAAAAATAAAAATTGTATGCATTTGATGCTTATTCCTCTTGATTTGCAGAGCTGAACAGGATAAACATTTGTTTCTTTGTTACTTTCCAAGGCCATTGACAAAGTTACCTAAAATGACCAAAGCTATAAATGCGCTGATCATTCCTGTTATTAAATATTTGCAGAGACATTTTCTTACAGCTTTCATCAAATAGAAAAGCTTTTTTAAACTGAACCTTTCTAGCTTATTGTAAGATCTGACAAGCAAATGACATTTTCACAGGTTAATGGAAAAGAGCCCATTATAAAGATTGACTTTACAGTTCTTATAACAAGTATTTAACCTACTCCCCCAGAGCTAGATCACTGCTGCAATACCAGTGAATCAATTGTAGTTTCATGGTCTTCAGTAGTCCTAAGGTCATTATATTATACAAATATGCTTTTAAAGACTGAAAAGTAAACTCTAGGATGAGATTCCTTAATTCAGTCAAAATTCAGCAATTCCCAAACTTCATCTTCCCATCAATTACATTTTATGTGTTTGCTCAGTCATGTAACTTGCTATTTATGTAACTGATTCTTCGTAGAAAATGAAAATGAGAGGTTCACTCTCCATAAGAGAATCTGGATCCTTCATCAATGGAACATAGTCTTTTTCTGCATTTATTTTTTTTCAGGTAATTTATTTAATTTAATTTAAGATAAACAGCTATACACTGTTGAACCATATCTTTAAGTTTACTCTATCAGACAATATGCTTTTGGTGTTTATTGACTCACAGCAAAAAAAACACCAGATGTCTGAAAGAAATAAAAGATCATGGACAAAAATCAAAGTCTAAAATATACATATGTATACACGCATGCACAAGAAGAATGTATTAATGCATATAAATTAGATACAAATTTTTAAAAATACTTGGATTCCTTAGATATATGTTAATCAATTAATTAATTAATTTTAGTTGAGGCAGAAAAATGAGATACTTAATAACCAACATGACAAAACTAGTAGACAGTAATTAATATTTTCATAGTGGTTCATGAAATGACTGTAATTAAATACTTTTTAAAGGAAAACAGATGTGTAACAAATAATAATATTTTTGTTTATTCAAAACCAGAGAGGGTTCATCTGAATTACTGTTTTCATGTTTTTTCACCATAATTTGAGAAAGTTTTAGAATAGCTAGAGAAAGACCAGACGATATCAGAAAGAATGTTCAGTGTCTAGAAAATGCACTTTCTACAGAAACACTGAACTGACTGGAATTGTTTATCCTAATGAAGGATAAAGAACTGTGGAAAGAACATTGTCATAATTCCTTTGATCCATTAAAGTCTGCTATAAAGAGGAAATAAATGACTTCCTAGGTAAATAATAATGGTATTAAGTTTTAATTGGGGAAAATAAAGGGTTAGTAAGAAATCCCCATATAACTTCATAGTAAAGATAGCTTAAAACATAGATTCCCTGTCTGACAGATTATTAAATCTCTGTTACAAGAGATTTTTTTAAAGCAAGCAGGACAAATGAGTATCAAGACCATATTGGAGACAGTGTGTCCTTTGAGAAGAGTCTTGATTTCAACTCTAGAAACAACAAAAATATTAGTTTATCAATTTATTTTTTTATATAAAAAACCTTAATCATTGCTGTATTTTAAGATGGGTCTTTTTTTTTTTTTTTTTCCTATAGTCATTATGACTAAATGTATGCATGCAATATAATTTGAATTCTGAAGGCTGTACTGGAAAATTCAGTATCATAGTTCACATTGTATATATGTATAGTACATTATTCCTTCCTACTACCTCTCTTCCTATTACAGACATAATTCATATCCTTCTCATGGGTGAAGACTTAATGGAGAACTCCAAACACTGTGAACACTTTGAATCACTTCCAAAAGCAATCCAGAATTCAATTAGCAAGCATATCACACTCTATTTCATGTTATTCTTTCAATGACTTGTGAAACTATTCTGTCATTCATGTGCTGATTGTCTTTTTTAAGCCTGAGGTGTCTTCCTTGATGAACAAGAAGTCAAGGCTAAAACTTGTGCTATGCAGAAGCATGTTTGTATATGCTATATTTATTTTCTTATAGATAGATAGATAGATAAATTACTTCTGAAACAGATAAAAAAAATATATGTATACATATGTATATTCCCTTTTTCTACTACTACTCAGAGGATTTCTTTTGGATTCTTTCAGATTTCTTGTCAGATCAAATATCATTTCAGTTTGTGCTTAATGAAGAATTCAATGATACTAATCTATTCTAGAAATAGAAATGCCAATGATAATTCTAAGGTCTAAATTTATGGAAATTGTAACTAAAGTTACTTTGTCTGAGGGCTTTATGACTTGTGAAATTTATCTTTTGCATATGCCATTATTTTATTTTATTTTATTTTATTTTATTTTATTTTATTTTATTTTCATATCTATTCATATTCAGTGATATCTATTCCATGACTGATATGGCAACAATTTAGAAATCGTAACTCTTAAATTCATACTGTTCTTCCATGCTCATTTTGCTGATATAAGGTTGATAATATTTCTGGTTCTTGGATTAAATTATTAAATATTTGCAATTCCATATTTTTGCTGGAAAATTGAATTGTTGTCAATGCTTCGGTTTTCTGCTGCACTTAAGTATAAAATATAAATTTGTTAACAGAAAGGAAGTTTGGACTCTGTCACTAGTATTTTGTTTTTATTTAAAAGATTTGCAAATGATGGATACTAATGTTGCATATTCAGTTTGGAAGAAATGTTATACTAATCAGCTTTAGTTTGCCCCAAAAGGGAAACTCATAAATGGATTGTATTTATTGGAACGGAAATATAAAGCTTTGATGAAGGTCTCATTAGAGAGTGAAAACGAGACTAAACCAGACACAGTGGTTTGTACAGACTGCGTATTTTAAAATCTTTTTGACATGCTGTCCACAAGAATCAGTCAGGCAACCAGGGGGATTGAGAGAAAACTTCCTAAGTGATTTTAAAAAGTAATACATTTTTTTTAATTCATCAACTGTTATTAAATTAGTTTGCTCCCTTAACTGTCATCTCAGGTTTCATTCAAACAGAAATCAGCAGTAATATCTAACCTCAGGAAATGTATTCACAAAACCATTTAAAATGCATCTTTTTTTTTGGCAGATGTTCTCTGTGTATTGTTCCACACTATGATTTCTTTTTAATGATTGTGGAAAAGCAATACTGCTAAGAATATAAAATTGAACAGAATGTATTACCTCTGTAATATAGGAACAGTTTAATGTATCAAATGGTTGTACATGTCTGTCTCCTTCAAAGCTAGTGCTACTATAATTAAAGACATTTCCCTTTGAAATGAATGAACAGTAGATTAAAAGAATTTTTTACTTGTGCACGTGTGTAAACCATATTCACAAGCACTCATGTGTACACACATATACTATTTAATTTTTGCTGCCTTTTTACATAATGTCTTCTTTAACAAAGTCTCGTCTCCTCATCTGTTCTCCTTCACACACACATATATATAAATGGCCATCACAGACACACAGCTCACATAAACACAAACAGCACTAATGGTCTCATTCAGTTTTTGCCTTTGCTCAATTAGGCCAATGGTCTATTAGTGAGAGTTGCTAATAAGAGTAATGCCTTCTATTTTCTTATGTTGGCCCAGGATGTCAGAGGCAGACATTCATGCTGTGGCAGTAGAAGTTGATCCTTCCTGCCCATCTTCCATTAAATTTTGTACCTGTGCAACAGATAGCAGTAGCAAAGCAGATTGACAAAATGGCATCTGACATAGAAGTACAGAACATACAATCACAGAATCATAGAATCCTTAGACTTGGAAGGGGCCTTTAAAGATCTGCTAGTCCAACTCCCCTGCAATGAACAAGATCATAACAGCTTAATCAGATTGCTGAGAGTTTGGTCCAGCCTGGACTTGAAAGTTTTCAGGGGTGGGGCATCACCACAAGTCTGGGCGACTTGTTCCTGTGCCTCACCACCATCACTCTAAAAGATTTTTTTCCTTATATCTAACCTAACTCTACCCTCTTGGAGCTTGAAACCATTTCCTCTTGATCTATCACCACAGACCCTGCTAATGTCTGTCCCCTGTCATTTCTGTAGCTCTCCTTTAGATATTGAAATGCCACTATCAAGTCACCTTCTCCAGGCTGAAGTGCCTCAGCTCTCTCAGCCTGTCCTCGTAGAAGAGGTGTTCCATCCATTGGATCATTTGTGCGGCCCTCCTCTGGATATGTTCCAACATGTCTATGTCTCTCCTGTACTGAGGACTCCATATCTGAACTCAGTACTCCAGGTTAAGCCTCACCAGCACAGAATAAAACAGGCAGGATCACCTTTTTCGATCTGCTGGACACAATTCTTCTGGTGCACTCCAGGATATGGTTGGCTTTCTGGGCTGTGAGGGCATATTGCTAGCTCATGTCCAGCTTCCCATTCACCAGTACCTCCAGATCCTTTTCAGCAGGGTTGCGCTCAGTTCTTTCTGTATAGCATGTACTGGTCGTGGATATTACCTCCACCCAGGTGCAAGACCTTGCACTTAGACTTATCAAACTTTATGAGATTCACTTGAGCCCACTGCTCAAGCTTGTTTAGGTCCGTCTAGTCCAGCAAAAGTGCATAATTGAATTCCTTCACTCAGAAAAAAAAATTGTACCTCTTAACATGCTGAACGCTTATGGAAACCAAACGGTGGATGTGAGCAAGTGAGGTGGTGGATGGTGTGTTTCAGCAGTGGCTACAACGTGAAAGACTAGCCACATTCTGGATGACCTTGCATGACTGTCATACCACAAAATGAATCTTGATCAGCTCATCCATGCAAACTGGTTAATGGTAGTGACTGTTGAAAAATAGTGTTTGTAACTGAGAATTTGGTCTGTAAAACAGTATTACATTGCTCTTTGTATCTGCTGTATTTTACATGGAAATAAGTTGGAAGTATTGCTTCTGGAGTTGATAATGTATATATGCTGTCACATACTGCCTGTGAAGGGAAGGAAGGGTGATCATATTCACAAATCCCCTTGGTTCGATTAAAGTGAAACAACACTTAAAGTCCAAAAACAATAATAAATTTTATTGAGAATCAATAAAATTGACAATAGTCATTTCATTTGTATAGATACCTAGGTTGTTATAAAGCTATTTAGAAAATTATCTTCTCACCCTTGAATACTATGAAGATTACTTAGGCATTTTGTATTGGAAACTCTGTGTTACATGCACAATTCTTTTGGGAATGGAAAAAGAACATAGATAATTTGTCACAATACACTTGTATTTCTTACTTAGTTTTAGGTTCCTTTTTTTTCATGGCCCTATAAGTTTGGCATTTCTGTCTATACTGGTGTCCCAATTCAATAGGAGGGATAAAAAATAGCTCATCAAAATGTGGTCTAATTCTTCTGTATTTGGAAGGTTCGTCAAAGTCTTATTGAAGTGAGAAAGAGCTATATCTCCTATTATCAGCAAATGTGTTAGGTCTTAATATGAGTCTTTATGTGATAGGTAGTTCATGGATAGCTTGGAATACAAGGGCTACTTTTTAATAATTGGATCTAGATAAACCTCTAGGTCCAGAGGTTAATCTGGGATGAATCTATAATCTCTGTTCAACTCACAGCGTTTCAAGTTTAAACCTCACCATTTTTCTTAGGGGAAAGGCAAGGCTATGCTCTTCATTTGACGATTGGCAAAAAGTCAGATGTAAAATATGATTCATCTTACACTCTTTATTGCTCAGGTTCTTTATTTGGTCAGTAGAGACCATTGTGTTTCTTCACATTGTAGAGATTTTAAATAAATCAAATGTATTTTATTTACAAAAAAAAAATTTCTCCATTATTTATGTTAGGTGACCAGGTTACATAGAAACCTTTGTTGTACCTTCCTAAAACAGTGTGTGAGGAAATCCTCCCAGAGAGGTTTTAGGACTTGTCCATGGTCACAGATTTTTTAAAAAGGGTATTCAGTGGAACTCCCTCAAGGTCTCATTTATAGAAATTCTTTCCTGAAAAAAAATAATAATAACAATAATAATAATTCTACTTCTGTAAAAATATTTATAGGATTTGGAGGAGAAGGACTGAAAGCATGTTTCTGAGAAGTTAAAAGATTTTTTATGGTCTTAAGTCCACCAGAATTTGTTTGTTTCCTCCATGTAATCATTTTTCTGGCTTTGATTAGTCACCATCATGACACTGATTTCCAAATTAATTGTTCAAACTTATTTTATTGTTATTTATAGTTAAAGAAATAATTACGACAAAGTATTGGTCTTAAAAATATGCATAAATTTAACATCCAAACTTCATTTCAGAATGTTTATTTCTTACTGATGAACCAGTATTACTAAACTTTTCATTCTATACTTATCACCGTAAATTTCTCTTCCTATGCAAATTGTCTGATATATACCAGATCCTTAAACTATTTCAATTTATTATATTTCTAAACTATTGATGTGAAACACTGAATATAAATATCTCTGTAAGTTTACATTTACCTCTCATTGTTTTAGTGTAGATAGAAGAAAGTAAATTGTTTATCACAATCTGATTGCTTCTTTGCCTTAATTCTAAACAGTTTTAAAATCAAGCATCATTATTTGTGTGTGTGTACACAAAGTAGAAATTAATATTAAACAAATAGCTTCAATCAAATTCACATGACTGAACAATGACCTAGAAAACAAATAATCAGGACTGTGATGTTTACAAGATTCCTTTCCCAAATATAAAGCATTTCCATAGACTGGCTTTTTGTGTTACTGGGGCTTGTGTTTCCTTCTAAATATGATACTTGGTGTGCTGAATCAAAGCTATGAAATATTGAATGTAATATTTTACAATTTTTTTTCAAAGTAAATTAATGCAACATACTTCTGAATATAATATAGCATGTATTACTTCATAATTGTAATCTGATACAAGTTAAAAAATTAAAGTTGTCTTAATGTATCATGTCTAATTAAAATACTGTATTAGCTCACAGAACTTTTATTGTAAGGATAATGAAATCTGAACAAGAGCTTTATATTAAAGTTCTAAGCATCTTGATATTTCCATGACAAACTGACTTCAATTTTGTGAGGAATAAGTATTGTGTGTGTATATATATATGCATATCTATTTCCAGGATTTTATAGATACTGATGTTTGGATACCTCCAAATTTTTCTTCTATCATCTGCCCATTCACCAGTGCATTAGATTCCAGTTTAAGCATTATAAAAAAAAAAGGAAAATAATTTCTTTAAAAAATCAACAAAATTTACATACATATAGTTAGCAAGAAAATAAACAGGGATGCAGGAACAGAATATACAACGGTAATACTCTAAAAAATGCATAGATCCTAGAACTATATATTTAAATGAAATCCCCATATCAGGAGAGGTATTATAATATATATCAAATTATGAGAATATATATGTTTATTAAAAACAGTATACCGTTTTCTCCTTCCAGCATACTGTTATTTAAACTACTTATGCATTGGATGTAATATATCTCTTTAACAAAACAATACAGAGTAAACAATTCTTTTTTTTGTTTGTAAATTTGTAATTCCTTTGATTAATTCAGGTAGGATATTGAATTTAAAATAAACAGTGAAATTAGGTAAGGCCAAAATGATGATAAGAAAGATATCTAAAAGTCTGTGTACCCTTGTTTTTGTGGAAACATATTTCTTCCTTTACAAAATAGTTCTGCGGTAAGGGCAGGTGAGAAAAAGTGACCCAGTCAAAGTTGGAAGAAAAAAACAACAGCAAATGGAATATGTACCTACATTATTCACAAAGTTATGGCTGATATGTGGGCAAATCATGGTAAATCAGAATGAAGTATAATTTGTTTCTAGAAAATTATGTGAAATTCTCCTCCATGTGAAAACACAGAGCAAAGACTAGCGGCTGCGAACCAACTATTGTGAAGTCATTAACGTTTCAGCGGCTGAAGGTGGGCTGCAGAGCTTGATACTGGGACCTTCACTGTATACAAAATTCCATTGTTTGTGCTTCAGTAAGCAGGGCATATGTAACTTTGTAAAGCAATTTGACTTTTTTTTTTTTTTTTTTTTTTTTTTTTTTTTTTTTTAACACTGTTGCATAAAGCTATTTAATCTATTGGTTTTCATCCTTCAATTTTTTTCTTGTTTCCTTTATACCTATAAAAATTCCAAGATAGTCTTCCAGATTTTATAAGATGCAAGATTTGCCCCTTACAGAAACAGAATAATCCTGTTTCTATGAAAGAATAAATCAGAGCAATGTATATTTTTAATGTGATTCAGATTAAAGGACAATACGAACATTAAATAATATCTATAGGTAATAAATGTACAGAGAGAAAAAGAAATGCAAACCCACAATTTTTAAAATTTTATCTCCACAATGATTCACTCAAGCGTTCTCATCTCACTGTGGCAAAACTTGGTCAGGCTCATTCCATTAACAGATTTGCTGCAGACACCCACATCTAGATGGTCATTCTTAGCAGCAATTCCTTTTTGAGAAAGGCAGTATACTCTTGGTCTCCTATCTTTGTTGGTTCTACCTCACACTATGGTGTCTTTTTTTTCAATAATTCAACTGTTACTGATACCCTGTAATGTATCAGATGTGCTTGCCTCATTAGAAAACTTTGTGTTAAGGATCTCATTTCAAAAATGTCCTGAGTATTTATACCAGACTTCATAACCCTAGTGGTAAGTCTCCTCTATCAGGCACTTCTTACCTTTCATCTTCTTTATTTTCTTCTCTCTTTGGAAAAGCTTAAGAAACACTCCCTTTCCTCAGCTTCACCAGCTAGCAGCCTCTTTCAGTCTCTGATGTACAAAGAGTTGTCTGAGTGTGAATTAATGGCAAATGCTAGCATATGATCACTTACTCTGATACTATTAAATAGGGAAACATTTCCTTATATGAGCTATGCCTAGAAATCATATTGTTTTCCCCTTTCTCTAAAAAACAAGCAAACAAACAAACAAACAATAATAATGTTATTGGGGTGCAGGGGTCTCTGCCATCAAAAGAGCATCCCAGGGAATGTAATTCCCATGGAGAACCCAGGGAATTACAGGCTAGTCAGCGTGAATCTCTTGAAAGGTGATAAAGCAGCTAAGCCTTCCAAGGATGTGGAGGACAAGAAATTCATCAGGAGTGGTCATGCTTGTCAAATCTGACAAATCGCTGTGATGAAATGGCTGGCCTGGAAGATCAGGGAAGATCACTGGATATTGCCTATTCAAATATTGGAGGAAGGCCTTTGATACTATCTTCCATAAGATAAAATAGCCCTAATCAATAAGATGTTGATGTAAGGGATTGATAAATAAACAGTCAGGTGGACCGAAAACCAACTGAGCCCAGAGTATCTAGTCAAAGGCCAGTAACTAGTGTTATACTTGAGTAAGTCAATACAGTATCCAATCTGGTCCAACATCTTTCAACATCTTTATTCATGATCCGGAACTATTAATCAAGATCTGCAGTCATCAATTACACAGTTTTGAGTACTTTGTTCAGCTCTGGGCCCTACAGCATAAGAACAAACAAACAAACAAACAAACAAAAAACAACAGAGAGCTGCTAGAGTGGGTCCAGAGAAGGGCCATGAAGATGATCAGAGAGAGGGAACACCTCTTCTTGTGTTGCACAAGAAGATGGGAAAGAACAGAATGAGAACAGCTGACACAAATGGATGAAAACACTATTTTATGCCATATGACATCATGCTCACCAATAAAAAATTGGGGGAAGGAAGCAGGAAGGGAAAGATGGTCAGAATGATGGCATTTGTCTTCCTAAGAAAGCATTGCATATGTGTCCCCATCACAAGAAAGACACAGAGCTGTTGGTTTGGGTCCAGGGAAAGGATATGAAGATGATCAGATGGCCAGAGCCCCTTTCCTAAGAACAGGTTGCACAGAGAATTGTGGATGCCCCAACCCTGAAAATATTCAAGGCCAGGATGGTTGGGGTCCTGGGCAGCCTGATCTAGTGGGTGGCAACTCTGCCCATAGAATTGTATGACCTTTGAGATTCCTTCCAACACAAGCCATTCTATGATCCTATGATTCTACAATTTTGTGATTCTATAAGCTCTGCTTTCCTGTAAGTGTCTGAACCTCTTTCTGCCAATAAGAAGTAGTAAATGAATTCCTTATTTTGCTTTGCTTGTATGCACAGCTTTTGCTTTACCTAGTATATGGGAACTGTTGATCACAGCCTGAATCTCTGATTGACCACCTGAAGCAAGCAGTGAGTCAGCCGCGGGAGCAGAGGTGAAGGCAATTCACCTGTGGTACTGGACGGGATGGAGCATGGCTCCACCTCTTCTAGATCCCATTTAAGCGCTGACAGCCACTGAGGGGGAATCTCTTTCTGGAGATTGCACCTCATGGAGTTTGTTGCAAGCTTATGACACTGATGAGCATTTCCATTTATTTTGATTTTCTTTCTACCGTGATAATCTTACCAAGACTAACCTCTGTATACCTATTGATTGTACACCTAGGAAGCACACGAGGTTTTTCATTTTATCTTTCCAAATCTTTCCCCCAGCACGCTGCAGGAAACTGTTTGTGTGGTGCCTAGCCATCTAGCAAGGTTAAACAACGTTTGCTAGGCTCTTTTAAAAGAAACTGTGTTAATAAAATTATTCTCCATGCTGTTGTGGAGAAAGTAGAAAAAACAAACAAACTATCAAAACAAAAAGTTGAAGCAGGAATGGGAAGTTCACAAAAAAAGCCAGAGGCCATTCTAATTCTATAATCACCAGCTGACTGAATCCAGAAAAAAATCTAACTGTAAACTTAAGTTGTGTATTAGAACCTTAATTACTATTTTCAGAAATTTTTTGCTCTGGACTTAGCTTTGAAAAGTATAAAGACCAGATTGGGATAAGGCTGAGTACCTTATTTGCAGTGCTAACGTATTTAGAAGAAAAGGCTTAACCCTTTTGTGTGTATGATCCCATAATTTGAAATGAATATACTCTGTAAAAGTTATCTATTTAGCCTGCATAATCTGCCCTGGATTTTTTCCAAGGTCAGTAGAGCGATAAGCCCCCTAGCAGGTTCTTGAACAGTGGAATGAATTGTGCCTACATATTGTGTCTGACTTTTAAAGGCTTGTACATAGTAAAATGAATCTCACTTTTTTTTTTTTTTTTTTTTTTTTTTTTTTTTTTTTTTTTTTTTTTTTAATCCAGCACTCAATTTTATCCAATTCTGGCACATTCTCTGGCAGTCGTATGCATTTATGCAGTATATTTAAAAAGGAGCATGGGTGCCAGCATTTGTGCTGGTATCCATGGAAGGAAATTGAGGGCCCTCTTTTAGAAAGCAAGACTTGCTACACACTGCACAAAGAAGAGACCTGAAAATAAGGGTTACTGCTACCAGTACTTTTATGTAGTAGGCAAAGTGCTGAAAAGCAGAAGCCTAAATTCTGTGCCACATTGGAGATTGCTATATCTAGAGTGAAAATAGATATGTGAAACAACTCTTTCAAAAACTATTGATATTTTTGGTAAATAACCTGTTAGCTCTGATCTTTGTTACAGAAAATCAATGCTGAATTTATTTGCTATGGGAATTAACATCAACATATGATATCTTTGCAGAAAACTCAGAGCT
Source organism: Centrocercus urophasianus (assembly GCF_019232065.1). NCBI lineage: Eukaryota > Metazoa > Chordata > Aves > Galliformes > Phasianidae > Centrocercus > Centrocercus urophasianus. The sequence goes on from NW_024885532.1 coordinate 5,318,118, forward strand.
TCAAAATTAGAAACTTTTAAAATAATTTAAGCACATTTTTGTCCTCCTTTTTTAAGATAGGCTATTAAGCAATGAATAATTTTAAATTATACAACTGAGAATATTGAAAATCTATGTGTGTCGTTAATCCATGTGTGTTGGAGAACTGAAGGATGGGGTTGTTTTTCTTCTATTTTCTATTTGCTCACAGCTTTGTTGAAAGTTCTTTATGTCAAAATTAATTAGGAAATAAAACCAGTTCAATACAATTTTGGAACAGACATGAGTAATGCAGGTTGTTAACCTTTGCTTAAATGGTGGAACACTGATCTTAACAGGCAAGTTTACATTTAATTCTTTTCCTGGATCAGTGGATTTTGAATTATCCTACTAATACAACAGGTTCTTCAGAGAATATGAAAGTGTTACTACTCTTTCTTCTATGCATCTGACAGCCTCCAGTTTAGTCTTTAAGTGACTGTCATGAGGATGAGAAATGTACATTTATAATCCTTCATGCATGGAGGGTAACAAGACCTCAGGTTTTCATTGTATAAATAGATACTTCACCCTGACAGATTTATTTAAAGGGACTTCACAGTCTTTCAGCAAAAGCTCTTTAGAAAAATACAGCTGCCCTAACTACATTTTATTTGGTGTACTATTTCTCAAATTGGGTCTTTCAGTGATAACTAGGTGAATTCCATTCAATGCTTACAATTCTTTTGGGCTGGAAAAATGAGAGTGAATGGTATGGTTAAGTCCCAGTAAAGGATAACCACACAAAATTGATTCAACTTTCAACCTGTGTTAGAACAATCAGGAAGAGTATTAATAATTGAAGATTCCTTGCTGAGAGACATTGAAGCACCCATTTGTTATCCAGTCTCTACAGGGAGTTCTGCAAACTGATGGGAGCTTGCTTTCGCAATGTCACAAAGATATTACTATTCCTAGTGAAGCCAGAGGACTACTACCTATTCCTTCTATTTTAAATAGGGTCAAATTAGGCTGCACTGAGGAGGCTCCAAAATATCAAAAGAGGCCATATGTCTCTCAGGAATATGTTGAAGGCTTCAGGAGCACAAATACCATTCTCGTCTGTGCTTTGAGTTGGAAACAGGATCCAGGAAGAAGAAGGCAAATGGATCAGGTTTATCTGTCTGTGTGGATGGTGCCGTGCTCAGGCTTTTGGATTATATGAAAAGACATCTTTGAGAGACTGGGCGTTTTGGTGTCAAATGAGGCACATCTGACTCGGTGGGGAAGGAGTGTTCGGGGCAGCAAACTAGCTGGAGCTATTGGCAGAGCTTTACGCTAGATTCAGAGGGAAAACGTGATGTATTGCTGTGTAAGGTGTTTGACAGAGAAGAACCAGGAAACATCAGTGCTTTAGGAAGTAGCAGGGAAATAATCCCTGTGAATTATCCCTATATAAGACTCCTCCAAGAAGGTAACATGGCTAACATAACCTATAGTTCTGCTGAAGTGCCTCTACAACAATGCACACAAAGTGGGAAATGAGCAGGAGGAATTGGAAATCATGGTGCAATTAGAAAACTATGACCTAATAGGTATCAGAAAATCTGAAGAAAAGAATCACAAAACTGGAATGCTGCAATTAGGGACTGATTACAAGCTTTTCAGAAGAGGTAGGAAAGGAAGGAGGAGTGGGTGAATTGCTCTCTGTGTCAAGGAATGGATTGTGAGAAAAAGCCATGAAAGTTTAAGAGTTTACGGGTAAAAAAAATCAGAGACCAGACCAAATATATTTATATATCTGTCGCTTGGGATCTGCTGCAGGATGCTTGATCAAGGGGAGTTTGTTGATAAGGCCTTCCTGGAAGTCCTGATGTACAAAAAGCTTTACATGAGCCAGCAGTGTGCACTTTCAGCCCAGAAGGCCAACTGTATCATGGACTGCATCAAAAGAGGGCTGGCCAGCAGAGCAAAGAAGGTGACTGCCCTCCTCTACTCTGCCTTTCTGAGACCCAGTGTGGAGTATTGCATCCAGGTCTGGGTGCAGCAAGAGTGACAATTTAACAGGAAGGATTTTCATACAGACAGTTGTCCTTTTCTACATGGCACTTGTGAGATCACAGCTCAAATACCATGTTCTGTTTTTGTAAAGAAAGGTGTTGAGTTGTTTGAGTGTCAAGCTGGTGAAATAAGTAGAAAACAAGACTTACGAGGAGTTGCTGGTCAAACTAGCATTGTCAGTCTCATTTTTAGTAAGCAAGTGATAGGAAATGAAGAAATGATCTCGAGTTGATCCCAGGGAAGTACACTATATATTAAGAAATATTTATCTGTGGAGATGATGGTCAAACATTGGAACAAGCTGTCCAGTCTCAGTCTCTGGAGGTATTTAAGATCTGTGTGGACATAGCATTAAGGGACATGATTTTACTGATGTGACTGAGTAGATCAAGTTATGATTGGATTTGATGATATGGAAGGTCTTTGCAGATTCCATGACTCAATGAATGAATGTAGTTTTGAGATAATTAATTAACGCTTAAATTGGGTTAACACTTAAATTCAAAATATCTTCCCGAAAGTGTATTAAAATAGCATTCAGCACATTTCTGTACATGCATTTTAAATTAACTCTCCATAAAAACGAGGAATGCTGCAGTTGTAACTGTCCATCTGCCACTCAGTTATCCTCTTGAGCTGCCTTAACCTCTTCGCACAAAAGGGTGGTAGTGCTGCACAATTCTGCCTTGGAGATTTCTGGGGCTTAGAATACATTTCAGCACTCGGTCTGAGTTCTTCATATTCTGACCTCCCACTGCCAGCTCATACACTGCAGAACCAGATGGGTTTCCAGCAAGTAAAGACAAGGTAGTCTGAGAAAACTGAAGATGGAAAATAATAAATAAACAAGCATATGAGCCTGATACAAAGCCTAGTCAATGCTAAGGTCAGGATATATCTTAAAAAAGAACTGCATTTGGGTTTGGCTGAGCTATTATAATTCAGTCTTGATCAGATCGGAGTCACTGACAATTAAATCTGTTTAAAAAGCTAGCATACTCCTTTGCAAAGACCACACTGAAGGTGCATAACCCTACTTCTGGATGTAATGGCAGAAGCAGGAAAAAAAAGCTACAAATTATGTATTTGTTATCAATATGTACATAAAATCTCTTGTTCTGTACAAAAATAAATTCCACCCATTACAAAAAAACTAAACAAAAAAAAATCAAAAAAGCAAAAGTAAGCAACAGTTTTATTTGGAAATGCAATGGAAAAATGTCAAGGATTAAGGTTAAGTGCAAATCTTCCTTAGCCTCTTCTATACTTACAGCCTCTTCAGTTGTCTCTGATGTATTTGACATGATAAATCAGACGGCGAACACAAAATTTAACCAATTCTGTTTCTTATCCTAGAAATGTCTAATTAATATTGACAGGCTTGCCTTAAGTGGTCAAAGCTTGAAGAGGGCAACAAATTGCTATATCCATTTGAATCTATCTGAACCTATCTGTTTTTTATATCTATGGTTCTCAAATATATAACACGTGCATCTTAAGACTTGATCAGCAGTGTGGTATTTGATCATTTCAAAAGAAATAATGTGCTAAATTCCCCATCCATATATTTTTAAATTGGAAACAAAAAACAACAAAAATCATTATGGTGTTTCATCCATGTTTGAGACTAAAGTATGTTCATGAGTCATTATTTTCTGCAGTGATAATTGCTTCCTTCATTTCTGTTGAAAATATTATGTATATTATGTAAAATGATACTTAGATAAGCTAATAACATAATATTATCAAAATAAAGCAAAATGCTATGATATCCTATCTTTTTATTAATATCTTCCTTTTCTCAGAGCACGTATGTCTTATGATAGCTGTTTGAGAACCATTTCGGGTGACCTTGCAGCTTTGACCTTGCCTCCTATATTTATTTGATAGAGATCAAATCATTTGCTGGAAGTCAGACTTTATTTGGCATAGATGTGATCTTTGTTACCGAGGGGCTGCAGGGTAGCAACTCTTTGCTGTATGTAAAGAGTTCTGAGGTGCCTGTCAATGACATAGCCCATTCCATACAGTTTGAGGGTAAAGCTCTGATATCTCTTTATCTCTCTTGTATGTTTGAAGAAAGAGTGGAAAACGTGTTTTCCACAGAGGTCAATTTGGCATTTTCAGTTTAAAATAGTAAAATCATATGGTAGGGATATATATATAGGGATATATATATCTTCCCCTATATTCAGCACTAGTGAGGCTGCACCTAGAGTACTGTATCCAGTTTTGGGCCCCTCATTGCAAGAAAGATATTGAGGCCCTGGAACGTGTTCAAAGGAGGGCAACAAAACTGGTGTGGGGTCTGGAACACAGGCCATATGAGGAGAGGCTGAAGGAGCTGGGAATGTTCAGCCTGGAGAAGAGGAGGCTCAGGGGAGACCTCATTGCTCTCTATAACTTCCTGAAGGGAGGTTGTAGTGAGCTGGGGGTCGGCCTCTTCTCTCGTGTCATTAGTGATAGGACCAGGGGGAATGGCTTCAAGCTACGGCAGGGGAGATTCAGGCTGGACATGAGGAAGTATTACTTTTCAGAAAGGGTGGTCAGGCACTGGAATGGACTGCCCAGGGAGGTGGTGGAGTCACCGACCCTGGGGGTGTTCAAGGAAAGACTGGATGTTGTGTTGAGGGACATGGTTTAGTAGGAGCTATTGGTGATAGGTGAACGGTTGGACTGGGTGATCTTTTAGGTCTTTTCCAACCTTGGTGATTCTATGATTCTATG
>NW_024885532.1:5322963-5410805 GCF_019232065.1 Centrocercus urophasianus
ATATCAGAGCACAAACTGCCTTTCTGGAACTTCTACTGCAGGTGATGTCATGTCATGTGTGAAAAACAAGCATTGTCAGTTTTACCAGTCAGAATCTGAAGTAAATTTTACTCCTTTATGCATTAATTCACCACTCCAGAATATTGCAGTGCTACAGAAAAGTAACTGTGCCAGTATTATTTAAAACACTGAATAAATTCACTATGTTTTGACTGTTGATTATGTCATTTTGAAATAATAATCTCTCTAAGTTTTTGTCAGCAAGGCAAATAATTGTCTTTCATTCTGTAAGATTTATTATCTAGATGCATACCTAAAATACTAGGCAGAGAAGCAGTTTTGCTGATTTGGTAACAAGTAGGTCACACAGGAAAGTTAGGAATCAGCACTCCAGACTGTCATTCATTTTCCATTAGATAGTAGAATATTTGAGACTGGAGATATGTCTTGAAATGCCTGGCATTGCAATTTCTGCTTTTCAAATATTTTGCCATGTAATAGAATCCACAGTTTGCTTAAAAAAAATAAATAAAAAAAAAAAATTAGAGACCTAGAGTAATACATGAAGCCAGAATGCTACAATAAGCATGGTAAATTTGTTAGTAGAGAATGTTTAAGAGAGCTGGGGGTTTTATGCTTCATTTCTCGAAGACAAGCACTTTTTTTGGTCTGGAAAAAAGCTTGTCTTTATATTTAGCATTTACGGTCCATCTTCTCACCTTAAGGACCTGATTTACTTGTCCAATATTTGTTATCTTAATGATTGAACATCATAAAATTTCTGTTCAAATCCTTCTATAGCCTAAGGAGATTTGACCTATATACTGTATTAAGTTACAAATGGGATATTTTCTATCGTTGTTACTGTGGGCTACTTTGAATAACATTTTCATTGTGATTGAGACAGACATTAGATTTGCGCTTAGGAGTTCTAAATATTAGAGTGTATGTCTCTTGTTTCAGAAGCCTATAACAAGCTTCTGTTTCCATTTGTATTCTGTTACAGCTACATGAAAATAGATACCCAGTGAGTTTTCATCAAAAAATTATTCTAAATAATTACACAGAAAATAAATAATATATTGGAAGTATTTATAGAAACATGCAAAAGGATCAGAAAATGGAATCTGATGTAAAGAATCTAAAGGCCTGAGTTTATGAAGCCATCTGACTCTGAACAAGACAGAACTAAATCTGGTCAATATCTGTTAGAGTCACTTAAGTATACTTACGACACAATTAATTTAGCCAAATTTTCATACAGAAAGTATTAATGTAACTTAGATTGACACACATTTAAAATATCCATATTTTACATTTTATTTCACATCAATTATGACTACACGTGTTTTGTTGTCTTTATAAGTTATCTTTATTTCAAATTTGAATTTAATGTTACAGCAAAACATAGATTACGTAAAATACTATATAATATTCTCCTTTCCCTGCCTCCTTTTTGTTTGTTTTCCCAGTGACAAACTAAATAACTTATTTATTTGGTCTTTAACAGAAAAATGATTATTTTTACTACAGCACTTTCATCTTTTTTGTAAAGAAAGAGTACATGTGTAATCCTGTAAGAGTGCTTTCAGAATTCCAGAAATAAAGTATCCTGTATTCTTAAAAGAGAGCCATGGAAAGTTTGCCCTTGTTCTTCACACTGACACAAATGTCAGCTTGTAGCCACTTCTTTTTAATTTTAAGAAGTTTCTTATTTGGGTGGGGAAAGAGGGGAAAATGTTGGAAGAAATCACAAGCTGAATCACTGCTGTTAAAAAAAGAAGTCTAACCACAATAGAAATCTGTTCTAAGAGGTGATCTAACTAAGGGATTTTTTTTTTTTTTTTTTTTTTTTGTCATGAAGAAAAGATAATGCAAAGCTTTAATCTTTGTAAAGGTTTTCTATATCTATGAAAGCGTGTTACATTTTGCATTGGTTTTTGTACTGAGACTGGCAGGTGGCTGGAAGAGGACTCAGGAGAGGTTAACATCTGTCTTTATATAGCCTGAAGAATCCAGGTTTCATCTTTAACTCATTGTAACTCTTAGAATGCTGAAATATTATTCTTCTTTAAATTATTGTTGCTATTATATAAATTTTTTTCCCCCAGTGTTACAGCACTATGAATCATTTTCATGAACTGAAGTCCCTGGCTGAGACAAGTTTCTGAGGAAAATTATATATGCAAGTATGTACACACATATATTTCCTACTTCCAATTAACTAATTTCCACTCAAATTAATTAAGGATTTATGGGATTTAAAGGCAGAATATCATTATTTACTCTGATGGTAAATTTTCCCTCATTATATCTGTCTGGACCTCTGAATATATATATACACATATAAGAGATACCTGTATTATACCTATAACAGTTATATATGCATGTATATGCATGTATATCTATGTATGTATGTTTATCTATATATAGATATATATATATATAAGAAATTGAGCTGAAGACTCCAGATAGATGTTAAGAACTAATTACTGTTAAGAATAACTAAGGTTTTAAAATGAAAAATGCAATAGAATTATAGGAAAGAGATGCTCTGCATAAAGTGTAATTTAGTTGTTTAATTTACGTTGGTTGGTTGAAGACAATAAGAGTGAAACCTAGAATCTCAATTTAGTCAGCAGAGAATACATCAGTTCTTCTTTATTTTTTTCTTTCTCTTTTTTTTCTTTCTCAGCATCAATCCATCTACACTATATCTCTACTCCTGCCTTAGCTTATTTCTATTCTCTGTTCTTTGCCACATCTTTGCAAAAGTACATAAAGAAACTTTTATCCTTATATCCTGAAAGGTGAAAGGATTATAGGTGTGTTTTTAAAAATCAGTCAATTCTTACCTTCATCTCAGACAATAGAAATACATAATATACTATTGTAAGATTGTCTGGAACTACTAGCAAACACACAAAAAAGAGACACAGATATTTTATCTGTTTTATATGTCTCTCCCCCACTTTGTCAATTTATGTACACATAGAATTCAATAAAACCCAACCCAAATAAAAGACCAGCATTTTTTAGTGGTGCTAATAAATGTGTTCAGTATGAGCACGCTGAACAAAGCATTTAGGAACAGCTATAATATGACTAGGTTTTACCAGAACAATTGATTTTATTGCTAAAAAGTATGATAAGGAAGAAAATATGTTGTTAAAAAATGAAGGTTCATTTGGAGCTATTATTATTATTTCTGGCAAAAGTTAACTCTGAATAGGTGACAGAAAACAGGCATTCTGTTTAGGTAATTTTCTCCTGCAGGACACTCAGCCTGAACAAAGATGGTTAGTTTTAAAAGTGAGACTATCTGTCATGAAATGTTGAAGAAAAAGGGAATTTTGCCATTGATTTCAAAGAGCACAGATGTGCATTACCTGCAGATAAATAAATTAACTAAGTTTTCCAGCTAAAGCAAATGAGTGACCTTCTAAATTCTATCACCACAGCAACAGTCCACTTGGTGCAAATCAGAAGTAGAAAGGATAAGATTACAGAAACTGTCTGTGAACTATTGAGACTTGCAAAGCTCACTTAAACTGAGTTTTTCCAGTATGTTATGGAAAAGTTATCTATATGTGTAGTACAAATTTTGGCATAAGTGCCAAGCAAAAAGAATAAAAACAAATTAATACAGTAATATTTTGTAACTGGATACACATGTAATTAACAATTCATGATGTGTCATTAATCATAAACCAGCCTAGAGTTAGTCTTGCATGCCTTCTAAAGTATAATTCTATAAAACATATATCTTCCTACACTTCATTATGTGATCTATTCTGGTCCCTTAGAACTATGCTTCCTTGTACTTTATTCAGGCAGTCATCTAGAGATGTCAAACACTGCTATTTCTGTTTTAAAGGAGATACTGAATTTAGAGCTGTCCCCTGACCTTGTTGTCCCATATCAGAGAAAAAAAAAAAGAAAACAAAACAAGACAAAACAAAAAAACAAAAACAAACAAACAAAAAAACCCCCAACTTTTTCAAGCAAGTGTATAAAAATAAATGAGTTGACTTGGAAGCAGTTGTGATCAGCTGTTCATGTTTTTCTCATCTGCCTGTACTGTCTAATTACTTGCTTAATATGTTTTCTGCAAAACACACTTTCATGAAATTGGCTGAAATTTATAGTAAATTCATATGAAGAAGAATATCTCAGTACCATTAGAGTAACAATCAGTGTGTGCGGTTTGGTTATTCCTCCAGGGACTGAATGTTCAGAGTTTCTCTGGGAAAATTGTTCCAGTGTGCTACTACTCTCACTGTGAATTATTCCTTCCTTCTATCTAATCTAAATCTTCCCTCTTCTAGTTTAAAACAATTATCCCTTGTCCTCTCACTACAAGCTTATTGTGGTTTAACCTGGCAGACATTTCAGCACCACACAGCCGTTTATTTTCTCCCCCAGGAGGGATGAACTGAAAACAAATCAGAACTCATAGATTAATTTATTAAGACAGAAAATGAAAAAAAAAAAAAAAAGAGCAAAAATACTATGATAACCATATATATATCCACAATGCAATTATCACTGCTCACAGACCAACATCCAGACAATAATATAACTGCTTGGAGATTGACACCTCGCTATCAACACAATGTCTCACCAGCCCAGAACACCAGAACATGATTGGCTTTTGGGGCTGAAAGTGCACGTTGTTGTTTTGGATCAAGCCTTTCATCAACCAGCACTCCCAAGTCCTTCTATACAGGGTTGCTCTGAATCCATTCTCTAGAGGACTGTCCATGTTACCAACAAAGATGTTAAATATTACTGGTCTCAGTATCAATCCCTATGGAACACAATTTATTATTTTTCTCTGTCTGGCACCCTGAGCCATTAACTACAACTGTTTGAGTGTGACCATCTAGAAAATTCCTTATCCTCTTAGTGATCACAGAATCACAGAATCACAGAATGGCCATGGTTGGAAGGGACCTCAAGGATCATGAATCTCCAACCCTCCTGCCACATGCAGGGCCACCGACCTCCATGTTTAATCCTAAACCAGGCTGATCTGTCTGTCAAACCAATTTCTCTCCTGTTTTGAGACAAGAATGTTGTTTGGTCCAGTTAGTTGACATCAGTTGCTTTTCCCTTATGAAAAGTTGTTGAAATTGCAGGCACATTTGTGAAAGTAGGTTTAAGAAAGGACAGGAAATGCTACAGACATAAAAGAAAGACTGAGAAACAACATTGTGAAAACCAAGAGGAGAGAAGAAGGAGGGGGAGGAGGTGCTGCAGCTAACAGCAGTGATTCTTCTGCAGCCTGTAGAAGACAACGATGGAATAAATATTTCACTGAAGCCCACGATGCAGACTATGGTGCATCAGATATTCCATTAGAAGTGTCGATGGAGAAGAAGATATTCACTACAGGCTGTAGAGGATACTACGCAGGAGCAGTTGGGTGTTCCTGGAAGTAACTGTGGCTACTTGCCATTGGCACTGATGAAAGATTCAGCATGAGCTGACAGTGTACACTTGCAGCCCAGAAGGCCAACTATATCCTGGGTTGCATTGAGAGAAGTATGACCAGCAGGCCAACAGATGTGATTCTGTCCCTCTAATCTGCTCTTGTGAGACCCCACCTATAGTACTGCATCCAGTTCTGGAGCCTCAAACACAAGAAGGACATCGAGCTGTTGGAGCAGGCCCAGTGGAGGGACACAAAGATGATCAGAGGCTGGATAACCTCCCCTGTGAGGACAGGCTGACAGAGCTGAGGCTCTTCAGCATGGAGAAGAGAATGCTCCAGGGAGATATTATTAGTGCCTTCCAGAATCTGACGGGGCCTACAGGAAAGCTGGGGAGGAACATTTAATAAAGGCATGTACCAACAGGACGAGGGAAAATGGCTTTAAACTGGAAGAGGATAGATTTAGGCTATATATATCAGGAATAGATTCTTTACTATGTGGGTGATGAGACACTGAAACAGATTGTCCAGGGAGGTTGTAGGTGCCCCCTTCCTGGAAGTATTCAAGACCAGGCTGGATGGGGCTTTGAGCAACCTGTTCTAGTAGGAGGTGACTCTACCTATAGCAGGAGGTTTAAAACTAGATGATCTTAAAGGTCCCTTTGAACCCGAATCATTCCATGATTCTGTTATTCTATGACACACGAAGAGTCCATGCTAAAGCAGATTTAGTACTGAAGGAACAGCATCCTTCAGCAGGAGAGCAGTAGAGAGAAACTTCTGTGTACTGACCATAACACCATTCATTTCTGTCTGTGCTGTTTAGGGCAGGAAAATTTGCTAGTGATACCGAGCCTAGAAGAAAGGAGGAAGAAATGCTTTTCTTTGTATGAATCTATTTTAATTTACAATAAATTGGACTTCTTTTCCTCAAATTGAATCTAGCCAATGAACTTTCACCCTTCATCCTACTAGGAAAGAAGAATGAGTAAACAGCTGGGTAGGGATTTTGGCCATTAGCTAAGATTAACCCACCACAACTACTTGCTAGTACCTGCTTACTTACTTGAGTCAGCTATCACTGACATTAAAGATCAGACTCTTGATATGTGATCTATCTTTCCTGACTGATTCTAGACGGCTACAATTTAGAATTCTATATTAAAGTAGGTAATCTTAAGTCTCCTTTAAAATTCATAACAAAAAATTATTATTTTATTTTTTTTTTAATTAATCTCTTTTATGATGAGAGATCATACCATCCTTTTCACTGATTAGAAAGTTTGCAAACTCTGAGATACTTTGGGACTCCTTTTTATTTTCACCTAATTTTTTTACTTAGGTTAGGGTGTTTTACTATAAGGTACTTTTTAACTACATTATTGGAAAATTTTATCTCCGAATATGAATTCCATCTTGCACTTCTGTTTTATTAATATCTGTTCATTCTTTCTTGTGAGTTGCCAGTAGGGACTGGTATATTAGATAGATCTGAAATATGTATGGTGATGAAAATGCTGGCTTATTCTCCCTTTTACGGAGGAAGTATCATTTAAGTATTCGTGGTACTTGGTGCAAGTACACCATGTATCAAGGTATATGTAGACTGTAATGAGCTGAATATTTAAACACATTAGATAACATGAAATATGACAGTTCGTCTGACAGCAGAAGAATGCAGCCTTGACTCATTGCACTGTTTCATTAGTTGTAAAGATAGGGACATTATTGAAAAAAATTATCAATAGATGGAAATAGATATTTTTAAAAATTGAGCATTTATAATAAAATATACAACATCAAATATCAAATATCAAACATATCTCCACAGCTGACTAATCCTTTATGACAAAAGAGGTCATGTTATGATAAAAAAAACCACTAAGTAGGGGGTAGATGCATGATAAAACACCAGTCATCTGCCAAGGCAGTGATGTGCATCTGCAGAATTGTGAATACCATGAGAGAACTCTCTGTAACCGAAGATAAACTTGGCCACAAGCTCACTGTACATCCATTCAGGTTTCTTGAAAGGGCTCTGTCACTTGTTTTCAGAACTGAAATGGTGTTTATCATTTACATTTTCAGATTTTCTTCCTTTTTTTAACCTCGGGAGCACAAGATATTGCCAGCATTTGCAATCAAACTTTTGGCAGATTGCTGAGAATAGAACTCTTAAATAAATAAAAAAGATGCACAGAACTGAACAGAACGTCATCCTCAAGTACTACAACCTTCTGCATTTTCCAAAGGAATTTAGGATTCTCTGCATTATCAAAGAATGTCCTCCTACAACACATGGAATTATTGATTGATTGATTGATTGATTGATTGTTATTGTCCTTTATCTTTTTCATATCAAGTTTGGAAAAATTTGTAATTCACAGAATCATAGAGTGGCCCGGGTTGAAAAGGATTACAACGATCATCTAGTTTCAACGCCCTGCTATGTGCAGGCTCGCCAACCACCAGACCAGGCTGCACAGAGCCACATCCAGCCTGGCCTTCACAGCCTCCAGGGATGGATCATCCACAATCTCTCTGGGCAACCTGTTCCAGTGTGTCACCACCCTCTATGTGAAAAACTTCCTCCTAATTTCTAACTTAAACCTCCCCTGTCTCAGTTTAAGACCATTCCCCCTTGTCCTATCACTATCCACCTTTGTAAACAGCCATTCCCCTTCCTGTTTATATGCTCCCTTCAAGTCCTGGAAGGCTGCAATGAGGTCTCCCTGGAGCCTTCTTTTCTGCAAGCTAAACCATCCCAGTTCCCTCAGCCTTTCCTCATAGGAGAGGTGCTCCAGCTCTCTCATTATCTTAATGGCCCTCCTTGGACCCACTCCAAGAGCTCCACATCCTTCCTGTACTGGGGGCCCCAGGTCTGCAGGTAGTACTCCAGATGGGGCCTCAGAAGAGCTGAGTAGAGGGGGACAATCACCTCCCTCTCCCTGTTGGCCACCCTTTCTTAATGCAGCCCAGAACACAGTTGGCCTTCCAAGCTGCATATAATTCATATGATCTTTCAGAAAAGTTGAAGCAAACTTTGTTATATTAGTTTCAATCTACTCAAAATGTTACAAATGGCACTGTTAATCTTCATGATGCTGTGTAGTAAACAAGTATGAACAAATATGGATATGCTGACTGTATATCCATGCAGACAGTTTACATTTCAGTTTCCTAACAGAAATTTAGTAAATTGAATTTAATCAAAAGATTCTCTTGTGGATAATAGCCTTCCATACTATTCTACTATTCGACAGACTGTGGGAGAAATCAAAAAAAAAAAACAAAACAACAACCCTGTTTTTATAATACTTGAATTACTGCAGCTAATTAATCTATTTTCAAATATATCTTAAAACAGATGCCAGACTGACATCACAGTTTTTATAAATATCTAATATGTTCATGACCAGCACACAGATTTTCCATTAAATAAAAATGCAATTTTTTTTCTCCCTACTTTAAGTCAAATTTCACTTCAGTTCAAAAGTTATGGAGAAAAAAAAAAAAAAAAGAAAAACAAGTAAAACTTGAAAGGTTTGTAAGTTAGAAGTTTAGTTCAGTGTATTATCACAATAATGTCAGCGATGACATAAGTTCACAACCTCACTTATAAAAATTGCTAAACTTGAGTTTATTTTGTGGGTGAATGCTTACAAACATACATGTGGCAAGCTAAATCAAGCCAAATCTAACCAAAAACATAAAATATATTATTTGAGGCATAAAAACTCAAATCATACCATTTATGAATGAAGAGGTAGATTAAAAACCAAAAATTATAACTGTATTTAGAATTACTAGTGTTCAATTATTACTTTTTATCTATAGATAATGGCTGAAATAATCAGAAATAAAAATGTGCACTATACTGATCTAAGAGCTACCACTGTGATTAAATAATTACTGATAATTAAATTAAAAAATCAAATATCTCTAAATTAAAATTATTTAGTATTTTATCAGTTTAGATGGCAACCTTCTTGAGCTGCATTTTTTGTAGTATGATTCAAATGTCTTCCTTTTGCAGTTAATTATTACTCATGATTGAGCATGCTTGCCTTAGAAAATTATGTGAGATTATGACTGGAGGGTATGTCTTTAATGTTTTGTGCTAGTTTAATATGATGAAGCTGACAGAAAACAGTGGTAACGGAGAGTGAAAAAATTTAAATAAAATAACAAAAAAAGTTTATGATCAACTTCAATAATTTTAGGAGCTAGAATGAAAGTATTTATATCTGATATACTCCCAGATTATGTTCGCTGGCCAGCATTTTGTCAGATAGCAACAGCAATGTATGAATGTATGTACATAGCATAGAACCAGATTGCAAAACTAGTAAGGAATGAATGATGTATTCCATAGATCCTTCCTGTTCTGTTCTGTCGTGAACAACTTCTGAAGTCACTTTCATCAGTTTTCTATTTCAGAACTTCTTAGTTCCTGCTTTAGACATAAAGATAAAACACACAGAATTTATTACTGAGTTATACCTTTCTTTCGTTTTGCTACAGCCATTACTGAAAAATGTATAAGAAGGAAACCTTATTTCTGTGCGCACATAGAGTTTTGAATGAAAGCAGAAGAGATTTTCATTACCACACCCACATTGTGAATTCCACTCTGTACAGTTCCAAGCTGCTATTGAAATAAAAAACTAGTTATGTATAGAACTCGGTGAGTATTGCCATTGAATTAAATCCATTAGTTAGCTAATTATCTGACTCATACCTTCAACCTACAATTCTCCTTCTGTATTGTATTTCCAGAAGGTATCTCTCATGATGATTATCAGTGTTTGCCTAACATCTACTTGTAATTAAATATTTAGTCATTCAAGAAGTAAAGGAAATTAAGAATTTATACTTTCTAACATGTGGTATTTGTATTTCATGCAGTGAAAAATAAAGCGATTTTTAGTTTGTCCAGTCTGTCAAATATAATACATCCAATGAAATACTGGACTGAATTAGCCTCAAATGACCTTTCCCTTCCCTTCCCTTCCCTTCCCTTCCCTTCCCTTCCCTTCCCTTCCCTTCCCTTCCCTTCCCTTCCCTTCCCTCTTCCCCCTTTCCCTTTCATCTTCTCCTCTCTTTCCCTCTCATCTCTTCCTCTCTTCTCTTCCCCCCTCTTCTCTTCCTCTCTCCTCTCCTTTTCTTTTCCTTTGGAGATATAAATCTCAAAATATGCTTTACATGATGTATTTCTGTTCTTTCCTTTTCTGCAGTACAGGAGGTGCAGGATACTTTCTTGATCTCAATAAGCAAAGTGAAACAACAAATGGTGTAGTAGAATTACTTTTAATAATAACTTGGGAGTAATAGCAAGTAAATAACAAATGGTCTTTTAGATACTGTGAACTCTACTTTTGTACAGAGTCAGATGGATTCTAGATTAATTCTTTTCATGGCATACTGCATGTGTCAGCTCTGGAGATGTTCACCTTCCTCTCTATACTGTATTCTTATACCAGGAGTAGCAAAAACATAAAAATAAAAAAATAAAGATTATGCATCCTGTCATGACTGGTAGGAATGCTGTCTCCTTTGTAACACCCACCTGAACTTGTCTAGATAAACATAACTTGGAACTGTGCCCAGGAACAGCATAATTCAGTGTATTCCTGTGTTATGTATGGATCACCCACTCACATGTAAACTAATATCTTAAATGTAAAATCTTCTTCAAAGACTTCAATGCTTTTTGTTGCTGAGATTGATAAGAGTTTTGTAATGAGATCAGAATAAGTCACTGATCTTAAAATTCACTATTTTTGAAGAGTTTTCACTTTTTTTTTTTTTTTTTTTTTTTTCCAAGTAAAAGAAATAATTGTGTAGCTTAATTTTAGGTTTTTGAGAATGAGCAAAGAGCCTAACACAAAGTTAGGTCTCTTGTCAGAAAATCAGAACAGATCTCTTTCATTTATAAGTCTCACAAAATGCCTTGATATCTGAAATATTTCTGATTGGATAGACTCACTTAAAATTTATTTTTCCTTTACATATGCTTTTTACTCACGCTACACAGCATCTGGAGAGATAAAAACAACATGAAAATCTCTTAAATCAAAAGGCTCACATGCTAAGCTAAGCCATAATTGATTATGCATTAAAAAGATAATTGGTTTACTCCAAATAACTTTCCTTTGTGCAAGAGCCAACTTAAATCTGGAAAAGTTTTGACTAAAAAAATGGAATAGCTTTTATGCCTAATTCTGTTAATGTCTCTCCGTTTAATAATTCAACGGCTATTCTTATCCTGATGAAAAATAAATAATAAATGTGCATCAACAATGAAATCCAAACTAACAAAGTTCTCACAAAATTGTTAAGATTTTGTAACACTTGGACAGTTTTCAAGCATATATTAATTATTTGAGAATCTCTCACTGAAATAAAGATAACTAAATAGCTTATTTTTTTAGAGAATTGCAGTAATGTTGGTTATCTAGTCCATCCTTTAGCTCAGGTTAGGACCACCACAATCACAAGACAAAGTCACCTTTAAATTTGTTCATTTTAGTTTTGAAATGTTTCAAAGATAGATATTCTACAACCTCTACAGGCAACAACTCCTGGTCCTTACCAAATCTCCCACAGCAAAAAATGCTTCTTAATATCTAACTTGAACCTCCTGAGCTGAAATCTGTGGCTATTATCAATTTTTTAGGTCACCTGCTACTAACAAGAAGAATTTGTTGATATGTTCTCTGTAGATCTTTCAAATGTTGATGTTATTATATCATCTCCAGCCTCCAAGACAAAAAGTGAGGCAAATCCCAAATAACTCTCTCAAATGTCGTGTTCATAGGTCACATCTTCAAAGTCCTTGGCAATTTGCATGCTTTGTGGACCATAATCCTCCAAGTATAGTTCACCATTTAGTCTTTTATACTACTTTAAATGTACTATGCATTGTAATCTTTAGTCCTTTCTAGTCAAGTTAGTATTCATAGTCACTTTTTAAGCTGTAAAGATACATTAATTTATTCTATTGGTATTCTATTGGTATTCATACTTTTACTTGTCATTACTGAACTTAATGAGTTTTCTACTTGGCCAACTATGTTCTGGGCTGCATTAAAAGAGGAGTGGCCAGCAGGGAGAGGGAGGTGATTGTCCCCCTCTACTTGGCTCTTACGAGGCCCCAGCTGGAGTTCTGTGTCTACAGGTTGCCCAGAGAGGTTGCGGATGCCCCATCCCTGGAGATATTCAAGGCCAGGCTGGATGTGGCACTGGGCAGCCTGTTCTAGTGGTTGGTAACCCTCCCCACAACAGAGAGATTGAAACAAGATGATCATTACGGTAGTTTTCAACCCAGGCCATTCTATGATTCTATGATTCTATGATTCTATGATTCTATGATTCTATGATTCTATGATTCTATGATTCTACTTGTCCCATCCTGAAGTTCATAATGATCCTCCTGGTCAAAATCAAAGTTGTTCACTGATGCACGTCCACTGTTTTTGTCTGAGGCTAGTACTCCATTGCTTTGTATGGTTAGTGGTAATGTATAAGTCTAATCACGGACTACAACATTTTAAAAGCATATGCTTGTTACTCACCATCCCTTGTCCCTTAAGGGCAGGCCACAGGGTTTAATTCCTTTTATCCATGGGCTTGTTTGAGTAACTTTCCATCTGTGTCCTCTCCTGTTCTTGCGTGCATTCATAGCCTGCTTGCAAGCAGGGCAGTGTGAGAAACAGCAAAAGCAAAGATGTTGTTCAGCAACAGCTAAAGTTTGTGTGTGTTATCAACACTGTTTCAGTCACAAATACAAAACATAGCACTGAATGAGTGATTACAATTAAAATTTATTATTTCCCAGTCAAACTAGCATGTAAACTTTTCTTTTTCCCATCTCAGGCTTTATTTGGTATATATATTGGCTAATAACATATACTGACAAAAATATTGCCAGTGATCATTCAGTATTTTATTTTTGTGTATCACAAAATATCATAAAATATCTCAACCAACAATAATTATGAAAAAAAAAAACCAACAAAATATGTGATTTCCAGTGCTTTTAAGAGAACAAGTCAATTTGGCAGCAGTTCTATTTTTTTCTCATAACATTATTCTACTATTGTGAGTGCTATTTTCTTTCCCAAAATATTATATTAACTATAAATATTAGCTATAAATATAAATGTAGATTCATGAAGCAAGTCAATTTATTCTATAGTATCACAAGACTTGTATAACCTCTGCTAATATACATTAATAATTTATTTAATTAATAATAGGGAAAATATCTGTTCTACCTCAAATGTCAGATGCATGTGTGAACTGAGAACATTAGGTACATTCACAACAGGCATATGCTGTAATCCATCTGCCACAAGCTTATCCTGTTAGTTCTAGATGAGAAGGATATGACACATTATATTAGCATCCAGCAGTTTCCCAGCCACTCTGATACTGGAAAAATAACATGAATTGTTTTACCTGAATTAAACATCATTGCAAAAAGGCAATATCAAGAACAGATCTGTTTTGTACAATTTTGTTTTCACTTTTAAAGAAGAAAAAAAAAAAGGAATAGATTTATTTTAATAAAAGAATGACCAACAGTATATCTGATTTTTCAGAATTTTTAATTGATTTATGTGCTCCTCTGCTTCAAAATCAAAATGAGTTGGTAACTTCTTTTTCTTCTGCATCACCTAAATTAATATTGATTAGGAACACAATCTCATACAAAAATGGATTTTTTGTCATTAAATTCACACATTATGAGAAACATTTTCCATTGTGTTTACTCTCAGCATAAAATTATTCTAGTGAAATTTTGTTAAGTTTCTTAATGTACCTTTAGACTAAAATCTTGCAAAACAAAACAAAACAAAACAAAAAAAACCCTGCAGTATTAAAAAGTCCTAGATATATCTTCTTCAATCACTTAGCACAAATCACTGAGTCAGTTACTTGTTTATTATTAAAATTTTCCATAGATACATATAACAAATTAGAACTTTTATCACCTGTACTGAATATCTGAAGTAATGAATCTCTTTTACCTAGGAATGCCTCATTTTCTTTTTCCTATAAATACATAAGCAGCATCATCCCTCCAGTCTTATTTCAGAGTATGGTATGATAACAATATGGAGTATCTTTTTGGTATGTTGTGGTCAACTGTTTTCTAAACGGACCAAAGAGGTTGAAAATGAAATATCTTTTATACTGTTAGAATAACACTGTTTATATTTCTCCATATAAGATTTATCTTATTTTTCTTGAATTCTATGAATGAAGTGAAAATCTGAGGAAAATTATTTTAAAACAAGAATATTGAGAAAACTTGGACATTTTAAAAAATTATTACATGTACAGAGAGAAGATAATTTGATAGATTGCTATCAGATCTATTATTTTGTGAATCATATTATTTAATTAATCTTTTATGTACTTAGTTTTTATTTATTATTTGGTCTTCAAACAATAATTATTTAGTGAGAAAGCCCTCACAAATAAATGGTAAGCTCTGGTACTATTGTGATATAGTATTGCCAGAAGCATAAGGAAATAAAGTGAAGGTAGAACAAACTACTTCCATTGCATATTTTCTGTTCTTGGAATTTACAGAGAAGGGAATTTCATTTGAAAACACATAAACTTGCATATATTTCACTTCTAAGATTTCCATGTTTTTTGTTTTGTTGGTTGCTTGGTTTGGTTGGTTTGTTTGTTTTTCTTCAGAAAATGCCAAATTTCTGTTACCACTTACATATACAAAACATCTTTGGTGTAAAAGTTGTTAGAAGTAATAGGAGATATAAGCATGAAGTATGTATATTCCATAACATCTGGTGAGCAGAGAATTATTTAACACATCAATTTATCACTGAAAACACAAGTTTAGTCTCCTCAAAGATATTTAATACCAGGCAAACAAGCCATCTGAGTGTAAGTAATGCCTCAAGCAAACCTACAACATAATAAATAATACAGGAAATGATAGGTAGAGAACATGTGGTAAGAGGTCTTTGAAGAGAAGCTTTAGTTACACTGCAGTTGTGCCCAACAATTATATAGAAAACGATTCCTAGCCTTTGTTAAAGAAAATCGGCTGGACTCCTTTATTTAGCCAAGAATGTAAAGAGAGAAGTCCATTGGACAGATGGAAATCCTGCAGCATTTGAAATGCTGGATAATTCTATAGGGCGTCTAGTGATACATCTGATAATATTCATAGAGCCGGAATTGAGATACAGAATAGCCTGAGTGAAAGAAATTCTAACTGATCTCAGTACCTTAGAGAACTGATTTGAAAGGGTTTGTAGATATGTCCAATGCTATGAATATAATAAGTTAGAAATTCACACACCTGTTTCATGTCTGTATGACATAGATAATAAAGCAGATACATATGACAGATAGATGGGTTAACTTATTCACTGGTTATAAAACAGCAATTTCAACATTTCACAATTATGAGATGTCAGTGAGTACTCAGCAGTAGTACTTAATATGTGCTAGTGGATGTGATTTCTTTTTTCGTTTCAGAAGTATGCTTTTTTCCTGTTCATATATTAATCAGTTTAAAAACTTACAGCCAAAGTAAAATAAAAGGATAGATGTTACCTAAAGAGAAATAAAGGAGACACTTTTGAAATGCTTTTATTTATTTATTTATTTATTTATTTATTTAAAAAATGGTTCTCATAATTCTTTCATGTTACAGATATAATACTTGGCTGGAAGTGTAGCCTGGCAGCATGAAACTGCATCATAAACTAGAGGGACTTAAACTTTAAAATCAATCAAGTTAAGCTAGAGGTATTCCACTGTTTAATGCACAGTTTGGAAGAGGTAGAGGTAAAATTTTTTGAATTTGCAGAAAAGAAATAGGATTTTGATTATGACTTAGCTGGAACATGGAAGTAGAATTTCTGATCCAAAGAAGCAGTTCTGATTTAGATTTACTTCTTAGTCATTTTCAAAATTGAAAAAAAAAGCCTCACTGGTTGTTACAATTACATACAAGTTCCAAGAAAATCATATTCTTTCTGTGGTTGCACTTTAAAAAAGACAAATCACATGACATTTCTTATTTCTTTTCCAAATTTCTAGAAACACGGTAGTGTTAATGTTATCAGAAATTGCTAGAGCTGTAGCGTATGGTTTCTGCCTCATACTTTCAAATTTGTAGAGCGCAAAGAGTGCTCCAAAAGGTTTCATTTTCACTATGCGAATTACAGAGAAGATAATGATAATCACTCTGAGTTCCTAGTACATTCAAGTAAATGCAGTAGGCACCTGAATAAAGAAATTCAACTTAAGAACTTAGTTTCACTTTGTATAGGACTGTCTTTTTTCCATTTCCTCTCTCTAGAGATATTATATATAGATATAGATAGATAGATAGATAGATAGATATAGATAGATATATAGATATATGTAGATATATAGATATATTTGGCAAAATCTGACCTTATTTATAAGGATTAGTTTGGAAGATTCAGAGGCTGAGATACTGCTGAAAAGTCTCCCCTGACTCCCTCTCCTGTCTTGGTTAAAAAGCAGAATTCTTGAAAAGTAACTTCAGTTATACTGATATTAACTTGAGGCATTTGAATTATATTGACATTCTTCTGTCGGACTCAGTTTGCTCATTTGAAATATTTGGTTATAATTAACTGATGTTTTTACTTTGTCTTGCATAAAAATGCCAAAGGCACAGTCATATTTGTCATAAATTGTTTCAAAAGCTATCAGTTCAGTTCTTTCTCTTAAGGGATAGATACATTTTTTAATCCTAAAAATCTGTTAAATAATCTGCAATGTTTGCAAATGACAATGCTCTTCACAAAAAAACCTTTCTGATGAATTGTCTGCATGATATTTTTAACACCATATACAAACCACATGATTCAGTTCAAGAACCTGGTAGTCTGCAGCCTGACTTACTTCAGAATCTTACTTGAACACATATTTTCACTACCCAGTGAACTAGTCCTTCTGAATAATTTTCCTGTGAATGATAGTTTGAAAAATAGCTTGAAAAAGCCAAATAATTATAAGGTTGACAGGCAACAAACATACTGAATTATGAAGATGCATAAACCAAAGGAGATAGACTCTCTTCTGAAAAGCATGGAAAACTTCCCTGCCTGACAATACAGAGACCTTAAGCACTTAGAAGTATTCAGAAAAACAAAAAATATAGACAAATATAAACTAATGAACCTAATATCTATACATGAATTAAAAACTATGCTTTCTTTTATAACCGCTGGACTGAAAGAGGAATTTCTAGTGCACAGTTTATATCATTTAAAAATAATATCTAAAATATAATGATTGTTTTCTCCTTTGATTCTCAGAAAACACAGAAGTTGTCTTAACATCAAAGTTAAAGCTATGATATATTCCAAATATTCCTTGTTGTCTGAAGTTTAATAGAAAATTAAAAAATAAAATAATACCTTTGTAATACTTAAAGATTTCTAGGTCTAATGACTACATTTAAAATATGAAGCAATTTAGATATTTTAAAAATGATCATTTAAATGTAAAATTAATACCAATGATACCAATGTTAATTAAGAAGTAAAATATGTTCTAAAAATAAATCCAAGATGAAGAGAAACTAATAGGTGGAATGAATAAGAATTCTGAATCAGCTTTTAAAAGACCTTTTCAATGACAGAGTATGGATATTTTTCTACATTTTCAGTAAAGATTATATTTGAACAGCAATAATATCACATTATAGTCACAATTTCTGAAGACAGACTAATTAAGCACTGTTTTGTTTCTAACTTTGCTACACATTTCCCTGCTTAAGTCTGAGTTTTCATATCCTATTCCCCTTGACCCTTGCATCCAGAGCCAAATAGTCACTCTTGATACATGTTTAATTTATCATTGCTGTACACATGGTTCAACTGTAAGGATGCTTAATTCAAGGCTTGGAGCACTTCTGATACAGGACCCTAGCAAGCAGCAACACATTCCCAGGCAGCAAGTCAGGTTGGCAGATGGGGACCTACATTCCCCACAGTTAAGAGTGTTGCAAAACTTCCATTCGCCATTTTCTCCTGATGCAGATGTATAATTCAGGCTTGTCCTACTGTGCTATCTAACTAGGAAAAGCTTTCAGCCCATGTGTGATACCGGGGCACTAGGCTTATTCTGTGTGTATGTAGAACAAGCTGTCCTCCATCAGCCGTACATCACATGTTCACAGCTTTCATCATCATAGGAATCTTTATTCACATTTGGAAAGAGCTTTTGGCTGGTAACCCTTCCATGCACCTAACGTTTTTTGTTGTTGTATCTCCAAGGTGTCTGTAAGGCTCTTATGTATTTACCTTCTCCCCTCCCCCCCGAGATTCTGCACATTCTGCTCATACACTCCTGCAGCTCTTTCACTTAGTGGCACAGTTTCCCAGTCAGATCAGAGCTACAGGCACAGCACCATCTTCACTTCAGAATCAGTGACAGGATCCTGGGCTCCCTACATTCATACAGAGCATAGGCTCTGTATGAGAGGTCATCTCTAATGTGACAGGCTAGTTGCTCTTGTTGGAGCCAGATGCCATGCCCATTGGCACATCATCACATACGGAGCAATCCCATGCTGTCCTCAGAGTTTTTGGCTCTGTTCTGCATGCTCTCTTCTGCATACACTGCTGTGCAAATGATTGCATCTGTGAGCTGCTCTGTTTGCTGTGCTCATATTTGATGGCCACCCCTACTGTAGCCTGCAAGTAAATTGGCCAAGAGTTTGCTGGGAGTGCAAATTTTTCTTCTAGGTTTATTACATTACCAAGAAAATCATGAGGTGGAAAAAACAAACAAACAAAAAAACAACAAAATATCTAATGTTGCTTTAGAGATAGATTAAAAAAAAAAAAAGACAAATGTCATGAGTTTTATCTAGAGATCACTGTCAACACTGTGTTCAGCTTAGCTTATTTGCTTTTATGTCTATTTGTGGTGCTTTTTCATTCTTATGTTTCTCATTGCTCATCACATTGGAATCACAGAATCATAGAATCACTGAGAGGTTAAGCAACCTCAGGAAACTGTCTGGTCCAAATCCCTCTGATTAGAGCAGAAGTAGGTACTGCAGATTTTCAAGGCCCTGTCCAGTTCAGTTTCAAAACACAGAAAGTCCACAACTCTCAGAAATCTCTTCCACTCCCTGACCAGCCTCACAAATACAAATCTTACTTTTAAATGGAGTTTCATCCATTTCAGTTTCTGTGTGTTATCCTGTTTTTTAACCATTTCTTTACTGCTCCTCATCAACAAATTATTCTGGATGTTATCTCTAAGCAAGTGGAAGAGAAGAAGGTTATCAGGAATAGTCAACATGGGTTCATCAATGGGATATTATGCTTGACCAGTAGCTTTCTATGACGAAATGACTAGCTTGGGTAGATAGAAGGAGAGCAGTGAAAGTTGTCTATCTTGACTTCAGGAAGGCATTTGTCTCTTTCTCCTGCAACATCCCCATAGATAAGCTTAGGAATTCTGAGATAAATGAATGGGCAGTGAGGTGGATTGAGAGCTTGATTACTGGCATAGCTCAAAGGGTTGTGAACATTGGCACAGTCTAGTTGGAGGCTTGTAGTCAATGGCATTCCCCAGGGATTGGTACTGTGTCTGGTCTTGTTCAACATCTTCATCAATGACCTGGATGAAGGAGTAGAATGCACCCTCAGAAATTTGCTGATACAAATATGGCAGAAATGGCTAACACACCAGAAAACTGTTCTTCCACTAAGTGAGACATGGACGGGCTGGAGAATTGGATGGAGAGGAAACTTAGGTTCAGCAAGGACAAGCATCAGTCCTTCACCTGGAGAGGAATAACTGCATGAATCAGTACAGGTTAGGGGCTGGTCTAATGAAAAGGATCTCTGAGGAGAAGGATCGGGATGTCCTCAGAGACAACAGGTTGACCATGAGGCATCAGTATGTCCTTGTGTCTGAATAGGCCAATATTATTCTGGGGTGCATTAAAAAGACCATGAGCAGAATGTCAAGGGAGCACAAGTTCTGGAATTTCTATTTCAAGAAATACAGGGAAATTCTTTAGAGAGTTCAGCATAGGGTCACAGACATGATTAGGGGATTAGAGCATCTCCCTTATGAGGAAAGGCCAAGAGATATGGGTCTGTTCACTTTGGACAAGACCCCAGGAGGGGATCTTATCAATGCCTATAAATGAAGTGAAGGTGTCAAGTGGATAGGGCCAGGCTCTATCCAGTGGTGTCCAGAGGCGGCAATGGACAATGGACACAGAAAGTTCCATACAAACATGAGGAAGAACTTTGAGGGTGACAGAACACTGGAGCAGGCTGCTCAGAGAGTTTGTGTAGCCTGCTTTCCAGAAAATATCATTAGACGTCTTCCTGAGTAATCTGCTCCGGGGAAGCTGCTTGAGCAGAGTGAGTGGATTAGCTGTTTGCCAGAGATCCCTTCCAGAACCTAACATTCTGTGATTCTGTGACTTATGAACCCTCATAGACTGCCCCTCAGCCCCTGTTCATCTTCAGGATGAATAGTCTTTGCTTTCTCAGCATTTAATCACTTGGAAGTTGTTTCAAGTCTTAATCTACACACTCTTCAATATGTCTATGAGTTGTAGGTAATGGGGAACCAAGGCCTGGACCCAGAAGCACTGGGAAGGATCACCTTGCTCCCTCCTAAAAGTTGAAGCAACATCTTTCTTGACATACTTTTTTTTTTTTTTTTTTTTCCTAACGTGTCCCAAGACGATCTTGGCCTGCTATGCCACACGGGCATTTCTCCATGCTTTCACATCTGACTAAGGTCTGACTAAGAAGTCAGTCCTGAGAAGAACTCCAGTGGACGTTAACATTTTATTTCACTGTTTACTGGCAAGGAATATGTGACTATGGGCCTAATAGAGCTGAAGAAATATAGGAGAGCACATCTAAATTAACACCTTGGGTCCACCCATGCTATAAGCAAGATGATAGAGTGCTCAATACTTACATAGGAATGTGGGAAAGGGCCTCCTTAAATCCTCTAAAGGTGCACACGAGACAGAGAAGGTTGTTTCATGTAATGTGCTGCTGAGTCATACGACAGATGAGTGAAAATGCTGTAGGACAGGTCCATGTCAAGACTTATGCCACATACCATGAAATGGGGGTAGGGTAATTTGCCAGTCTGGGCACAAGCTGGGCTGTGCCAGCTCATCTCAGTGCCAGAGATTTAGTTTAGTACTACAGAAATAGCCTACAGAGACAGAATTCAAATGAACAAAATTCAAAATTCTAAGTGTTTTCTCTTTGTTGTCTCCAAGCTAATTGTATTTTTCTTCAAAGAGTGAACAATTCCAATCTACAGAATCTGATTTTTTTTAAAATATGGCACAAATAAAATATATTTTAGATGTTGTGAGGAAACTAAGTTTGGAAAGACAGAAATATTTATTTTAGATTAGACTGTAACGAAACTGAATTAGGAGATCTATTGTATTGCATTATTGTTCTGTACCATACAGAGGAGATTGTTTTTATTTAAAGCACATTTTTAAAAATGCAAGAAATTCACAGTGAATTTAAGAAAATACTACTTTGTAGGGAGTGGTTTATATATGGAATATTTAAGAACCAAAGAGAACATATGTTCTTTAACAATCAATGAATACATCAACTTGTACTAAAAGGTGAAGGTAAGTTTGGCTTTTAGTGTCATCAGCCATGAAAGCTAAGTGCCAGAAGGGAATTCTTGACAAAGCATACTGATTTCTTTCTAGATTTTCAGTGTTTTACTTCACATAGAATCGACTCTTGATTTCTACATAGGCAAATAATGAATTATTTTTATTTTATGTTTTTATCTCTCATTCATTATAAGTTGTTGTAGACAAATTACTTGGAAAACAGTCCCACTGCATCTTTCCAAATTCCATATTGCTGTGCACTGCTTTTGAAAATACAAAATAAACCTCAAATCAAAACCATGCAATACTCTAATAAGACGTAAATTTGCTCTCCTGATTCAACAGAAATGTCTTTTGCAAATAGCTCTCTATAGCAGTAGCACAGAGATGGCTGTGTTAGCCAGCCCTTGATTTATATGTTGAACATGTACTTCTCTGTAACAGATTTCAGACAGCCTGTTCGTCAGTATGCATGCACAAGAGTATTCAGACAAAGAAAAAATGTGTAGTTTATATAACTTGAATGCAAATATGTAATAGTTGTATTAATCAAATATATATAGTCTACATTTATAGCCATGTACTCATGAGGAAGAAAATCTTTGGAACATTTCTTTTAAACTCGTCTGAAAGCATAGCTTAACCAGCAGTATATACATTAATGTCAACGACTGTCTGTGTACTTGCTAATAGCATTTCTTATCCAGCATCAAACTTGTCTACTGTGCTAGAATAGTTCAGAGAACAGCTCATTACACAGGACTGTAGGTGGTCAATAGTTGAACCCAACACTTTTTTTTTTTTTTTTTTTTTTTTGTTAAAGAACCAAAAGCACCTTTGGCACAATGCACCTTTGATACTGTTTTTTTCAGCTTCCATGTCTTCAAAGTGCCTTTTAGCACTGTTGGAGATGTAGTCTGTGTTAACAGGATTTATCTGGTTTTCTTTTCTTTTCTTTCCTTTCTTTTTTTTTTTCTTTTTTCTTTTTTTTTTTTTTCTTTTTTTTTTTTGAAAGCAAGCTTCAACAGCTGGGATGAATACTGTGGAGATTAAACCGATTTAGTCAGTTGTCGTTTTTTTACCATTTCTTATGAAGCAGCTATTAAACATTGACATTATTTATTTTTTTTTAATCTTTAACCATTGTTTTCAAGAATTTTAAAATGCCATCATCTTTGATGAAGTTTTAACTTTTTACTGAGCTAACTATTTGATATTCATTGTCTGGAGGACAATCACCTCCTCCAAACAAGTAAACATGGGGACATTTGTTGTATTTCATATCAAAAATTCAACTGAAAGTATGTATGTATCTGAACATCTAAATGTTTATGGTAGTGTATTAATAATTTTTACAATGTTATTTTTACATAATTAAGAATATGTTAATATGTCAAAACAAAATATTCAGAAATTTTAAATAGTAAACTCAAGGCTTGCATGAGAGATTTTTTCTTTTATCTTCTGCATTTCAAATCATTTTTTTAAAACATAGGCAATGTGTATTGGCATTTATTTCTTATGACATCAGCCATCTTAGTGTTCACTTTCTTGTTTAAACTGAATGTGCAGTATCTCTGTATTCTCACTTGAAAAGTATGTACAACTCCAGAAGGTTATTGATACTAAAATAGATAAAATTATTTTTCTTTATTTTTCTTTGTGATAGACTAACTTCTCATTCAGTAATTATGCTGGAATAGATGTCCAGCTTTTACATGACTAAAGATAAGTGTTGTGTTCCTTGGTTTGTTTGTTTGTTTTTCCTCTGAAAGATCTTATTTCCATCGCAGGATAAGCTAGTCTTCTAATTAAAATTCACAGTTGTATAGTAAGATAATTATTTGTAATTAGGATTCCTGCCATACTTATTAAAGTAGGACTTCAGTTGTAACTTGAGTAACAAATGCAGTGAGGGATTGCAAGAAAAGAAAAAAAGTGCTTGCAATTGCTGTTTTAAAAAGTGACCTAAAATTCCTTCTTGATGGTGAGCAGATTCCAGAAACCAAAATATGTACAATGAACAAAAGTTGTTCTTCCTATCTTAATATAAACACTGCTTTTGCACAGTTCACCAGATACCACAGTCTGAATAACTGGAGGGTTTGTTTCTGCTGCCCACACAGGCACTTCACATTATCTGAGACGTGCTTAGAAGGCTTGCGTATGTTTATTTGGTGGTTGTTACACATTTATTCTGTGTGTGGTTGACAATAATTAGTTTACAGATGGTGCAGTCCTATCTCAGGGACTGAACATTTCTGCAGCTGGAGCACAGCAAGCACACCCTTTGGTATATCTTCCAAGTTCACATTTTCTGAGACTACTTCAAAATGACGTGATTTATAGAAGGTACAGAAAAGTGCAAGATTTACTTCAGAAACTCACATCTTGTCATAACTCAAATGCTCAAATACATATTAATACATTATTGTAGACTGCATTGTCAGTGTGGAGACATAGGATTGGAAAAAGTTGCAAATTGATGACTGAAAAGAACCATACGCATTTTTATTAACACATCAAAATAATTTCACCTCAGCTGCTCACAACCCTTCAGTGTTACTCCATTCTTAACATTTTGAGAGAGGAATCAGGTGTGATAGCATTTGTCAACCTTAAAGGTAATGTAGAATTCCACTTAAATCAATTTTAAACATGTATGATTATTAATTAAAATTCCCAAATTTGTGCACTTTGATCTACTACATCTTGGTCATGAGAACAAATGTGGAGCAAGCTTTCTTTATCTCATTTAAAACTGAATTATGAAAGGGAAGGGAAGGGAAGGGAGAGGGAGAGGGAGAGGGAGAGGGAGAGAAAATGTAACAACAATCAAGAGCAAGGACTTCTGATATTAATGAAGAAAAGAATGCTCATTTGTTTCATTGAACTGTATACAGATATAAGTTTTACTAAATTAAATATAATCAGCTGCTAGATAAAGAGGTAGAACAGTGATTTGAATTTCCTTTTATTTAATGTTTTTATTTGTGTAACTGGCAAACACGTAACAGTATTACTACATAATCAGTTTAAAGAATTTAAATTCATATTTTATCATTATTATGCATCCTTCCTAACTCTCTCTCTCTATAGATAAGCTTTCTTACCTGCTTACAGATGTAGGCATATATGTGAGGAGTTAATAAGCTTTGAACTCTGAGGTTTTTAGGATTCAAATATGATTTTCTAAATATTCAAATTTGGAATGTGCAGGATTACCAGGCAAATATCTGCTACCACTGGAGAGAACTGTTTGGCTCTTTTGTGTAAATTATGTAAACTGAAAGTAGAATTGGAAAAAAAAAAAAAAAAAAAAAAAAAAAAATCAACCTCTTATAGTATAGCAAATTATACTGAAAAAATCCTATGGTCACTTTCTGTAAAATATTATAAATTCTATATTGTTTTTCCAGTTTCTACAAGTACAATTAATATCAGAAACAATTTTTTTTTGTGGGCCTGTACCTCTAGAAAAGGCTTTCTAATGAAAGCTTATCTTTTAAAGTATTCAGCCCATTTCATCAGTTTAAAATTTTCCTGAAGATTATCATATGACTAGCTTACATGGTTTGTGGAAACAAAAGGAAACTAAAATTGTTGATTCTATGTATTTCCCATAAAAGCACAGATTACTATCAGAGTTTTTATAAACATAATGTGAAAGGAAAACTGGCTTTTACTACTGTATTAAAGTTAAACCAGCTGTCACAATGAAGATTATCCATATTACTCTGAAAACAATTATAGGAAAAAAAAGCTCAACAAAAAAACAGTAGGAATCATGTATGTATGCATACGCATAGCTACCAAAGAAAAATAAAAAATAAAAGCAAGCACTGAGGTAGAATTAGAGCTGACCTCTTTCCTAATCAGGAGCCTGCTGTGCTTAAATGACTATTTCCTAATTTAATGTGCAAGTCATAGAAAAGACCTTGCCTTTACATGCTGATTGTCGTTGTTATGAGATCACTCATGACTGTCTGTATGACACCAAAAAACCATATCAGCAGGAAGAATTGTTCATTGGCATCCTCCTGCTCCTTGTTCCTTTTGTCATGATGTACGGGCTTCATGGGAGCACCGCAAAGGAAGTAAAACATCCAAGAAAAAAAGATTCTAATTTTCCAAAGCCTATATTTCTATAACCCTTATTACCATGGAACAGAACCGTACTCTCTGGGTCTCCCCTTGATTTCAATAAGATTATAGAGAATAAAGTCTTTCTCTCAGGCAGAGAGAGGAAAGAAAAAGTTGTCTTTGTGATGGGATGCAAGTAGAATTTTCTTCTGATAAAATGTGTAGTGCTGCACTTCATTTCTCTGAGTTCTTTTTTCTCTTTATTAAATGGTGAAAAACCTTTGCCTTATTCTGGTACTTATGAATGGCAAGGATAACAAAACTGCCAAAGGCATTTTTCTCCTATATATAACAGCTTTAAACAAATGATAGACTTTGTTACTAACAAGCTTTATTTCCATTACAACTGAAAAAAAAAATAAACTAGGTCTGTTATTGGTTTTCAGTTTTTCTCCTATATGCAAAGAATAATGTTCCATTATTCAGCTGTGATTATCATGAGAGGTCTTATTATACTTGTAATATTCCCTTTATTTTCATTCTTAGTCATAATTCAGAGAGAAAAGAATAAGAATGCAAAGTGATATCAACAAGAACATTGTATAGTCTATGTGACAAGATTAAAGGTCATCATAATTGAACCTCAAAACCTTCAACACTATGTGCTTGGAAATAAATATTTTTACATCCACTTGTTTTGCTCTGAAGAACATGCTAGTATAGATATAGATACAAATGATATATTTTTATCTATCTATAGTATAGATACGTCCATCTATGCTAACATGTTCTCCAGTGCAATACAAGTGAATGTACTAAGAGAAATATTTATATAGAGAGATATATATCTATATATATATAGATACATATATAAATATGTAGACATATATAGATAAGACACATAGTTATGCAGATATATAGATACATGTTCAATGGCTCTATGCTCTGAGACACACACAAAAAAAAAACAGTACAAACACTCCTATGTAAACAAATGCACACACACAGATACAAATGTGCATACACATAAGTGCATGCATGTACCTCTTTATGACATTGTGCTTGCAACGTTTCATTTTCTGTTCATCTTTGTTGTAATAATAATAAATATTTTTAAAGATATATTAAAAAAAGGAGTAGTGCTAAGGAGAAACTTCATCCTTTATTGGATGTGGTGCGGAGCATTACCACTGAGAATGAGGAAAAGGCTGAAGTTTTCAGTGCCTTCTTTACTGTCCTTAACAGTAAGACAAATTATCCTCAGGATATTCAGCCCCCTGAGCTGAAGGACAGGGGTGGGGAGCAGAATAAATTCCCCACAACGATGCAGTAAACAGTGACCTGCTACTCCACCTGGACTGTCACAAGTCCACGAGGTTGGGTGGGATACACCGAAGGGAGTATGAGGGAACTGAGGGAACTGACAGAAGTGACTGCCAAGCCACTTTCCATCATTTACCAGAAATCCTGGTGAAACTGGAAAGTTTCAGACAGCTGGAGACTTTGCAGTGCAGCATCCACCTACAAGAAGGGCTGGAAGGAACATCCAGGAAACTACATGCCTGTCAATCTGACTTTGTTATTTGGAGAAAGTCATAGAGCAGGCCATTTTGATTGCAGTCACACACTGTACAGATTATGCAGGAGAACTAGGAGATCAGGCCTAGCCAACGTCGGCTCATGAAAGGCAGGTGCTGCTTGACCTCCTTGATCTCTTTCTATGACCAGGTGACCACCTAGTGGATGATGAAAAGGCTGTTGTTATAGTACACATTGATTTTAGTAAAGCCTTTAGATTCTGTGTCCTACAGCATTCTCCCAGAGAAGCTGGCAGCCTGTGGCTTGTACAGATGTCCTTTTCACTAAGTAAAAAAATGGCTGGATGGCCTGGCCCAGATGGTTAAATTCAGCAGACAACTAATCGCTAGTGATATTTCTTAGGGGTGAGTGTTGAGACTGGCCTTGTTCAGTGCCTTTACTGATGATCTGGACAAGGGGACTGAGTGCACCCTCAGAAAAGTCTACAGGTGATGTAAAGGTGAGAGGAAGTGCTGACCTGTCTGAGGGTAAGGAGACGGATCTGGATAGGCTGGATTGATGAGATGAGGCCAGCTGTATGATGTTCAATAACACGAAGTTCCAGGTCCTGCCCTTTGGTCTCAACAACCTCATGTACTTCAGACGTGGGCAGAGTAGCCGGAAAGCTGCATGGAGGAAAGGGATCTGAGCATTAATAACCAGCTGAACATGAGTCAGCAGTATACTGAGGTGACCAAGAAGGCCAACAGCATTCTGGCTTGTATGAGAAATGGCGTAGCCAAGTAGGACCAGAGAGGTGATAATCTCTCTATTTTGCACTGGTGAAGCCACTTCTCAAATACTGTTTGGCTTTGGACTCATCACTTTAAGACACTGAGGACTTGGATTATGTCCAAAAAAGGGCAACTAAGTGGGTGAGGGATCTGGAGCAGATTTAGGAGAGCGACTGAAGGAATGGGGATTGTTTAGTCTGGAGGAGTCTCAGGGGAGGCCTTGTCACTCTCTACAACTACTTGAAAGGAGGTTGTGGAGAGGTGGAGTCAGCCTAGTGATAGGATAAGAGGTAATGGTCAGTTTGAATATTGTATGAATTTGGTTTTGGTATGTGCCATTAGTCATTTGAAATACATAATCAAATGCAATCATAATCAAATGCATCATGATTAGCCATATAGCTTTTGATAGAGATCTAGAAAAACATAAACTCTGACATCTCTGGCAACAGATGTACAGTAATTTCCACAAAATATTTTCTACTATTTTGTGGGCTAGCTCATGAGTTGGAATCCATTTTATGAAAGATATGCTTTCCAAAATATTTTCGGAGCCATTCTCATAGGTAAAAATATTTCCTTGAACATTATTGTCAAAGAATTCTATCCAGAAAATAAGAAAATAATTAAACGTAATGTTAAAATAAACATAATTGAACAAATAATTTCTTTTTAGTGTTTTGTTGTTGTTGTTGTTGTTTTCCTTAATGTTCTGTTTGTGACTTGCAATACTTTGATTCTTTTGCATGCAGATATGAAAATGCTAAGCGTTTTTTTTTACACTGGGAAACTGTTATTCAAAATATGCAAAATTAGGAAAATTCCAGCTATACTGAACTATACTTGATATGTACTTTATGTAAATTATGCATTGACTCTGACAAAAGTTTGCACATAAATTCATTACAAATTTGTAGCATTGAGTAAAAAGAAATAGAGATAATAGGTTTTAAAAACACTTAAGCATCCATAGAAAAAAAAATAGAACAATTTTTAGGAAAAAAAAAATCAAGTTTGCTTACCTTTGAAAACCACATTCTGAATTAAAGCTTGAAAAAAAAGTTTTGAAATCTATTTCATAAAATTCAGTGAGAAAGTAATATGATAATCATTTTAAATTTTTAAATATTTTTAAAGGAGCACTGCAAGATGCAGTAAAAAACATGGAAGATAAAAACACATAAACACAAGTAAAAAGAGTAAAAAAGGAAAAAAGTAAAATATCAGATTACCTCTGAAAAAAAAATCCATTATGAAACTATGCTTTTTTGAAAGAAATATTTACTAATACGCATAAAAAAGATACCCATATGAACAATAAATAGCACACATTTAAACCAGAGCAAGCATCAGCAAAAAAAATCTGGAAGAAAAAAAAAAAGCTAGTGATGTTAATATAATTTATTGATGGCTGTAAATGCATCTTTTGTGATTCCATCTACACACAAAAGGATTTATCAAAAGGCTAAGTTGCTAAAATATGCAAATGAATATTAGGTGAAGAGAGCTGTTCTATTTCCTTTTAATTTTCCATTTCATACTTCTGAGAAGCTTATTCTAGTCAAGAGACTAAAGTGAGACTAAATGCCACCCCTCTTAGTATTTGAGACATATATAACACATTTTCTGTTTAGAAAGAAAACATGCAGTCAATTTCAATGAGACATAGATTCCATAAGGGAGAGGAACAGATACTTATTGAGATAGCTGCCAAAATAAAATATTACAGGGCCAGAAGCAAAAGAAGGCATTCACAGCGCATGCAATATGTACTATTTTCCCTATGCACAGAATCATTCTTACAGTGTACAGTGACAGCACAGCCCTAACTAGTAAGTTAGAGGGAAAAGCAAAGTTACAAATCTAGGCAAATTTGTCAGTTGAATCTAATGGCTATAAATTATGGAAGTGAATTATTAAAATACTTATGATTGTCTGTCTTTTGTGCTTTTCAGGGTAGATATGATTTTTTTTTTTTTTTTTTTTTTTTTTTAATTAGATGTTATAGTAGTAATAAATCAGTCTTCCCAAGCCTGGACTATAACCTACTTTTAAACATATGTAAAACAGCAGAGTAGCTGGAGATCCATATTTGGACTTGTCGTTTGCTTACAAAAATATAGTTCCACAGAAAATATAGCTTAATCTGTTTGCACCGTTAAAGATTTGCATAAACATGATTTCCATAAACATGTTCCTTTACTTCAGCAATGCTTTACACTGACTATTATCCCGTTTTAACCCTGCATCTTCACCTATGGAGTTTATGCCACTATAGTTTTATGACAAAAGTGCCATATTGCTATTCAGAATAAAGCGTCTTATCTTGTTACTAAGGGATTTAATTGGGTACTTATATTGGTAGTTTCAGACAGGTTAGAATACATTGCAGAATAATCTACGACAGCAGGTGCCTCGGTTTTTGTGTTGCTGATAGCCTGTTTTGGCTACAAGCCAAGAAAAAGTCCTGCCCTTTTAATTTTCTGGCTGATGGACCATAGTTAAATATTCAGTCCTGCACTCACAGAGATCAGTGTAATAACTACCAGTAATTTCAGAGGCCAGTGAATCAGGGCCTAAATTCTCTCTTGCTCCCTTGGGACAAAATGCCATATGGTAAGCTAGCTGCCCTTGCTTAAAGTCCTACCTCAGAGAAAGGAAAAAATCTCTGTGATCAAACACGAGTACTCTGCACCTGCTCTTTTCTTTTTCAGCATCACTTCAGAATGGATGCTACTTTCACAGTTGCTGAATATAGAATGGAATAGAGAGAAAGGGAAATAAGAACTAGCAGTATCTCTGTAGTGTCATCTCAATAACATGCATTTTATTCAGAGATACAGAAGGAAAAATGTATGCACAACATAATTTCCTGAAAACGCTAGTTCGTTTTTTCTTACTGTTGTACCTGAAATTATTATATTTTTAATGTTTTTCTATTGGTTTAACAGAATAGTTGTTAATTTATATTCATTCTAATGTTCATTTATTAGGCACTTTAATCCTGCAGTTAACAAAGCTGTCTTGCTTTGAAAAGCAAAGTATTTAATGACCTTGATAGTACAGCTAATTTAACTGGTTCAATAAAAAATATTTCATTCTTAGTTACACCTGATGCCTCATTTTCTTCTTTGTTTACAAGGAGAAAATATTGATTTGTCTTAGTTTAATGAAAAGAGCATTGATATAATATTTAAATGAAATCCATCTCTCCAAGATATATTGTGTGTAAAACAATCCAAATAAGTCTTATATTATTGTTTTATGGAGTGCTTTATTGAGACACCACACGTTAAACATTGTAAGTTTTGTTTTTGTATTATTCAGTTCATTGTGATTTAATTTTTTTTGTTTGTTTTTTGCAAACTTTAATACTAAAAATACTGTAAGCTGTAAATATGTAAGTCACTCTGAACATAATTCTTCCATTCAATGCATTCTTAGTATTTATTTCCATGGAAACATACAAAGAGCACAATAACACTATTTGATAGAGAAAATTTTCAGCTATAAAACAATATTTTTCAACACAGTCATTACCATTACCTACGTTTTTTCACCAGTGATGAACAAGAGCCCAAATGGCACGCTACTAAAAATCTACACCAGAGGAGACCTGCTGTCACTGCCACCACTGTTGAAACACACTATCCACCACCTCAGTGCTAATATCCACAGTATAGTATCCATAAGATGGTCAGCAAACTTTAATTAATGTCAATGAGTACAGTTTTTTCCACAAGGAGTAATTCAGTTATACACTTTTGCTTCATATGCACTTCTGTGTAAGATACCATTTTGTCAGAATGCCCCTTTGCTGCAATCTGCTGCAAGGCAACAAAATTTAGCAGAATATTGGCAGGTAATTTCATCCTCTACTGCCAGATCACCAACAACTGTCTCTGACGTTGTGGGCCATCATAATAAAACAGTAGGTATTATGCTTCAGAAGCAGCCATCATGATATGTGTGAAGCAAACATAGAGTAAGCTAATCATAGAATTCTGTATTTTAGCTTTTTTTTTTTTTTCTGAAAACTATTATTCTTCCTAAGTAAAAAAGCTAGAGCCAAAGCAATTTCAGCTTGCAAATTAAAAACAGCAAATACCACATAGACACAAAGAAAAAGCACAGAAGTATAACAAAAAGCGTAATCTTGAAGGTGTTCATCATCATAAATTTAAGAAAGTGAAACAGAACTCCAAAGGCAATAAAATTCTGTGAAAATACTAAAGGCTAAACTGTTCTATTTAAGTATAGCCTGAGTTATGGGAGATACAGAAGCTGCCTGTGACAGCTTTCAGGAAGGATTATCCTTCAAGCAAGTACAATCCTCCTTTTAACTTTGAGCTGAGAATAGGAACATGCCACTTTTTTACCATCTCGATCCTGCCTTCATCTCAGTTCTTCTTCAGAGATCTTCCTACTTCAAAGCACTTTAGTACCTTATCCTTACTGTCCATCTGAGATATAAAATTCCTTGAACTTTGTCTAAGACAGTATATAAAGTTATCTCCCACATCTCTCAACTAAAAATTTTGAAAAAAGGAAAAAAAGTCAGTAGTAAGACAGCAAAATGTTTACTGACTAATCTACCATAGCTTTGAATAGCAGTGATATTAATCTGAAGAATTATTTAAAAGTGAATATTTTATAATAATCTAAGTTAAATTTAATAGACATAGAAATCAAAATAAAATTATTTTCTAATGCACAGCACCTTACTAATCTTCTAATCATCTAATCTACTAATCATTATTTTTGAGCAACCACATCCAAATATCAACATCTCAGAAGTCTCAGAGATGCCGAGTGTTTCAAGCCAAATAAATTTGCAGTGGGTATGGATTTCTGCAGCAATTTATCATTTCAAAATTCAAACAAAAAATAATTATGTTTTCTAGTAATTTGTTTTTCTTTTTCTGTCAAAAATTGGAAAAAATAAATATTTTAAGAATTGTTATTAGTAGGCTATTCAAAATTCAAGTTAGTTTTTGAAGCACCTTGTGTGTCTTTTGTCCAATTGACATATCAATGTGACTCTACCATATCTTTCCTTTCTCTATCAGAGTATCTGTAGTGAAATTTAGGTCAGCTGTAACAAAAAGTTTCTGCTTTCCTGAGCCATAGGATCTGTTCCTTTTACTGTGAATAGTGTAATGCTCCAACACATTGCAGGAAAAAAAAAATCTACACTTTCCTTCCTTCCTTCCTGCCTTCCTGCCTTCCTGCCTTCCTGCCTTCCTGCCTTCCTGCCTTCCTGCCTTCCTCCCTGCCTCCCTGCCTCCCTGCCTCCCTGCCTCCCTTCCTTCCTCCTTCCCCCTCTCCCTTCCTCCCTCCGTCTCTTCATCCCTCCCTTCTCTCCTCTCTTTCTCCCTTTCTCCCTTCCTTCTTTATTGTTTTCTAGAAGGCTTCCCCCCCTCCCATCCCCCACCCCCCCTGCTTTGTTCTGTATGATTGTATTTTTTTGGGCAAATTCTTCAACTTGTGCTCTGAAATATGAGTCAGAATCAGATGCACAGCTTGCATTCCTAATGCTACTTACAAGATGAATTTGAAGAATTTTGGGCTCTTGATCTACAACAAACTGAACATGAGCCAACAACCAGAAAGACAAGACATATCCTGGTATGGAAGTGATTGTCCTGCTCTATATTGGTAGTGCTCTATACTGCACTGGTATTGCTTCACCTTGAGTACTGTGTGCAGTTTTGAGCACCACAGTACTTAAAGGACATAAAACTGTTAGAGAGTGTCCAAATGAGTGCTACAAAGATGGTGAGGATTATATGAGCAACAATGGAGGTCATGTTGTTTGTTCAGCCTAGAGAAGAGGAGACTGAGAAGAGACTTAATTGTAACCTATAGCTTCCTCTCAATGGGGAACAGAGGAGAAGGTACTGATTTATTCTCTCTGATTACTAGCAATAGAACATTTGGGAGTTTCATGAAGCTGTGACAGGGGAAGTTCAGTTTGAATATCTGTAAAAGTTCTTCACCGAGAATGTGGTCAGGTACTGGAACAAGTTCTTCATTGAACTGCTCACAGCACCAAGTTTGCAAGAGTTCAAGAAGCATCTGGACAATGCTTTCAGACATATGGTCTGATTTTTGGATGGTCCTGTGTAGAGCCAGGAGCTGGACTTGATGATTCTTATGAGCTCCTTCGAATTTGGGCTATTCTATGATTATATGATTCTACTATAATAAAAATTACACTTCTCACTTACCCAATCCATCTATTACTATAATTATTTTTAATGAAATAGTAATTACTGGAATAGTACCTCAGTTATGTTAGTATACACATATAGATACACACATACAAAATGGATCTGGGTAAATAAATTATCCAGTAAATATTGATTTACTTTTCTAGAGTAGTAACATATATATGATGTTGTTAATATATTAATGCTAACACACGTCAGGAGATCAGAATTTATGAACTATAATAAAAGGCTTAGTTGGAACTTGAGGCCAGAAAGAAAACTGAAAATATGCACACACACACACACAAGAAAAAAAAAAAAAAAAAAAAAAAAAAAAAAAAAAAAAAAAAGCACGTGGATGCAGTTACAGCTTAAAATTAGTAAGATACTTCATTTATTGTTTTTGTTTTTGATTTTCATCATCAGAATGAATTATTATAAATGAATTTTTGAATGCATTCATGAGATGAGTAAGTAAATACAATCTCTTTTTAGGGAAACTTGGTTTTTAAAGGATCCAACCTTCCAGTTAATTATGTTGATAAAAAAATTATGTTGATTTAAACCAAAGTCTTATGCAAATTTATGATATTAAGGCACAAAATAAAGTCTACCATTGTTTCCTCATTCTATATAAATTTTATTTTCTCTATAAAACCACATATATGTGCAACAGTTAGGCAGCTCAGTGAATATATGAAGTAAAAAAATACATAATTTTTAAAGGCCTTAGGATATAAATAAAATGGAAGTATTTTATAATATCCAAATTTTATCTTCAAAAAAAATTTGCTTTAGAGCTGTTTCCAAGAAATTATTTATTTGATGAGCATGATTCATTTTATTGTCACACCAATCCATTATCTCCATTATTAAAAATCCCTCCTTGTCATTACTTAAAATAATTTATAGTAGGTATAAAGCACCACACATTTATTTACTCTAAAAAAAAAAAAATTATATAGTACTTCCAAGTCAAATAATCAAAGATCTCTTCTTGATTTGTTTGACTTTTCAAGAACTCTATAGAATGAAAGAAATGGCCTTCCTTCTTCCGAGTTAATTCTGCACACCAAATAGAACTGGTAGAACAATTAATTTTTATGAATCATGGAATTGGTGATTTATGCTGGAAATTTCTTCTAGAAGTCATATGGTTCAGTCCCCCTGCTCAACAAGGGTCACCTACAACCAGTTACTAAAGATCATATCCAGACAGTTTCTGAAGATTTCTGAGAATCTGGAAACTCCTTGGGCAACCTATGTCCCTCACATAATAAAACATGTTTCCTAATAGTAAAAGAAAACCTCTTGTGTTCTAATTTGTTTCCTCTACATCTTGTCCTGACTCTAGGCCCCACAGAAAAGAGCCTAGCTACATTCTTTCTGCATCTTCTATTCCTATATTTATAGATCCCTTCTGAGCTTTCCCTGCAGCTTCACCAGTGCTGAGTAGAGGGAAAAGATCACCTCCTTCAACTTGCTAATATTTTGCCTAATACAGCCCCGGATACCATTAGCCTTCCTTGCAACAAGGATAAACTGCTGGGTCACGTTTATTTTGGTGTAAAAAAGGCGCCCCAAATATTTTTCTGAAAAATTTCTTTCCAACTGCATGTACATGTGCATGGGGTTCTTTTTCCCCAGTTGCAGGTCTTTACACTTCTTGTTGAACATCAAGCCTGCATTAGAAATGGTGTGGCCAGCAGGAGCAGGGAGGTGATCATCCCCCTGTACTTAGCACTGGTGAGGCTGCACCTCGAGTACTGTGTTCACTTTTGGGCCCCTCACTACAGGAAAGACATTGAGGCCCCGGAACGTGTTCAGGGAAGGGCAACAAAATTGAGGAGTCTGGAGCACAAGTCTTATGAGGAGCGGCTGAGGGAGCTGGGATTGTTCAGTCTGGAGAAGAGGAGGCTCAGGGTAGACCTCACTCTACACTTCCTGAAGGGAGGTTGTGGTGAAGAGGGATTTGGCCTCTTCTCCCAGGCAACGAACCCAGGACCTGGGGAAATGGCCACAAGTTGTACCAGAGGAGGTTTAGGTTAGATATGAGGAAAAACTTTTTCTCTCAGAGAGTGGTCAGGCACTGGAATGGCTGCCCAGAGAGGTGGTGGAGTCGCCATCCCTGGCAGTGTTCAGGAGGTGTCTGGATGAGGAGCTACAAGATATGGTTTAGTGCTTGTGGCAGTGGTAATGAGAAGACGGTAGGACTAGATGATCTTGCAGGTTGTTTCCAACCTTCTGATTCTACGATTCTATGATAAGATTCTATCCTTCAATCTCCTCAGCCTGTCAAGACCTATTTGTATGACAACAAAATTCCCTGGTATATCTGCCTCTACTTCCAGTTTGATGTAATTAGCTCTAGTTTATAATCATAAATTACTAACCTTGTTTGAGGAAAAAAAAAAAAAAAAGACACTGAAATGAATATTCAACAATAAATTCAGTGATTCCTTTCAGATATTTGTGAGACTTTTGTTCTTACCTTTGACTTCGTATTGTTATTAAGTACTTTTGAGGCTGGGATACTTTTTACAATTCATTGAGATATTTTTGTAATTAAGCAATTGAATCTCCTATTTATCTCTTTTTGCATACTGGGTGTCTGTGCTTTGTTCAATGTTTGATAGTTTTTGTTTGTTTAAAAAAGATTTGAAAAGCTCTTAATAGTGGTATTTCTCACTTTCTAAATCAGTCAGTTGACTCACATGTTTGAGATACATAACTGCTGATTATTTGTTTGTTTGTTTGTTTGTTTGTTTACCAAAGAAAAAAATGGAAACAAAGATTTGAAGGAATGAGATTCTATACAGAGTTGATGCATAATACCATGCATTCCAAAATCAAGCAGAACATGTTATTTTTAGTTAGACTAAAACCTTGATGTTAAATCTTGGTACTTCGGTTCTTCATAAAAAATAGAGTGACATTATTTTTCTTATAATAATTTATTAGCTAGTTAATGCTTCCAGATTATATAGTAATATGTAATATTGGTGTGTTGGTTCATAATTCTGTTTTCACATCAGTGTTCACATAATATACAGTGAATGAATTATGAGATTTTAAGTTGAACAATGAGGAAAACAGAAATCCATAGTAAACAGTGGTCATTAAATCACTATCTGATATTTATACTTAACTAGATAGAACCATAGAAGTATAAACATGTGTCATGTTTTGTGCTTTTTATTGTCAGTATTTCACATCATAACATCATGTAAAGTACTGGGAGTTAAAGAATTTAAGCTCCAGTTCTGTGGACTGCCAGTTTCTGGGTGCCTGGTTCTTGGAGGCAAGGGGGAGGACATGCATTCCCCAGAAGACTGTGAGCTCAGAGGGAAAAGCTGGAGCTCCTCGCAGATCATGAGACCCACTCTTTGTTCGCTGCCCAGATGTGCATGCTGCCCTTTTTCTTTTTTTCACCTGCAGTTTTAGAGTAAGGCCTTCAAACACTCTCTCATTTTGCTTGATTTGTTGGCCTCAATTTCAGTTGTATTGTGTTGTTATCTTGCATTGCAATATTGTATTTAGTACAGTTCCTCCTCAGATCATTGTCACTGTTCTGTTTTTAGACCCATCTACTATCTCCCTACCTTTCTACATTTTCCTCTTTTCTGGGGTGCGGGTCCACAGGTCCCCTGCCCCATTAGTCATGGAACCAGGCCAAATCAGCCCATAAACTGCTGATGGCCTTTTTTTTTTTTTCCCTCTCTCTCTCTTTCCTTCATTTCTGGGCCAATGGGCCTGTGGGTCTGCTGTCTCCCTGTCATGGATACAGACAGATCTTGAGATAATTCCCTGACAACAAGTCAAAAAAGTCTATGTGCACAAACAAGTCTGTCAGCACTATGGCTTCTAAATGACTGAAAATCTTTAACAGTATACTAGACTACTATCACATGGGTGGAGACTGACTTTGTGAAAGAAGGAATTCAAACTATGTTTG
Source organism: Centrocercus urophasianus (assembly GCF_019232065.1). Classification (NCBI taxonomy): domain Eukaryota; kingdom Metazoa; phylum Chordata; class Aves; order Galliformes; family Phasianidae; genus Centrocercus; species Centrocercus urophasianus. The sequence goes on from NW_024885532.1 coordinate 5,361,632, forward strand.
GAATTCAGCTCATGTTTAGACAACTAAACATGACATTCCTGGACTTCTGAAAAGCCTTTGACATGGTCCCTCACCACATCCTTGTCTCTAAATTGGAGAAGCATGGATTTGAAGGATGAACTGTTTGGTGAATTTAGAATTGGTCCACTGGGTGCAGCCAAAGGGTTGTGATCAATGGTTCTGTGTCAGGATGGAGGCTGGTTACAAGTGGTGTCTCCCAAGGGCTGGTCTTGGGATCAATGCTCTTCAACATCTTAATCAATGACATAGATAATGGCATTGAATGCACTCTCAGCAAGCTTGCAGACTACACCAAGCTGAGTGGTGTGGTCAATACAACAGGGGCAAGGGAAGCCATCTAGGGGGAATGTAGGTAGGCTGGAGAAGTGGGCCCATGTGAAACTAATGAGGTTCAACAAAGCCAATTGCAAGGTGCTGCACTTGGGCTGGGACAATCCCAGGTGTTTATACAGACTGCGGGAAGATCTCCTTGAGAGCAGCCCTGCAGAGAAGTACTTTGGGACGAGAAACTGGACATGAGGCAGCGGTGTGTGCATGGAGTCCAGAAGACCAATTATATCCTGGGCTGCATTAAAAGAGGAGTGGCCAGCAGGGAGTGGTAAGGGATTGTCCCCTTCTACTCAGCTCTTGTGAGGCCCCATCTGGAGTACTGAATCCAGACCTGGGGCCCCCAGTACAGGAAGGATGTGGAGCTCTTGGAGTGAGTTCAGAGGAGGACCATTAAGACGATCAGAGGGCTGGAGCACCTCTCCTATGAAGAAAGCTTGAAAGAACTGGGATTGTTTAGCTTGGAGAAAAGAAGGCTCCAGGGAGACCTCATTGTGGTCTTCCAATACTTGGAGGGAGTGTATAAACAGGAGGAGGAAACACTGTTTATGAAGGTGGATAGTGATAGGACAAGGGGAATGGTCTTAAACTGAGACAGGGGAGGCTTAAGTTAGAAATTAGGAGGAAGTTTTTCACATAGAGGGTGGTGACACACTGGAACAGATTGCCCAGAGAGACTGTGGATGATCCATCCCTGGAGGCACTGAAGGCCAGGCCGGATGTGGCTCTGTGCAGCCTGGTCTAGTGGTTGGTGACCCTGCACATAGCAGGGGGGTTGTAACTACATGATCATTGTGGTCCTCTTCAACCCAGACCATTCAATGATTCCACGATTCTATGATCTAAGCGTGCCTACATGCAAATGTATATGAGAGTTAGATATTTGAATTCTCAGTATAGTCAATAAAGATCAGAAGATTACTTCATCTACCTAAGCATGGAGGTAGTTGAGACTCTGACAGATATGACTACAATTCTGATGGAGACTGTTGGAGAAATCATTGGTGTGGCAGCAGGATGAGATGGCCGGTATGCCCTAAGGCATCCTAGATGGTAGGAAAGAGCTGTGAGTGGGCTAGCTGTATCACAGTGGGCAGTGATTGTATCAGACATATTTTGTACAGTTACTGAAGGTTATTCCAGCTTCCCAATTAATCTAAATTAAAAAATAAAACTTGTTCAGCTGGGCTTGAGTATAGTAAGCAATAAATCTGTTTACACATTGCATATCCTTTTTATAGTCTTGGCCTGAGAGTTGGTAAAAATAAAGACATCCTATTTTGGGAAATAAAGATAATTAAAGTATTGACATGATACTCTAGGCTATTTTATTTACTGATACATAATCTTACCTGTTCTGTTCAGTTTCTTTGTGGTTCTTCAGTGAGGACAATTTGTGAGGAACTGATGAATATTTTTGAATCATTAATTGTTTCTATGAGCAATAGAAATTAAAAAAAAAAAAACAACCCGAACGTGGACGTTAGATTCCATTCTCTACTTTCAAACTTAAGTTCCTCCTAGTTACTCTGTCACAGTTGAAAAGATGTAAATAAGCAAGTACAGTCTCATTAGAAGTATGCTTATACTGGTCTTGCCAGGTGAGCTGAGATTAATGCTATTCATATTCCCCTGGCAAATATTTACCTAAGAAAAAATTATTTGAATTCCTCCATGACTAATAACTAACAAACCAGGTGCACTGTAAAACAAAACCAAAAAACCAAAAAAAAAAAAAAAAAAATCTATAATAATAAGAGAGGAGAAAGTCTATTGACTCACATCACAATTTCTTCTAGCTTTTGGCTGAACATAGTATAATGATTTAAATTCTCAGAGGTAAGCATGAGGAAACTGCAAGAGCTTAAAAATGATTAATTCTTGTGAGAGATTTGTATGCTTATGTATGAAGCTGCTTGAAACTTGTTACATTTCTAGCATTTCTATCTCACAGTACATAGTGTTGGTGTTAGGATAAGTAAAAGGAATAGTATTTGTTGTTTGTTTGTTTGTTTTGTCTGTATATAACTGTGTATGTCAATTTCATGGGAAAAAATCCCACTATTTAGCTGACAAGCTCGTGCCTAGCCAGGGTGTGTTGGAAGTCAGAATTTGAGCTCTGTCAAATGATCTATGTGGAATTCTGTAAAGTTTACCATTGCAATTTCATATCCTAGAGGAGAGGAACAGTATGTAGCTATCATGAGGAAAATTAATGTGTGTACACCACAAGTGATCTACATTGCCCACCAGCTTTGAACAATTATGATTTAACACTGGCAGGCAACTAAGCACCACACAGTTGCTTACTAATTCCCCCTGTATGGGAACTGCTGAGTCACGGCCTGAACCTCTGATTAATCACCTGAGGTGAGCCTTGAGTCAGCCAGAGGAGCACAGGTGAAGGCAATTCACCTGTGCTGCCAGAAGAGGTGGAGCCAGGCTCCACCCCTCCTGGACCTATTTAAGAGCTGGCTACCAGAGGGGAAGGATCTCTTCTGGAGATCCCCTCTTTTGGTATCTTCTGGTGAGCTCAACCCAAGGGTAAGCTCTTCCACTTATTCTCTTTTGTGATCGTTGTCTGCTTTGCTTTACTCTCTTGATTATATTGCAATTATAACATCTTGGTTATACAAATTATAACATCTTGGTTATACAAAATTATAACATCTTGGTTATACACCCCCTATACCTAATGGGAAAGAGAAATGGAAAGATAAAAGTGAGGTAACTCACGGGTTAGTTAGTTACTAGGATAAAGACAGTTTATTAGGTAAAGAAAAAGGTGTAAGTACAAGTAAAACAAGTTAAGAAATGTATCCACTACTTCCAATCAACAGACAGATATTTAACCATTTCCATTAAATCAAAGCTTCATAACCTATTATGGGTACTTGGGAAAACAAACATCATAACACAGAATGTCCCCTCTCTTCACTGTTTTCCGCAGCTTTCATTGCTGAGCACGATGTCATATGGTATGAAATATCCCTCTGGTTAGTTTTGTTCATCTGCTCTGGCTGTATCCCCTCCCAGCTTCTTGTGCATTTGTTGGTAGGACACTGTGAGAAACAGATGAGGTCGTGACCCTGCGTAACCATTTTTCTTTTCTGATAGATGAACTGGACACTGAGACAATAAGACATATTTTCTTTCCTCTCTTGTTTTCTTTTTCTAAGACAATAAAGGAAAATCATCTGGAGGGGAAAAACTTTAGAAATTGAAGATGTTTCTTTGTAGCACTCACAGAACTGAGGTAAGAAAGCTAGCAACCAGCGATCAGCAGTTAATTCCTAAGGCTTAGTAGGTGTGTTACACTGAATTTCCCAGGAGAGTATGACACTACTGGGGAGTGCTTCTTGCCCATGGTTCCACTTTTCTTCACTTCACAGAGCTTTATTCAGCTTTCAAGTTTAGATTTATCTAATGACAAGTAATCAAGTAATTGAATTGGCCATTAGTTTATAGACCTGGGACCTTTTATCAAGACATACTTTCAAGCTTTATGCTGTCATGCAATCTCAAGTCCGCACTGCTCTTAATTGTTTTGTAGGTCTATTTATTTATTTATTTATTATTCTAAGTTTATGGTAAGTTCATTTTACACAGAATAAATGTTTGTGTGCTGCTTCTATGCTATATATACACTGTTAGTGTATATTGGATAGCTACCTATTAAAAAAATGTAGCAATTAGAAAATCATTGCACACAAGAAGCTATACTAAAATACTTTGGTTTTACTTAATTACTAATTACCTAATTACTTGGACATTAGACAATGGCTGCTGCAGCCGAACAAGCTAGAGTTAGTAATATTGCATTCAATGATCTACATAGACACAGCTCCATCTGTTCATTCTTGTTATCCTAGCCCTTTCTCATTTAGTAGCGCCAAATAGCAGAAGGTGCTTTTAGGTGCTCACTACAATTTGATTGCTTCTACTCACCTTGTTATTTTTTAGTAACTTGACTGCAGATTGTTCTTTAGATTTCTTTATTACATCCTTGTTAATGTGAGTATAAAATCACTTTGTTTCCTACTGAGAAAGGTAAGGCAGGCTGAGGGTCTTTGAAGTGCTCTTCCCATCTATTTTAACACATTTCTATTTCTTTTTATTTTATTTTTAAAATGTCCACAAGGATCTTTCATAACATATTAATATGAGAATATAACAGTTAGCTTTGATGTGTTAATAATGATTCTTCTTTTATTTTTCATTTTTTCTTCTTTTTTTTTTTATGATACTTAACCATTTGTTTTGCTTTTTTCTTCTTGATGATTTGATTTCCTACAATTTTACTGGACTTAGAATTTAGAAATTGTCCTTTCATTGCTTGCTGTTGTTGTTGCTGTTTTTCTCTCCAATTGCTTAATTTCTTGGCTTCTCCGGTTCCTAATCCATATCAGTATCCAACTGTGAAAAATCCAGGTTGACTTATACTACCAGTTAGCAATTCATGTTTCAACGTGTTATCCAAACTTTATCACATCTTCTCCTATTTCCAACAGAGACTAAAATCTGATCCTGTTTAAACTATGATTTTTCACCTTATCATTGTTTTCATTTATTTTTGTGTTGCTTCTTTACTGCTTTCAGCCTTATGTTCTGTATTTTATGGCTTTAGTCTCAGTATGTCAGTACCAAAACCTTGCAACTGCTGATACATGCCGCTGAGCATACCTTAGCAATTTGGGTAAATGATGTGATTTTCAAACTGGTGCAGATATAAATAGCATGTGCTGCATTTTTTTTTTTAATTCTGTTGTTATTTTTTTATTTTATTTAGCCATCTGGAAGTTTAATTGTATAATGGGAAAGATTCTTGAAAACCAGGTTAAAATAATTGAGAACAGTCCTCTGAATTAGTGTGCATTGTTTTAAATATTGATACCTCTCAGAGTTTAGATTGGTTAAACTTTGGAACTAAGAGTGATCAAACTGGCATTTACATACTTCTTTTGTCCCTGATGGAATATACTGCTGTATAATTGCCATTTTCACAGATATTGTCCATATGAATTACTAATAAGGACAAAAGTTTAGACAAAATTCAGTCCAGGTAAACCTCTGGCTGCAAATGACTTAGAAAGAGTACAACAGAGTGAATCCAGAGCAATACAATAGAGGAATATTTTTCCAGTATCAAGCACTTTGAAAAACAGTAATCTCCTAAATGATAAATCATCTTTGTGCCTATCCTACTGGGGCTACCCTGCAAATAATAAAGGATATTATCAAGATAAAATTAATATAATTTTGGTTATCCTAGTCTTTTGGAATATCCTATTAAGTTTGCAGATGTAATGATTCTCTCAGTATATTTCTCTGCTTTTCAGATGATTTAGAATTCCTACGATTTAAGGTTCCTCTTCTCTATCCCAGGTACCTTGACATCTAATTTATGTATCCTAATAACAGACAAATGGTTTGTATAAACATTAAAATTAACATGCATAATAGTGCTTATGTTTGTAATAAAAGTGACTGTAGAAGTCCAGAATAAAATAGATTTACTTTACTGAGTAAACAGTCTTCTAAGTATTCTTGTTTTTGTGATTAAAAAGAAAAAAAGAAAAAAAAGAAAAAAAAAAAAAAAGCCAACGTAATTTATAAGTAATAGACAAATATAAATCTCCCTTTACAAATGTAATCAAGAAAAGACATGATAAATACAACATTAGCACTACTGTTGTAGAAAAGAACGAATTAAATATTACTGCTACAAAAATAGAAAAATATACATTTCACAAATAAAATCAGACTTTCACTTTATCTTGAATATTGATATCCACAGTGTTCTGCTGAATAGTATATCTCTTCACAATACCTTGTATTCATAATCAAGTCATTTGAGTGACTTACTATTCCATTTGTATGTACAACTCTCACCAGAAATCAATACATTTTCTTGTAGAATATGAAATTGTTTTTTATGTTTGCATTTTTTTCATATTGGGCTTACCACTTTAGGCATGAAACTTCTGGCATATGCTACATCATCTTACTTTAGTGCCCCATTACTATAATCAAACAAATGGAAGGAGGCAACAACAACCAAAACCACAGTAGCTTCATCATAGTTATTATTTAGAGAAACTGAAAAATAATTTTATCAAAAGTTAGCATTAGTTTTGTATTTTATTAAACAAGATTATGTGAATAAAAATAAAAGATAATTTGTTCATCTTAACCTGCAATGTGTTTACATGAGTCCAAAAATTAAGAGTTTCAAAATAAAGAATTCAAAATAGAAAAGTGAGAAGACAGAAATGCATTGACAGCAGAGACCAATCAATCACAGCTCTGCTTGTATTCAAGGTTTGGTATCTCTATGTTGTAGCAGTAGAGAGCAGTTAACTATTTCAGCAGTTTCTAACACATTTTATTACCTATCAGTTACCTGCTCAAGGTCTCTAATATTCAAGCCTTTGGGAACAAGAAATATTTTACATTTTGCTGCCCTGATCACATACAGGGCATATACTTATCCTACCCCTATAAACTGTGTGATACATTAAGGATGATTGCAGAAGGTAAAAGCCCTTGGTAGCAGGTATTTTTATGATCAAAACAGTTGTAAGGACGTCTGGCTTCATAAAGGAAGCTGTTGAACACGTATGCAATTCAGCAAAACAATTCAAGCGGCAAAAGTGCATTTTAAAGCAAGAAATTTAATCTACCATAACGAGTCAAGTATTAGCTATTATTTATTTCTGAAATCGCCAATGTTGTCACAAAAAGAAGCCATACACCCACGTTTTCAGATTAATATTTCATCTGATGGTGGCAGGATTTATGGTTGTGCATCTGAAGCCCTTTGCTGCTGTCACAAAAGGATACAGAAATCTTGGGTTTTGATGAGTACACTAAGGCAGAAAAAAAAAAAATAATAATTAGGAGAACTCATAACTGCCTCAGACAGCAACGAACATTATGAATGGAAAACATTGTGTGTTTGTTCTACCTTGAAGAATGGGCATTAAAACATCAGTAGCAACTTCTTTGTAGGATCTCATCTGCTCTTGTTGTCGTGCTGTAGAAACAACTGTACCTTAGCTACCCAATCAAAAAGATAAGTGACTACAGCTGATAGATTAGATCACAAGCAGCATATCTGAGACCTATCCAGGGGAACCTGGGGCCTATATGCAAAAAACTCTGCAGGCATATCCTAAATGCTCTTAGGACCTTTCAGTAAATTATGCTGTATATAGAGGTGTATATATGCCTCACATAGACACCTGATAGACTAGGAGAACACTGTGAAACTTTGGGAGACTGGAATGTAAGACAAAGAGCAAAGGGAATCTAAAGATAAACAGGAGATCTTTCTGTATGCACTGTTAATCTTGTCACAAGTGAGAAACCTTTATCACTGCTTGGGAGTAGCTAGGGCCAATTAACTTATTAGAAGAACTGCTGGAGGAACAGGAACTTCTTGTTTGTAAGTGAATGATTTTTAAATGTATGTTGAACACAATAAACTATTCTGATGCTGTAAGAAACTAAGAGAGCTCTGTAACTCGACTGAGCGTGGACAGACTAGAACAAAGAAAATTGCACCATGGAAGGTGGTAGATATAGGGAAAAATTTATTCCCTAAAACTGTGGTTAAGCATCAGAACAGGCTGCCAATAGATATGATGAAGTCACTGCTTTACTGTAAGATAAAAGCATATTGAATAGTCTTTACTCGCTTTCAAATAAATTAAGAACTGTGTGAAATGAAAGGCTAAATACCTCTCCTGATACAACAAAACTTTTACTATCTGTTTTCAATTTGATGAACTTATCACTGAAACAGTAAAGGTCCAGACAATTTTTTTTTCTTTTTTTTTTTTTTTTTTTAGCAATCACATCCCTGTTCTTCATTTTATCCTAACCTAAATCTTCTAATTGTAATCCTAGAATTGAAAGGAGCAAAGCTGAGAGTGCTCTAACATGCTGGGATTTTGAGCTTCTGTGTCTCCCTGCTGCTGTACTGCTTTCAGCTGTAAACCAGAAATTCTGTTACTCTAGTGTGTCTTGTGAACATTGCAGCACCCGTCTAAAATATCTAAATTTGTTACCTCTCTGCAACATCTAATGTACAACTGCCTTCTGTACATATTAGGCTAACAGGGCTGCCTTACTATTGACAAATTCTTTGATATTCATATATATATATAAATTTCTATGATTATTTTTTTGTCTAGTCACTCTGGAGTATCAGAGGCAAAATTCAGTTGTTTCATTATATAGCAGCAGGCCTACACAGATTTAGACGTAGACACTTTAGTAGTGGTATCTCAAATGCGGGTATTTATGGGTCATCTAAGTCTACAATTCTACTTTAAAGAGTTCTAGTGCTTGGTTCAAATTTTCAATCCCATGCATTTACATGCAGACATGCACAGCTCTGTTAAAAATAAATTTGTCATATAACAAACTTTTAATTAATCTGGAATAGGAATTGGAAGTACCCCAAATTTTTAACATAGCTAGTAGACGCTCAGGTTTGGGACTGTTGTTTCCAATCAGCTGTTAAATTGCATTTATTTTAGATTGAGCTGAAAGCCTCTCTAGATTATGCATTTAATTAAATTCTCTAGATATATGTATTTTGTGCCCTTTAAGATGCTAACTATTGTTATTAGCAGTAATCAATAAGCTACTAAAAACAGTAACTCAAACCAGGAGCTGGCAAGTGTGACACAGATCTGTAATCTGTCAGAATCAGTAGATAGGATGTCTGAGGGAATTTAAAATTATACTAGACATTCATTTTTGGACAATTGAGTCTTACCCTGGCTAGATGATGAATGTAGAGTTTGGTTCTGTTATCTGTGTGTATTGCATCTGATATTAACTTAGATGCCTTCACTTGACGTTCTGTAAGGTCATAAAGATCCACCATAGGTCAGCTTTGTGTATGGCTCAGAAATAGTGTGTCAGTTTCCCGTGAGAAACTGTCGTTAAGGGCATGGGCACAGAACAGAATCAGCAGCTCTTTAAAGCCACCCTTCTGAGAGCACGATGGCTCTCCATCCCCCAGAAAAAGTCGAGCAGGGGGGGCAGACAACAGTCGTGGCTGTACAAGGACCTGCATCTTAAACTGAGAGAAAAGAGGGAAATGTGCAGAAAGTGGAAGCAGGGTTGTGTGGCCTGGGAGGAGTACAGGGCTGTTGTCTGTGTTTGTAGAGATAGGATTAGGAAAGGCAAGGCTTAGATGGAGCTGAACTTGTCAAGGGACATGAAAAATTACAAGAAGGGATTTTACAGGTACAGAGGCAGTAGGAGACAGGCTAAGGAGAGTGCTCTCCCACTGATGAAAGGTAATGGGGAGCTGGCTTTCTCAGACATAGAAAAAGCTGAGGTACTCAATGAATGCAAAAGCCTCAGTATTCATAGGAGGTTAGGCTTCCCATGTCTGCCGGGACCCTGAACCTCTAGATGAGGGTGAGGGGAGTGCTTTCTGTCCCACTGTAATGGCGGAACAAGCCTAAGTCCTCCTCATGAAATTGAATGTGTTTAAGTCCATGGGGCCAGATTATATCCATCATAGGAGTCTGAAAGAGATGCCTGATGTGGTTGCAAAGCTGCTCTCCTTCATATTTGAAAAATCATGGCTGTTGGATGAAATCTCCGGTGACTGGAAAAAGGGAAACGCTATTCCCATTTTTAAGAAAGGGAGAAAGGAAGACTGGGCAACTACAGGCCAGTGAACCTCACTTCTGTGTGTGGGAAGATCATGGAGCAGATCCTCCTAGAAGCTATGTTAAAGCGCATACGAGATAAAGAGGTGATTTGAGACAGCCAGCATGCCTTCACCAAGGGCAGATCATGCCTGACCAATTTGGTGGCCTTCTATGATGCAATAGCAGCATCAGTGGAGGGGGGAAGGGTGATGGATGCCATCTACCTGAATTTCTGGAAAGCCTTGAACATGGTCCCTCACCACATCCTTCTCTCTAAATTAGAGAGGTATGGATTTGAAAGATGGACTATTCGATGGATTAAGAACTGGTTGGCTTGTTGCAGCCAAAGGGTTGTGATCAATTATTCTATGTCAGGGTTGAGGCCAGTTGCAAGTGATGTCCCCCAGGGAACAGTTTTGGGACCTACGCTTTTCAAAATTTTTATCAGTGACATAGACAAATTTATTTATTTATTTATTTATTATAACTGTTGTTCTCAACAGCTCAATTATGTGGAGTTGCCACAGTGGAGAATGCTGAAACTGAAATGTGGGAAATGTGTCAGATTGTGATAATAACTGAAGAAAAAAATTCCTCCAGAAGAGAAACTTGACCATTGGGTAAAAAGTATTGCTAATGTTTTGTGCAAGTTTCTGCTTAATAACAATGATAAACATGTAAAATATATTTCATTAACAGACAATGCATATTCCTTCATCTAGAAAATATTCAGACTAAAACTTCCTGAAGAGAGAACAGAGTGCAATCACACTCGTAAAATAATCAAAATGAGATTCAAAAGAAAGGATAGATCAATATAAGATGACTACATCATGATTGTTTTGCATTTAACACCAGTAATGGTAATTTGAACAGTAAAGATGAATGTCACTGATCATTAGTAGTTTAACAATCTTCAATGTATTTGTAAAGTGAGAGAACAAAAAGTTCCTTTGCTATGCCTAAAGAACAACTCAGCAGAAAACTTTGCAGGTTTCTGTGAGCCTAATTGTTGCCTTTGCTTTGGCAACCTCTGATTAATGTCCTGTCGTGAAGTGCTCAGACAGCCATGGCCAAATCACACGCTTTTATGACACCAATGTGGTGAGTGGCAAAATGGCATTTATTGCAAGCAAACACACTCTTCTTATAGTTGTCCCTTATATCACAGTGCTACCAATCACCCTTGCTACAGTTATCTGTGCCCAATAGACGTGTGGCATGTCTTGTCTTGCCATGTCTCATCATGGTTTCTTGTGAGTAAAGGAGCCCCCGCAGAGCCTGATATCTTCCACAGCCCCCCTTTCACGTATTCCATTAACCACGCAAGGGGGCCCACACAGATTATGCCTGGTTACGCCTGGTGACCTTGAGCCCCCGCTTTACGTATTTCGTTGACTATATCTCTAACTTGCGTATTTTGTTAACTACACCTACTACATGCTTTCACAGATAGTCAATAAAAGTAGTTGAATTTCAGAATCACAGATTGACTTGGGTTGGAAGGGACTTCAAAATCAGCTGGTTCCAGCCTCTTACGTTTGCCAAAGTTAGGCACTAGATCAGATTGCCCAGGAACCCATTCAGCCTGGCCCTGAACACTATCAGGGATGGGGTATCCACAGCCTCTCTGGGCAATTGATTCTAGTGCTTTACCACCCTCTGAGTGAATTTTTTTTTCCTAACAACTATTCTGAATACCTCTTATTTTAGCTTAAAACCATTCCCCTTGTTTTATGACTATCAGATCACGTAACAAGTTGTTTTCCCTCCTGTTTATAAACTCCCTTCAAGTACTGTAAGGCTGAAATTAGGTCCTCGGGAGCCCTCTCTTCTCCAGGCTGAACAAGCCCTGCTCCCTCAGCCTTTCTTTGTAGGAGAGGTGCACTGTCCCTCTGATCATCGTTAGCTTTCCCCTGAGCAATCTCTAATAACTTCACATCTTTCTTGTGCTGGGACTCTTTACTGTTAAAGGTCCATGAAGCATGAGTTCCTAAGGGAAGCTTCATGCAAGAGGTTTGATTAGTATTCAGTCATGCATAAATCAACAACGTTTTACAAAACTTGAAGAAAACAATAGATACAAAAATGTTGAATCTGCCAAAAAATTGGAATCTTTACTTAGAATAACCTGGCAAAGAATAATGAAAGATGTCTTAATTTTCTTAGAAGTCCTTTATGTTAGAAAGCTATTTTGGGCTGTTCTCTTTTTCCCTTGAATATGCAATCATGGAAAATCAAGCACAAAGTTAGGTACATAGAATGTACATGGCTCTGTGGTTAGTTTGCTTCAAGGAATACTAATTGAAGGTAACAGAAGACCCACAGGCAGTTTCAGTCTTACTTATCTTCAGTCATAACCAGTGTTGTCCCTCAAGACCCCTTTAAGTGGATATTCAATATACTATTGTATAGTATGCATTTTGTGATTAATTATACATTCTGGATATGGCTATTCAGGTATAGCATCCATTATAATGATTACAACGTTTTTCTGTATTTTCATATGAAGCTATGCTCTTAGAAACTGTTTAGTTGTGAATGAATTACAGGATATCTCATGATGATGTATTCTAGACTCTCAACAGGCAAAGTCTTTCCCTTTTATTTGAGGTAGCCATTAGGTTAAAAGGTTCTGTTCACATAAGAGGATACTACACCTCAGAGAAAAGTCTAGCCAGTTTCAAATCATAGTTATCTAAGCTAAAGTAAGTTATCCACACTAAACTGTATAAAGCCATATGACACATATTATGGATATGACACAAGATCTCTAGTATATTCAAGTTTTCACAGAGATCATGTAGAATGCCTCAAGCTATATCTAACATCATCAGATTTTGTTTTGTGAGCATCTGGGTTGTCTTTAGTTTAGAACAAATTTATCATAGTAGAAAAGTAAAAACAAAAATGCCATATGACTAGATAACACTGAAATAATGGATTAAAATTACTAGATTGAGATTTTATTTAACCTCAGATAACACACAAACAAAATCTTAAACACTAACAACAGCAAAAACAACATAAATATATAGATTGACAAATTCCTTCATATCAATTAAGTTGGTAGTGAAGCTGTTTGGTATAGCTTAAGAAGTCAACAAAGACATTCAGCTCACTCTTAACACACCTAGTGCTCAGCTCACTAGTCTGACTATAACTATTTAGTACATTTTAGATCCCTGAGCATCTACATGGAGTAGAACAAAAAGTAGATTCACAAGTATCTCATGTTCTCATGAAGAAGCTGCTGAGGATGTTACAGAATACCCAAGAGCATCACCAATTTTGACAGATGCTTGCCTCTGTTTGGAGAACTGAATTCAGCCTGAGTACTTAAGTGTCTATTTTTAATACCATACACTCTACCTCTGAGAACAAATGAACTTACGAAGAAAGAAAAAGACAAATATGATTATGATCTTTCTGTTTACCAACAAACTGTGCACTTTAGGAATTTGAAAAATAATTCTCTTCAAGCAGAAGCCTGCAGGATACTGTTTCAGGCCAGTGATGTTCTACAACACTTTTTCCTTCTGAATGATATAATTAGTATTCATTAATTTTCAGAATTTTTTTTGTAAACAGCTACATTCATTGCTGATTTCTTCTGTAGTTCATGGTGCTACATTTCCATCAGTTCTCAGCTTTGTTCTTGCAATGAATGCTACAAAAGAAATATGTTTAATGTTGTGTTAAATGCTTTGAAACATACATTTAAACTTTCTCATATTTATAACACCTGACATTGAGGATATATTATCTTCTTTTTAGGAATGAGATGTGACTAGTTTCGAAAAAGTAGTCATTTATTGTATGTATTTATTTATTGTAACATTTAACATGACATGTTTCATAAGTATTATGAATTCTTCATCCAAAACTAAGCAAAAAACTACTTTTTATTTAGGAGATCATACTTTTATTTCCTGCTTTATTCTCACCTTGTTCTTTACAGTGAGTGGAGCTTCATACAGCTGTTTGATACTACTGTAGTTCAGTTTATCAGTCAAAAAGGGAAGACTCAAACCTGAGCCTCCTATAAGATAACAGAATTGCTACCAAGACACATAGACAATCAATGCTTTCTTTCGAATGTTTTGTTACTGTAAACCATCATGGATGACCTACTTTCTTTATCCTTTCCAGTAACGTAGGAGAGTATCAGATCCACTCAGGCTGCTAATGTGGTCTGTAATTTCCAGTTTAGAAAGTAGTTGTATCCCAAAGGAAAAATGGTAGATTGGATTACAATCTCTAGTTGCATTATGCTAGATAACTAAGGTTGAACCACTATAAAAAGCTGAAACCTAAAAGCTAACTTCCAGTCTTAGATTGCTTTATTTTTTCAAGTTTTAAATGATTCCTTTGTTTTAAAAAATGAAATGTGAGTTTGGATGGACCTTCAAAACTGTAGATTGCAGTAGTTCCTCTGTGAAAAAAGAAAAACAAAAAACGTAAACATTTCAGTGAAATTAATTAGTTTATCATTTTTCAGCTAAAAAAACTTTAATACCTCCCCCATGTTCTTTAAAATAAAAATTCTGTCTTTTAATTCCAATTTGATGTTTTAATTGATGTGTCATTGAAACACAGTGTTTCTTCTTTCATTTACACTGAAATTGTGGGTGATCTATGATTTGGATGAATGCTGACAGAACACAGGCCCAAGTATTCTTAGATAACACTAAGAGCTGCACAGGGAATACTAACAAGTTCCATAGTACATGAAAACTAGATTTTGTGTTAGCTGAATGACTGTAGAAAATAATCAAGTTGTCAAAAAGTCAGAGAAGCAACTATTATACTTGTGTATGTTCTGTAGGGAGCTCTCCTTACAGCAGAGAATTCATACCTTCACTTAAACTCCTCTGAAATTCATGGACATTTGATAGTATGGATTCCTAAAAAAATTCAGCAATTGCTCCTGTTCAGTCTTGACTTTCAGTCTGAAATTCTGACAAACAGCATTAGAAAAAAATGCCTATTTATTCAAAGCATTCACAAAAGTCATTGTGAAGTGTTTCCTACTCCTATTTCACCATTATTTGCACTTTATTTTGGTTGTTAAAAGTCAAAAAGTTGCTGAATATTTTTAACTAATGCCCAAATTAATTAATATACAGAATTTTAGTAAGAAAAAGTATGGATAGCTCTGATACACCAGGCTGCAAGTTTGTAAAGTTATTTATTGAATAAAGAGGAAGGAAATATATAGATTCCTGTGGGTGAGTGTTATTTTAGGGTTGTAGATGATAAAAAAAATTCCAAATCAGTCCACTTTTCCATTACTGAGAGCATCAGTTCATTTCTAAGCGTATTTTAATATTCACTACACATTCAGAAGCCTAACACTTCATGGCAGCACTCAGAAATCCTACAGATTTATCTGTATGAATACTAAGAATAAATTAATTTATAGCAATTTTTTAATAGTGTATCCCTCTCTGTTCCTTTCCTGATCTCCAATGATGAACTGAAAAGTTCAGTTGACGAACAGATGAATAGAAAGTTCTTGCACCATCAACTGTTGCTTTAAATATACTATATAAAAATAGTAATTAAAGAATTAAAACAGGCTTGTTAATTTTTAAACCTGATGTTTTTATATCAAAGCCAGATATCCATAAGTTATGTAATTAGTAAGAAAAAGAAGTATGAATTCTGTCATTATCTGCACTTCTATACTTGTTTATATGTTATTATTTCTTCAAAATTTTTTATTGTCATCTAAAATTGGCTACAGAAACACATGAAAATTTTTCCAAATACAAAAATTAAATTAAAAAAAAAAGAAAAAAAAAAAAAACCTCAGCAGAAATAATATAATACAAGGTGGAGCCTTATCTTCATGGTGACAATTTTCATCACATTGTGTATATTGGTGTCAGAAAGGTCATTGTTTCTTATTGTCTCCAAAAGAAATCCCATAGCAATGGCACTGAAGAAATAATTCCTTGAAAGTGATGTTGAATTAAGTCATAAATACAGACTGCTATGTATATATGCAACCCAGGATAAGACAGGCCTTCTTGACTGCAAGCACACGTTGCCAGCTTATATTGAGTCTTTCATCAACCAACATTCCCAAATCCTTCACATCAGAGCTTCTCTCAAGCCATTGTCCACTCAACTCGTGCTTCGGATTGCCCCAGCCAAGATTCAGGACCTTGCATTTGATCTTGTTGAACTTCATGACATTGGTGTGGGCCTACCTCTCAAGACTGTCCAGGTCCCTCTGCATGGCACCACCCACAGATCATGTTGTTTATTACATTAGTGCAAAGGAAAAATTTCAATTATCTAAAGGCCAGAAAAATCTGATAAATCTTCTCAGAATCAAGTTATACACAAATTAGTCTTATATGTTGAATGATCTTCTGAAATCAATTTTAAATATTTCTTAGTATATTCTTAAAGTGCTGATGGGGAAAATTAGAACTTACACTCTATCAGGAAATGTAATTTATTTGCAATGTGCTAGCATGGTTTTATGATTTTTGGTTATCAGTATTCCACATCATAACATCATGTGCACTGATGGTTAGAGTTAATGCTCCAGTTCAGGTTCCTGTCCCAGAAGAGAAGAAGAACTAAATCTCCCAGAGGACTGTTTGCTGTTCTATTACTGTTTCCGCTCAGAGGGAAAGTATGGCAAGCAAGGCAGGATTCCATTGCTGGTGCAGAACAAAGGCATTTCTTGTAGGTGCTCATAACCTTTTATATCCCCATAACAACCCCTTGGTCACATGCACCAATCAGGCACCTCATGCATGTTTACGTCTGGTACAAGTAGCTGCTGAGCTTGTTTACTCATTTGCAAGGTCTTTTCTTGCTAATGCCTTTTTCCCATAGAAAAGATAAAAAACGTTGGCAGATCACTTTCCCTCCTACTTTCAAACATCTCTGTTGCAGGTGCTGTATCAGCCCAGCTTACTTAGATTAAGGCCTTCAGTTTTTTGAACGGTCTTTCACTTTATTTGATTTATTAGCTTCAATTCTAATTATATTATATTACATTGTATTATAGCGTGCTATCATGCATTCCAATATCTTATTTAGTAATTCAGTTTGTTTCTCCTCAGATCGTTGTTGCAATTTCATTTTTAGGCCCATCTTCCTACCCTTTCCACCTTATTCCCCTTTTGCCTTTCCCGGGGTGTAGGTCTGTGTGTCCTACACACAGGTCTGTGTGTAGGTCTGTGACACACAGACCCTCTACCCCACTAGTCACAGAATGAGGCCAAACCAACTTGTAAACCATTGCCATGTGATTACACTGAATCTTCTTCTATTCAGTCATACACAGTACATATGCTGATGATGTGTCGTGTTTTCATCAGGAATGTTTTGGTTTTAGGAGAAATGTAATGTTGATAACACACCAGTGGTTCTAGTTGTTACTGGGTATTGCTGTACAGAGCCAAGGACATTTTAGTTTTTAAGTTTCTAATACTGTCCTGACAGTGAGGGAAGCTGAAGGTAACACAAGGATTTGAGAGGGGACAGAATCTGGACAGCTGACTTAAAATAACCGAAAGAATATTCCATACCATTTGACATTATGTGGAAAAAAAAAAGCATCAAAATAGGAGAACTAGTCAGGCGGACTGCCACTGCTTGGGGACTAGCTGAGTGCTGGTTAGAAGGTGATGAGCAATTGCTTGTATATAACTTTTTTTGAATATGAATATATATATATATATATTATTATCATAACCATTATCCTTTTTTTCCTTCTTCCTTTTCTCCGTCTTAATAAATAGTTTTTGTATCAACCCATGAGGTCTACTTTATTTTTATTACCAGAATCTCTCCCCCATCCCACTGGGAAATAAAGGAGTCAGTGAACAATTGTATGACACTTAGCTACCTGCTAGGTTAAACCACAAAATGATGTAGAAGTGCACTCACAACAAACAGTTGTACAGGAAATGTAACTTTTATGCATGTGTTTTGGCATTTAAAAACCTCCAGAATTTTAATAGAATCACAGAATGGCTTGGATTGGAAGAGGCCTTATATAGATTATTAGGGCTTACCATAAGCCTTGAAATAATAGATGCAATTGACATTCACAGGATATATTACTATAGAAATAGAAATCATCCTGCTTGAAGGTTTAGTATAAAGATATTTGTGTCTGAACTAGACACTCTAGTATCATTTTACAGATACTGGGGGAAAAATGAGCATATTTAGTAGGCAATCAATTTGAGAAAATGCAGAATTGCACTTAAGGGTGATTATGATTTCTATACTGAAAATGATTTCTCTTCATTGTCTTTAAATCATAATTAACAATAGCTGCTCAGTGACAACTACAAGTCTCACTCTCTCGGTTCACTTAAGAACACTTAATAAATACAAGCTGAATTATATAGAAATTGGCAAGATATAATTTTTTTCCTTTCTGCTATCGAAACATGGAACAATTAAAAGAAACAAACAAACAAGCAAAAAAAAACAAAGAAAATTTGTTAATGATTGTAAATAGTTTTTCTCAGTTTCTTATCTCAGAAAAGTTAATTGAGACCAAAATACTAATTCTTAAGTTTATTTTTTTTATTTTACCAAACTTTTATTTATTTATTTATTTCCTCAATTCCATAGTTACATGACTTCACCACTTGTTTAGGAATTTCTCTAAAAACCTGAGATATTTTTATATCCCAAAAAGATTAAGAATACCTATTATCTTTGTACTTCTTTGCATTGTACTTATTCTTTAAGTCAGTCAGACACTTTGGAAAACATGTTTCTGTACATAAAGAGAAACTAGAACTCTTTAATCTTCAGCTAACTAGTTTCTGAGATACAATTAGTTCAATATTTCCCTTCCCTTCCCTTCTGTTAAAAACAAGCAAACAAAGAAACAACAACAAAAAAAAAGAACCAACATAACAGGTCACTAAAACTTCAAGATTAAAAATCTACGTTTGAACGTTACCATGGCTTGCAAGAATTCTGAACCATTGTCTTTAAACTTACACTCACTAAAAATTTACAGAGAGTGTTATGAATTATTCACAGCACTACTTTCTTACTAAAATGCCATTGTGATTTGGGAAGGAAAAAAGTTGAATGAATGTGTTAAATTTCCTTCTGTTCAAGGCATAACTTGCTCATGTCATAGAAAATATTGGAACTCTATCTCAGCATCAATAATATATCCCTGAGAGATATAGCTATGCAGCTGTGGTTCCTGACATCTTACCTAATATGTGGTTAATTAAGTGAGAGTATGAAAAGAGGAAATAACGCAGTCCATTTTTTCATAGACCTGTAAAAATAATTTGGCATCCTTAAGTTTTGTCATTTTTTTCAATTTTATCAGTCAAATAAAATGACCTCTCTGTATGACACTCATTTCATTATAGGTGGAGCACCACAAGGATTTTTGCTACTTTGACCTTATAAGATAATGTTTGAAATAATAACCTATCATACCTTCTGATATCTGATGCAGAGATTGTTAATTTATCAGATAGGTTTTCAAGTTTTTTTTATTTATCATATTGAAAATATTCACAGAAAGATCAGTTCTGAATAGGAGTTTCTGTTTGTTTGGTTTTACTTTTTTGTTTTGCTTGTTTCTAGTATGTCTATCTACATTTGACCTTAATCTACACCAATGTCTAGCTCCTTCTGATCTTATGTCACACTTGTACAAGTGATCCACATTTCGTAACCAGCAAGTTTTAAAGGTTTTCAAAATCAGGAAAATAATCCGGTGTAATTTCCTACTGGCTGTGATTGACTGGGTCAGTCTATGTGGGCAAATGTTCTATCTCAGACACTGACAGTGGAAGACACTGTTTGGGAAACATGCCAATGCAGTTGCTTTGTCCATCCTTTTTTTATTTCTCCAGTATCCAGAATTTTTATTCTGGGGACATTACACAGAACACACCTTTGCAGTTGTCTTCGAAGCTGTTTTTAGAGTTTTCCTCTAGGAAGATTTCTAATTCAAATTGTGTTATATGAACACTACTCTGAAAGTAATGCATCATATTTTATTATATTGGTCCACAACAAAAGACACAGATATTGGTGGTATGACAGTAGAGGCTCAACTTTCCCAACAACACTCCATTACATTTTATTGCTGTGTGACAGATGGCAGATGATGGGCAGTCTGTAACACACAATCTGACATGGAAGAGTGTACTAAGCAAACGTGTGTGGCAGCCACTGACATTAATCAATGCTTGTTGAACATTTACAGAGACCAAACAGATTTTAGATCAATGAGGTGGTGAGTAGTGAGTTTTAGCAGTTGTGATAGGAGCACTGAGTCACCTCTACCAGTGAAAATTTTTGCAAGTGAGGCATGCAAGTTCTTGTTCGTTGCAGACGAAAATGCATAGCTAATGGTGGTGACCATGTTGAAAAATAGACTTCTCTATATAGGAACTTACCCAATCAAATACTGTTATTGGGCTTTTTGTATCTGTTGTCATTTCCATAGTAATAAATAGGAGGCATTAGGTTCAGGGGGCCCTAAGTCTCTCTGGTAATCGCTATAAATTGCACCAAGGGAGGCTCAGGTTACACATGAAGAAATACTTGTTTCTCAGAAAGAGCAGTGAGAAATTGGAACAGACTGCCAAGAGAGGTGGTAAAGTCACTGTCCCTGGAAGTTTTCAAGACATGTAGGTGTGGAAGTGAAAGACAAGGTTAAGTGGGCATGGTGTTGGTGAGTTTACATTGCACCGGATGATCTCAAAGGTTTTTTCCAACCTTCATCACGTATTCACAGAATGACCAGAGTTGGAAGGGACCTCTAAGATCATGAAACAGCAATCCCCCTACCGCCCAGTGAGGGCCACCAACCTCCCAGTTAATACTAGACCAGGCTGCCCAGGATCCCATCCAATCTGGCCTTGAACATCACCAGGGATGGGGCATCCACAACTTCTCTGGGCAGCCTGTTCCAGCACCTCACCACTCTCTCTGTAAAGAACTTCTCCCTGACATCCAACCTAAATCTGCTCTCCCTCAATTTAAAACCATTTCCCCTTGTCCTGCAGTTATCAGTCCTTTCATACAGTTGATTCCCCTCCTGTTTGTAGGCTCCCTTTACATACTGAAAGGCTGCAATAAGGTCACCCTGCAGCCTTCTTTTCTCCAGGCTGAACAAGCCCAGCTCCCTCAGCCTGTCTTTGTAGGGGAGGTGCTCCAGTCCCCTGATCATCTTTCTGGCTCTCCTCTGGATCCTCTCCAACAGCTTCCTGTCTTTCTTATACTGGGGGCTCCAGACCTGGACGCAGTACTCCAGATGGGGCCTCGCAAGAGCAGAGGAGAGGGGGACAATCACCTCCCTGTCCCTGCTGGCCACCCCTCTTCTGATGGAGCCCAGTACACCATTTGCCTTCCGAGCTGCAAGAGCACACTGCTGGCTCATGTTAAGCTTTTCATCCATCAAGACCCCCAGGTCCTTCCCCAGGGCTTCTTTCTAGGACCTCTCCTTCCAGTCTGTATAAATGCCTGGGATTCCTCTGGCCCTTCCTCCAGTCACCAGGACCTCTCCTGACAGCCACAACTTTTCAAATATGACAGAGAGTGGCTCAGCAAGCACCTCAGCCAGCTCCTTCAAAACCCTGGGATGCATGCCATCCGATCCCTGGACGGCATCCCTGTGTTTTTCAGAGGTGACATGCCCTTGTTTCCAGAGCTTGTATTCACCTTTCTTTGCTCTCAGCATGCCCAGCAAGTCCTTGCCAAGCCATGCTGGTTTCCCACTTCCACTGCCCGCTTTCCTATTCAGAGGGACCGAGCTCACAGTAAGGCATCCTTGAAGGGTAGCAAGCTCTCCTCAACATCTTTGTTTTTAAAGACATCATCCTAGGGGATCTTGGCCAACAGTCCATTGAACAGCTTAAAGTTCGCTCTTCCAAAGTTCAGGGTTCTGACGCCACTCTTTGCCAGGCCCACATCCCTCGAGACCACAAACTCAACCAGGATGTGGTCACTGCAGCCCAGGCTGCCTCCAACCATAATGACTTTAATGATTACCTCCTCATTGGTGAGCAGCAGGTCCAGCAATGCTTCACCTCTGGTCGGTCTGTCCAATACCTGGACCAGAAAGTTATCATCAGTGCATTCCAGGAGCCTCCTGGACCTCTTGCAGCTTGCTGTGTGGTCCTTCCAACAGATATCTGGAGTTTGTGAATGCTCCATCCCTGGAGATGTTCAAGGCCAGATCGGATGGGGCCCTGGGCAGCCTGGTCTAGTATTAAATGTGGAGGTTGGTGTCCCTGCCTGTGGCAGGGGGGTTGGAAATTCATGATCCTTCCATGGTCCCTTCCAACCCTGGCCATTCTGTGATTCTGTGGGAACTCAGTCTGGGTCTCCACATTCTTTTTGGAGGCAGTCTTCCTTCTGCATGAGCATGCGACTTCCATCTGGGTCTCCACAATTCTTGTGGCAGTAGCCTTCTGCCGGGCTGCCGCCACTGCAAACCGGCAGGCACACTAACACCACTAAATAACCTTAATGGGGTGTTACTGATCAGCCCTGCCCTGCTGCTGGTAGTGCCGGCTCTGCCCCTGCCCCTTTGCCGCGTCGTTAACAAGAGCCCCTACACTTATCATTCACTTGACAGTGATAACAACCTTTCTTGCTGTGGAGTCCCGTGTATGGGTGGCTTACAGTTTCTCCTCGTTAAAACAGCCCAGGTGATTCTCACACACTGACTCCTCCTCTCCCTCCAAGAGGCTTTTTCTAGGCAACGGTGGTGAGAGCTGCCCTGGCAACGCCTCCGCCGCATCAGCCGCTCTTTTAGAACTGCCCTGCCGTAAGCTGCCTGGAGGTTCTGTTGTCTCAGGGATCCCTGAATGAGGGAACCTTCCAAACCCCCCTGTACCTCGCAATCAGTTGCTGCGGTTCTGGCTGGAAAAGCTCCAAAGCAGCAAATCTCAGTGATCAAGCGTGCATTTATGATTCTATGTATGTGTTTAGCAGGCCTTTTAAATCTCCTTTTAAATCTCTGGTAACATATCTCTAATGTCCCCTAAATGCTGTGTAAAAATAGTATCTCATTTTTGTGTATTTGAAACTGATATCCTTCTGGTTTCACTCAGTGCCACTTGGTGAATAACTGTTTCTATTCAGTTAATATAATGCATTCATGATTTTGTAAACCTTGGTCATATTCTTTCTCATCCTACTTCTACAAGAGTTTCAGTTTTCTTTAGCTCTCCTCTTAAGTCGGCTACATCATTCTGATTAGCACTGTATCTGTCTGTTTCACTACTCTCCACTTTCACTACAAAGGAGGAGAGAAGTGAACACAGTTCATAGGATTCTGGTATTTTATCTTTCCGCATAGTTATCAGCAAAAAACTGCCCTGAAATTCTATCTTACTGAAGAAAAGAATATATAATATAAAGGAATAAATGCATGTATTAAAAAAAACATCGTATGTATACGGATACATATAGTTAGGTGAGATAGGCATGATTGAATTACCTATGTAGTAAAAACAATTACATAAAATGTAAGACTTTCTCTGTTTGCATTGGACCTTTTCATGATCCTATTTGAATAAGAGAGTTTATGTCAGGGAGCACTATTTTTCAATGAAAAAAAAAAAAAAGAATATTCATTTAGTGCTTTCCAGCCATTCATAGACAAATTTCTCTTCTCATCCTCCATAGAAGATAGGCAATACACTGCTTATAAGGTAGAATATGATTACAAATATGCTTACCTTCCCTATTATAACTGCGGGTAAGTATTACTGGAAAAGAAAACAAAACAACCTGAAAAAAAAATAAAAAGGAAGATAGCAATTTTGCTAATTCTAAAACCTGTCTTCTAGTTTAAGACCAAAGCTGGGGTCAGAAGGAAAAATAAATCAAGGAAAAAATATTGCTAAAATATCAAGATGTCAAACAAATGTCTTTAATAGGTATTCTGAGTCTCTATGTTTATAAAAAAGCAGGATGAAAAAGTAACACAGAACTGTGTTTAAAAGTACATGGAACTTTTGTTCACATGTAGACTGTCAAACTGCTATGGAAAATTGCTATAATGATAAATTTTACTTCAGTATAAAGATGGCGGAAAGAAAAGATTAAGGTTATTCAGTTCTTATTTTAAAAAGTCTGCACTTTTATGTCCAAATGTGGACATCTACAGTGACAAACCAACCTCTCTGAAAATACAAAGTAACATTTGCTTCAAAGTTTAAAACAACATAGACATGGAAATAGCAGTAAAGAAAGGTATTTCATAAACAGGAAAAGGCAAATCCTGCAAATAAAAAAATTAAACTGTTTATCTATATACAAATTCTTGAAAACATTCAGTCTCTCTGCCTCCCTGCTCTACTCCCTCCCTCCAGTGTCCATCATCCAAATGAAGATAATGGCAATTCATTATCTACTGATAATTCTTATGTTCTTAAGTACAGAATCAAACTATCAAGATTTTATCTCATTTCTTCCTGGTAAATACTGGGATGGATTTCTTAGGGAAATACTGGAGACTCCATCTCCAGAGGTATTTAAGAGGCATGGCACTAGGGCACATGGTTTTGTTATGGACTTCAGGTTGTCAGGTTGTAAGTCAGGCTGACTGCTGGAATTGATCTTGAAGGTCTTTTCCAATCTAACTGATTCTCAGATTCTATTTTTGTATCATTGTATGTTTATTGTGTGATCACACTCAAAGCAATTATAACACTTCCAGTATATATAATCCTTAGGCAAGTCAGAACACTACGAAAAAGAGAAAGTGGATCTAGTTTTCCTATGTTAATTTATGATTATATGCATTAAATCTATCCCTATACATTCTTAAATGCTTTCACAATTAAAAAAATGCTATCACTATTTAATACTCAATAAGTGTAGGACAATGGTATATACTGCTGGGATAGATTCAGGGCAAACAAAAAAAATTATTTAATTCCCACTGATACATGTGTTTACAAAATAACGCTAGAGAACAAAGGATTTTTTTGAAGTTTTTAGTTTATTTGGGTTTTAGTAAGAGTTGAAACTACAAATCAGGTAAGGTATTACTGGTTCTATTTTTTTTTTCCTCATTGAGAATAAAAAAATCACAGAATCACAGAATGGCCAGAGTTGGAAGACACCTCAAGGATTATGAAGCTCAAACCCCTCTGCCACAGGCAGAGACACCAACCTCCACATTTTATACTAGACCAGGCTGCCCAGGGCCCCATCCAATCTGGCCTTGAGCACCTCCAGGCATGAGGCATCCACAACCTCTCTGGGCAGCCTGTTCCAGCACCTCACCACTCTCCCTGTAAAGAACTTCCTCCTGACACACAACCTAAATCTGCCCTCCCTCAACTTAAAGCCATTTCCCCTTGTCCTGCAGTTATCAGTCCTTTCATACAGTTGATTCCCCTCCTGTTTGTAGGCTCCCTTTACGTACTGAATGGCTACAATGAGGTCAACCCACAGCTTTCTTTTCTCCAGGCTGAACAAGCCCAGCTCCCTCAGCCTGTCCTCATAGGGGAGGTGCTCCAGTCCCCTGATCATCTTTCTGGCTCTCCTCTGGATCCTCTCCAACAGCTTCCTGTCTTTCTTATACTGGGGGCTCCAGACCTGGACGCAGTACTCCAGATGGGGCCTCGCAAGAGCAGAGGAGAGGGGGACAATCACCTCCCTGTCCCTGCTGGCCACCCCTCTTCTGATGGAGCCCAGTACACCATTTGCCGTCCGACCTGCAAGAGTACACTGCTGGCTCATGTTAAGCTTTTCATCCATCAAGACCCCCAGGTCCTTTTCCACAGGGCTGCTCTCAAGGATCGCTCCTTCCAGTCTGTATAAATGCCTGGGATTCCTCTGGCCCAAGTGCAAAACCATGCACTTTGCCGTGTTGAACCTCATCAGGTTCACCTGGGCCCATCTTTCAAGCCTCTCCAGGTCCCTCTGAATGGAATCAGTTCTTTTGACCGTGTCAACTGCAGCACTCAGCTTGGTGTTGTCAGCAAACTTGCTGAGGGTGCACTCAATTCCGTTATTGATGTCATTGATAAAGATGTTAAAGAGCACTGGTCCCAAGACAGGCCCCCAGGGGACACCACTCATTATTGTCCTCCACCTGGACATGGAGCCGTTGATGACCACCCTCTGTCTGTGGCCTTTCAGCCAGTTTCTTATCCATCGAGTGGTCCACCCATCAAATCCACATCCCTCCAATCTGTAGGTAAGGATGTGGTGGGGGACCATGTCAAAGGCCTTGCTCAAGTCCAGGTAAATCACATTGGTTGCCTTTCCCTTGTTCACCAATGCCGTCACTCCATCATAGAAGGCCACTAGATTGGTCAAGCATGTCTTTCCTCTGGTGAAGCTGTGCTGGCTGTCTCTGATCACACACCCATTCTTCATGTGATCAAGCATGTTATCCAGAATGATCTGTTCCATGATCTTCCCAGGCACACAGGTGAGACTCACCCGACCTGTAGCTCCCCAGGTCCTCCTCGCTCCCTTTCTTGTAAATGGGAGTGATGTGACCCTTCCTCCAGTCATCCAGGACCTCACCTGACAGCCGTGACTTTGGAAATATGATGGAGAGTGGCTTGACAATCACCTCAGCCTGCTCCTTCAGAACCTTGAGATGCACGCCGTCCGACTCCATAGACTTGCAGACATTCAGTCTTATGAGGCAATCTCAGATCTACTCTGTTCTCACAATGGGAGGGGATATACCACCCTGGTCCCCTCCTAGAAGTTTAGGGATGCGGGGCTCAAAGACATGAGAAATACTGGAATCCTGGCTGCCAGTGAAGACCAAGGCAAAGAACTCATTCAGTACCTTAGCCTTCTCTTCATCCATTGAAGCCAGTTCTTCTTTCACATTTACCAAATGACTTGTCACTTTGACCTGTCTCTTCTGGCCAATGTACCTGTAGAAAGTCCTCCTATTGTTTTTCACATCCCTCACTAAGTTCAGTTCTGCCTGCGCTTTGTACAATTCAACAATATATTATGGAAACTACAACAATACAGAAAATATATAGTAATAATGCAATTCAATTCAATACAATGCAATAGTATGGAAAATACAAGAATATGCTATGGAAACACTGTAAGAAATAGTGTATCCTGGCTTCTCAGAGTGGAAAAACAAAAGGGTCCCTCTGTAATATCACTGGCAAAGGCTGTAATTACAAATTTTTTTTCAAGCAGTCCAAACTGGAAGTGTTGACAGCTAGATGTCTTTCAGCTGTTCAGATGCATTTATTTATTTATTTATTTATTTATTTATTTATTTATTTTCTTTTAAAGCAAGAGTTTTCTGTTTGATTTAAGTACTTGGACATCACTGAACGCATTCAATTTTATATAAGGTATATATATTTTTTTTCTTTAAGGATAATTAAGAATTAAATTAAATAATCATTAAACAAGATGTTTTATCAATCTGATAACACCTGAATTTCAAGCAGTTTTTCTAGTTATCACTGACATGGTTATATAAAATTATAGGCAGCACTTTATCTTTTTTCTGACAGAAGTCTTGTTCAACACTTTACTAACTACACCTACATTATATTTGTATGTACTTTAGGGAGGTCATAAGCGTAGCATGCTCTGAATTGTTCTGATTTACCATCTGAACCATTGTCTGTGATTCATAGTATGTTGAAACATAAACAGTGTTGTATATTCTGATGGGCATACGTACTCCAGCCATATTTGAAGCTGTGTTTCAGGTTTGCTGTATGAAAGGTTGGCTTAATCCTACTTAAAAATTTGTTAATATATTGTTTAGAATGTGTAATTGAGTTACATCATGCATTAAAAAAAAAAAAAAAGAAAAAAAAAGAAAAAGGGAAGAAAGAAAGAAAGAAACTAGCAGCAACAAAGCAACAACAAGAAGATAAATCTATGCAATGCTTAACACAAAGTTGAAACTAGTTGAGAAGGGGAAGCACTTAGGGGAAAACAGCAGTAAATAATCCTAGTGCTAAGAGGGGCAGCAAGCCCCATGAACAGACCCATATAGTCTAAGAATGACTAAAAATGACCAAAAATAGTAGATTTGTTCATCTGTTAAGGATCAACATGACCTGTGGTAATTTTCCCATTTGTGATTTTTGGCCTTATTTTTCTCATATCTAAAAATTAAACAATGTGCTAGAAAAGCAACAAACAAACAAACAAAAAACAAAAAAACCAAGAAAAAACCCAAAAACTTCTTCTCAAAGTTGCACAACTTATAACCATTTTTTTTCTCAGAAATTGCAGTCTCCATGGCTGTTTTCATTTTCTACAGTTTTCACATTAAATGCTCATTTTTATTTGTTATTTTTATTTCTGCTTCAAAGCTCGTTATGAGTGATAAATTAGCTAAAATATATATATATATATATATGACCTTTTTTGGCAGTCTTCAGTCCATCTAAGAGTTATCAAAATTTACAAAAAAAAAAAAAGAAAAAAATGATTAAAAAAAAAGAGAGCACAGATCTTCAACAAGAAAAGAAATAAGAGTAAAAATATTCACTAGTCTTATGAGAACATCTCCAAATATCATCAAGTCCTGAAAAAGATATACAGATCACTAATCTGCGTTTTATTTTTCCCCAGTAAGTTCATTTCAGTCACAACACAAAGGGATTAATTGAAATGTAATAAACAGAAAGTCCACTATCATTTCATTCAAATAAAATGAATTTCTTTGATACTCTGCAGGAAAATTACATAAGAAAATTCAAGATGTCAACTCATCAGTTTGAAATCAGTATAATTGCTTAGCTCCGTTTGTGCACAGAATTTTTACTATTTTTACAATTTTTAATCTTATTCTTTATTTATTTTGAAAAAAATAGTTTTAAGAAAAGTTTCATAAGATATTTCAGATTATGAAAATAGAATTCTGAGAAATTGCAGTTCAACATAATTTTTTTTTTTTTTTTTTTTTTTTTTTGAGACAGACATTTTGAGCAATTCTTCAGTTCATAGTTATTGTTTGATTAACGTCTTAATGACAGGACGATAATGAAGAAATTAAAATTAAGGTTATCTGAAGAATAGAGTGGTAGTTTCTTGGTGACCATAATCTCTGTAATCTCTATAGTATGTGTAAAATCTCTAAATTTCTGATTCTGTGGTATAGAGGGACTTTATTCAAAGAGCATTATCTGTGTAGAAGGAAAGTCAATTGAATTTAAGTTTTATTTTTAGAATGACAAAAGTATGTTCATGTGTTGAGAATATATTATCTATATTTTATATATATATATAATATACGTAGTATATATATGTAGTATAAATATGAGTGAACTTCTCAGTGTTACATCATTACGAGTTTAAAGTAGTTTCTGGACTGCTTCTTTTGTAATAGTTTATCTTTCAGCTTATTATTTAACAATGAAGTGAAACATGATGTGTTTCACCGGTTTACTCACATATACTCCTTCAATTACAGCTTTTCTTCTCTTTCTCTTTTAGAAATCTAAAATGGTTGTTTTATATTTCAGATAATCTTTCACAGAGATTTCATTAAATTTATTTTACCTACCTTTATAGGATGAGCTCACTTGCTCATCAGATAATCAGATCAGGGGACCTGATCCAGGTTTATAAATATCTGAAGTGTGGGGGGGCAGAATGGCGAGGACAGATTCTTTTCAGTGGTGAGTGGAGACAGGACAAGGGGAAATGACCGGAAACTGCAGCACAGGAAGTTCCACACAAATGTGCACAAGAACTTCTTTACAGTGAGGGTGACGGAGCACTGGAACAGGCTGCCCAGGGAGGTGGTGGAGTCTCCTTCTCTGGAGATGTTCAAGACCTGCCTGGATGCCTACCTGTGCAACCTGGTGTAGGGAACCTGCTTTGGCAGTGGAGTTGGACTCGATGATCTCTGGAGGTCCCTTCCAACCCCTACAATTCTGTGATTCTGTGATTCTGTGATTAACTCAAAAATTGAATTGTAATTTAAATAATTCTACGGCAATGATCTCTCCAGCCTTCCCTCAACCAGCAACTAAGATGTCTTATTAGTTATGGATTTCAACTTATCGATTTCAGGCAGAAAGAATCAGACAGCCTTTTTTCTTAATTTTTTCACTTACTTCTAAAGGTGAATGATAACCTATGATGCTTGAGGATTCTTGAAAATATTCCAAAACTTATTTTGCAAGTTAAAAGTCAGTTCAAACCTCTTTTATAAAAAGGTGTTTTTTGTTTTTTTTTAATCAGAATCTATTATTGAATAAAAACATTTTTTTTCCCGCAAGATTTTCACTAGAAAACAAAGTAACTAGAAATAAGTAGAATCTGTATTTTATCCTTTTACAATTTTAAAAGGGATGGCTTTCATTTTAAAATTGACCTCAAAAGCATTTAAAAATATAAATTAAGTATATATATATTACTAAATAATTTCTACAGATCTAACAGTACCAATCTTGGCTGAAGCAAACTAAATCTTATATATATCTTTTCACCCCAATTTTAGTTAATTGATTTCCTCAAAACACCTGGTTTATAAGACATTTGTTTTCCTTGCCATTCACTGTATCTATTGTACACGAGTTACATTTACATAGTTTATATTTATGTCCTTTATTATTATTATTATTATTATTATTTCATGTTCTTATGTGTTCTTATGTGTTTATGTACAGAAGACACATAATATCAGAGAAGAGATTGGCAATAGAAAGGTAATTTTTAATACAGAGTTTTTTCTGAAAAAAGAGAATTGTTAAAAGATAAAATTGCAAGACAATGAGGCAGACAGAAATTTAAATGTTCAACACTAGACTGAATTACAGAGTGAACTTAGGAAAAATACAATAACAAGATATTTTTAAACAAGCTTTTACACAGAAAAACAAAACAGAACAGAAGTACATAATTGCAAGAAATTTCTAATTAAAGAAGACTTTTTCCTAATTATAGTTGAAGCTCTTAATCTGTGTTTTTCAGTCAACTCACCTCTGCTTACACGTTTACGTTTTACTGCATGAAATGAATCATTGGTATGTTTTAATAATTGTTCTTGCACAAACGGTAAATGATATTTCCCTTAAGCTGATTTCTATCCTTTTGACTAGATTTCTCTTGGGGTGAACCAGTTGAGAATCTGAAATCAAAAAGGCACGATATATGTTTTGCTGATCAGTAATGAGGCTTTGCTGAGTTGAGAAAAAAATCTCTCACAAGTAGTACATGTAAACGCTAATGGGAAAATATGCTATAAAATTAAAAGAAAAAAATCATACTCATAGCACAGCATTCATTTGACAGCTAGGAGATATTAAGAGATGAGCTCTGACATTTAAGTGTGACCTTTCCATTCACAACCAGTGATTCCATTCCAGCACAACCAGTTGGATTTGTAAGATTGATAAGGTTTCTTCAAATTTTTTGTCTTTGATGATTTTCACAAAATTATGAGATTGAGAAAAAGAAATCAGTTCAAAATAATATAATATAAATTATTTTAAAAATATATAAAATATAAAATATTTTAATTTGAACTTTGTTATACACAATGTATGTTTAAAATAAGGTCATTAAAGTTTGTTTCAAAAACAGTATCTTTCATGAAAAACTGATACACAACAAACAAGCAATGATAGTATGTGATGAAGTTATGTCCATCAACATTGATCTGTCATACAGAACTATACATCCACAACACCATTTCCTCTTACCATTTTTTTTCTATTTGTATGTGTTAAACAAGCAAACAAATAAATTGTTGTGGATTTGCTATGAGCTCTTTTGTCAGCATCAGGAAGCAACAATTATAAAAACGAACTATAAAAAAAAATTAATAAACAGATGGACAAAGAAAAGGCTAATTTAAATTGATAATGAACCATTCTCTCAAGCTTCTGTCATTCCCTCTTAAGGACACTAGCTTTAATTCGGCTACTGCTCACTTATCTATATTGGGTTTATGTGACAAGATCTTGGGCATGGGGAAACTGCAGAGTGGCCTCTATAATAAAAGACTGAGGGCTGTCTGTGATAATCACAGGTGCTTCTAGCTGTTGATGCTCTGTAATACTGTATATAAGAATGCTTTGAAACCCTCAGTCTTCTTGGTTACATTTGTTTTCCCATCTCAAACAACTGTTGTTTTGAAAGGAATTAAAACTGTACATAGCTGTATTTGGGTTTTATTTTTCAGTAAATGCTCATTAGTGACAGTTAAATAGTATTGAAAAATGAAAGTAGGAATGAATTTGAGCAACAGCCACATTTTAGGAATGATTATCCCAATTTCTCCAAACTACTTTTTTTCCATTGTTTTTAATTTGATTTTTTGTTTATTGGTCATCCTGTTTTCTCATGTAACTGCAATTCTTTGCACCATGTCTATCATTTTTCAGGAAACTTTTCATAATTTTGTGCAAGTTAGTGAGTTACTATGAGATCAATAATAGATAGTGTAAAAATTTGCTGAGAATCTCAAGAAAAGAAAAAATAAAAAACAATTCAAGATCATGCAGTTTTAACACTGGAAATAGATAGATAAGAGATAATTACTTTTGCACTCTTGCTAAATCTGAGAAAAAAAATCTTGATATTTCTGCAGACCTGAAACAACATTCTCATATTTGTCAGCAGAATTTGCAAATGCATTTTTATAGAATCTAATTGTGTCAAATATACATGATTAGAACAGGCTGATTAGGAATTAATCTGCATTTATCCACTTTAAGCTTTTCTGTATTTTATGAAGCATCACAACCAATAAGAGCACAACAAATTATGTTAATCACAGAAATTTCTTTTCATAAGGCTGCTCCAAAAGTAATGCCTCTCTACAACTACCTGAAAGAAGGTGGTAGTGAGGTAGAGGTAGGCCTCTTCTAACTAGCAACAGAACTAGAGGAAATGGCCTAAAGTTGTGCTGGGGAAGTTCAAGCTGGAACTTCTACAAAAAAGTGGTCAGGAACTGGAATAGGCTGCCCACAAAAGTGGTGGAGTCACTCAAACCTCAAGGTGTTCAGGAGACATTTAGATGTGGTACTGAGGGACATGGTTTAGTGGGAAATATTGGTGACTGGTAAACGGTTGAACTGGATAACCTTAGAGATCCTTTCCAACATTGGTGATTCTATAATTCTATTCTATGATTTTATTATGTTGACTCACAGTGTTAGAGACAAATGGTGGTATAACAGTAGAGGCTGAAACTTCACCAGTATTCCATTATGCTTTGTTGCTGCGTGACAGATGGCAGCAGAGTGGCACACTGACAAAATGATGTCTGACGTGGAAGTGCATATGAAGCAAGGATGTTTAATTGAACTTCCCTATGTGAAAAAAATTGCACCCACTGACATTCAACAGTGCTTGCTGAACGTTTATGGAAATCAAACAGTGGGTGTGAGCACAGTGAGACAGAGGTTGGTGTGTTTCAGCAATGGCAACAAAGACAGCGAGTCACTTCGTTGGTGCTAATTTTTACAAGTGTGGCATGCAGGCTCTTGTTCATTACTGGCAATGACTATGCTGAAAAAAAATTTTCTTGTTCAAATAATTTTCTCTATCAAATTGTGTTCTTGAACTCTTCATATCTTTCGCAGTCCATGGAAACAAATAGGAGCTATTATTTTTGGCCAGACCTATGCAGTTTGTCATCTATGACTTCCCCTTGGTGAATCCTTGTTTATACCATACTTGAAATATTTTGATATATACTACCATTCTTCTCCTCCATGTGCCTGGAAATGCTTTCCTGAATCATCCGTTCCTCTACCTTTCTTGAATCAAAGTAAGGTTGACCTACTCGTAGTTTCCCACACTCTCCTTTTTGCCTTTCTTGTAGATAGAGATAACAGTTTCTTTCTCATAGTCTTGAAGAACTTCTTCCTTTCACCATGATTGTTCAAAGGTTAAAATGACATTACGCTGATACAATGCCCCTCAGTTATTGTGGACGCATTCCATCAGGGCCCAGGTTCAATTTGCTTGTGTATAACTTGATCTGATCCTCTTGAAATAGGTGAACCAAGGGCATATCTTTCTTGTTCTCTATCCTCAGGGACCTGGGAATTGTAATGGATAGTCTTGTTAGTAAAGATTAAGGGAAAGGTATATTTCAATACCACCATCTTTTCCACAGTTAGTGGAATAACATACCACAATACTACAGCACTGTGTTACTAGGCCCTATGACTTGTTCAGCAGCGAGATTATATTTTGCCTAGGTTTTTTTTGTTGTTGTTGTTTATATTTATAGCATTCTTTCTTGTTGCCTTTGAGATCTCTCGCCAGACTTACTTCAATGTGAGATTTGGCTCTTTCAACTTCATCTTTTAATTTCATGCTCAAAGTCTCTCTATTCCTTTCAGATTACCTATCTCTGTTTCCACCCTCTGTAGGCATTCTTCTTGTGTTTGAGTTTGACCAGGAACAACTTGATAATCCCTGCAAACTTAATGACAGTTTTGACTGACTCTCTCTTTGTTGAGATGTACCTTTCTTGACCTTGGAGGATGTCATTCTTGAATACTAGCAAGTATGCTTGAGCTTCTTCTTCCCTCCAGAGCCTAATCAATCCTACAGAACTCATCCAAGCATATCTTGAGGCTAAAGCTTGTTTTCTTGATATTCATCACTGTGATTTTTGCTTTTCACACACCTTCCTGCTCTCAGGATCCTGAGCTCCACCATCTCATTGCCACTGAAGCCAAGTTTGCCCTTAACTGCCAAGTTTGCCCTGCGAATGCCCTGTTTGTTGGCAAGTACACGATACAACATAGCACCTCATTATTGGCTCATTTTCATGAAGGAGGAGGTTTTTGTCACTACATTTCATGAAGTTCTTGGATTGCTTATGTCCTGCTGTGCTGTCTCTCCAAATTCATCCTAACTCTTTTATCTCTTCCCCACTGTGTAACTCAGGAGAAATGGAAGTTTGTGATTGGTTCATAACACTTCATCGCTTTTCTCATACATTTTCCCTCCCAGAGAATACAGTCCTTCACCAATTGCTCTATCATGGGTCTCCACCAGATTGCAATTGTTGCCAGATGACCTCTTCTTGCACCATATGGGCTGCAGCTTACATATTGGCCTGTTGAAGCATGGGGTCCTTCATGGGATGCTCTTAGTATATCTACTCTGACATGGTGCATCATATACAACAGTGGAACAACTTTTTATATCATGGTCTTTTTTTTTTTTTTTTTTTTTTTTTTCCTTTTGGAAAAAATATTAGCACAAAAGCATCACCAACATCACTTACTAGCTTTGCTTTGGCCAGTGGTGTGTCTCTTTTAGAATTGCATAAAACTAGCTTTTTGGGATGCTTTTGATCTCACAGAATCACAGAATCACAGAATTGTAGGGGTCGGAAGGGACCTCCAGAGATCATCAAGACCAACTCCACTGCCAAAGCAGGTTCCCTACACCAGGTCACACAGGTAGGCGTCCAGGCAAGACTTGAATATCTCCAGAGAAGGAGACTCCACCACCTCCCTGGGCAGCCTGTTCCAGTGCTCCATCACCCTCACTGTAAAGAAGTTCTTACGCACATTCGTGTGGACCTTCCTATGCTGCAGCTTATGTCCGTTTCCCCTTGTCCTGTCTCCATGTACCACTGAAAAGAGACTGGCCTTACCACTATGGCCCCCACACTTCAGATATTTATAAACCTGGATCAGGTCCCCTCTTAGTCGTCTTTTCTCAAGGCTAAATAGACCCAGCTCACTTAGCCTTTCTTCATAGGAGAGATGCTCCAGGCCCTTCACCATCTTTGTGGCCCTCCACTGGACTCTTTCCAAGAGATCCATGTCTTTTTTGTACTGGGGAGCCCAGAACTGGACACAGTACTCCAGATGAGGCCTTACCAGGGCAGAGTAGAGGGGGAGGATCACCTCCCTCGACCTGCTGGCCACGTTCTTTTTAAGGAACCCCAGAATGCCACTGGCCTTTTTGGCCACAAGGGCACACTGCTGGCTCATGGCCAACCTGTTGTCCACCAGGATGCCCAGGTCCCTCTCTGCAGAGCTCCTCTCCAGCAGCTCATCCCCCTCTTACAGGTGTTGCCCCTTCAGTTCCACTGCTACTAAAGCTCTACCATGAAAACTGCATAAAATTGTTTTAGGATATTAGATACAGAATTAACACATATATCCAAATGTTTAACAAAAAAACCCCACAAAAGTGTAATTCACAAAATTTTCAGATTTTACAAAGGTCGCCAGAAATTGTTCTTAGAAGACATGGGGATAAATTCTGTCTAGTTCAGACATAGTCAGCTTGTAGAAGTTTCAATTAACTTAGTGCAACTTCAAGGCAACTCTGTGTAAGTAGGTATATAGATACATCATAATTCAGTACCATGAAATTTCTATATACTTTTGTCAATGGTTTATGGGCTAATTTGGCCCAGTTTTGTAACTAATGGGGCAAAGGAACACACAGACCTATTCCCAGGGAAAGGAAAAAAGGGAAAAGGGGAAAAGGTTAAGAAGATAGGCCTAAAAACAAAATAGTGGCAATGATCTGGGAATAAACAAACTAATTTACTAAATAAGATATTGGAATGCAAGACAACACGTTATAATACAATATACTACAATATAATTGGAATTGAAGGTAATAAATCAAGTATAATGAGAGCGTCCAAAAAATTGAAGGCCTAACTCTAATGCTGAGGTGATTTGTGCAGTCAAGGCGAGCAGAAGGGAGGAAGGCTCACATGCTGCTGAGACCAAAAAGAGGTGTCAGGTGTCCTACAGGGCTTTTTATTTGTTCTTCCTGAGCAGAAATGATGACAGAACAGTGAACAATCCCCTGGGGTATATAGTAGTTCTGGGACAATATCCTGATCTGGAACATTAATTTTTTCACTCCCAGTACACTACATAATGTTATGATGTGGAATACAGATAATAAAAAAAAAAAAAAAAAGAAACACCATGACAACTTTCAATAGAATCTGAGATTATGGAGCCAAGATCATAATCATTTCCTTTTATTTTCATGCTATGCTATTCCCATTCTGTGTGCCTGTCCAATATTAGTATTCTATATAGTGTTAGTATTCTAAAACTCTAAATATTCTGAAACCCTAAATCTAATTATTATGATATACAGACTCCTCTTAGTTCATTGTATGTTTTTGCTAGTTTTCGTATTTCCAACTTGGAATACTAAAATATAAAAATGAATAGTTAATGAAAATAAACAAGCACATTAAATGTACATGTCCCTCATAAATATAAAATAATAATAATAATAATAGTAATAATAATAATAATAATAAAAACTGTGTTGTTTTTGTTTTTGTTTTTGTTTTTGTTTCCCCAGGATTTTTCTTACTTATTTCAAACTGTGAATCTAATCAGCATCTTTTATATGACTGAACAATACTCACTGAAAGACGTATTTACTTAAAGATTACTTTAGCAACCAAAACCCAAAACACAAACATAAACAGAAAGCACCATCTATGACTCATTCCTCTGTTTCCATTATAATAAATGACAATATTTTTTCCAAAATCTTTCCTTATAACAAAAATAACTGGTGTAGCATGCAGCCTTCAGGGAAGACATCCAGGAGACCTGTTTGGATGAATCTTCTTCAAGAACTTAATCTTGGCATCCAGAGCAAATGAGATACTTGGCTTAAAAGGAAGCGGCCACTCACAGATATACTGCCTCTGGGAATCCACCAGAGAAAGGGGCACAGCAAAGTCAGGCTTTCCTTTTATCCATTTCCCACGTGTCATCAGAAAGACAAGAATGTATATCCTAGCTCAGATGGAATGTCAACAGCCACAAGCTAAATTCATCATCTGCCTTGTTTGAAAGAGAACACATTGTGCATTTTGTTACCTTCTGTGTACAATAATAAATAAATAAAATAATAAGAGACTAAGCGTGTAAAAAAATGCACAAAGAATCAGGTGTGAAGATTTTATACTACATATTTGATTTTTGTCTTTTGGAACAGATACTTTGATTGGATTTATATACTGTTAATGACAATAAATAAACAAATAAATAAAAATAAAGGAAAGTTTTGCATTTTAAAATTCCTTTAATGATTATCCAAAAGATATTATTGAAGCCTTAGTATGAGAGAATTTGTTTGTATGTATGGCATTTAAGCCTACACTATATGAAAGACTTTCAAAGTGTAAAATTATGAATGGACACTACTGTTGAGGTTACAATGATCTGTAAAAGCCAGTGGAGTGCCAGAAGCTGCCAGCTGGAAAGAAGACAGGAGAACATCAACAGACTGCATTCAGAAGGAATCCTGATGCATTGATGTAACAGCTACATAATTAAATGATTTGCCTGCCTTGAAATTCCATTTACAAAGAAGTCATTTGGCCTTTGAAGTGGAAGACTTTAGAGATCATATAAACATATTCGAGGTTGAAAACAGACTCTTTAACTGTATTAGATTTGCCTTTGTAAACATTAATTCTAATACTTCAATAGCTAAGGTTATTACATTTAATAAACATATAGAAATGTATTTGATATCTTGCTACAATGAAGTTAAAAAAATAAAAAATCAGTTCTCCTTTTTCAGTAAACACTGGAAAAAAATTGGATTTATCTGTCTAGACAAGGGCAAGTGCATTGTCCTCACATGAATAGAGTAACAGAATAACTGGAAAGTTTTGAGACACCATATAGGAAAAAGGAGTACAGTTTTCAAACTGACCTGTCTCACAAATTAGACTTGTATCCAAAATCCACTTAACTAAAAAATTATTTCAAAATATTTATATCAGGTCATAAAAGTTCAAGTTTCAGCTAATAGTGGTGAGAAGAAAGGTATATTTATCTTTACAGTCTTCATAATTCAATAGGGCAATAAAATTAAGAGAGTTTTATTTGCATGGCAGAAACCATGATTTCCACTATCTCATAAAATTCGACAAAGTTTTTCATTATTGTTCTTTTACTTGTAAATAAGACTAGACTCATCTCAGACATGTAGAATATTATATGATGCATACCACATATATTTCATTACTTCATGCTGTTAAACAATTACATTTTTTATTTATGTTTCAGAACCTCTAGTTCATAAATGTCCAAACTTTTGGCTTGCCCAGGCCACACTGAGTGAAGAGGAGTTGTCTTAGTATACATATAAAAGATAATATAGTTAACATGTACAAGTAATAAAAATTTAAAATATCTTTTTATTAAATCGTGTTTTAAAAAAGAGCAACGAAAACCATAAGGATAGGGGGTTATTTGACCATGTTTTTGTAAAGCTTAAGCATCAGTCTGGTTTGATAGAATTCATTACATTTCTTGGTAAGTTCTCAAGATGTTCATCAGTAATTTCTGTTGAAATTTTATTCTTACAGTCATATAATCACTAATGATGGAAAAGACCTCTGAGATCATCCAGTCCAACCATCCACCTATCAACATTTCACACTAAACCTTGCCTCTTAATACCACGTCTAAATGTTTCTTGAACATATCCGGAGACAGTGACTCAACTATCTCCCTGGGCTGTCTGTTCTAGAACCTCACTAATCGCTTGTAGAATGAATTTTTCCTAACAAGAAACCTACTCCTACCTCATCACAACCATCTTTCAGGTAGTTGTAGAAAGGGATAAGATCTCCCCTGAGCCTCCTTTTCTCCAAAGGAAAAAATCCCAGATCCTTCAGCCACTCCTCTTAAGACCTGTGCTCAGATCTCTCACCAGCTTTGTTTCTCTTCTTTGGACACACTCCAGGGCTCGATGCCTTTCGTGCAGTGAAGGGTTTTCCAGTATTCTCCTGGGGGAAAAAGGGGAAGCTGGCAGCCTGTTTCCTGTGTACTTCAACAAAAATCAGAATATTCCAAATAGACAGCAGTCAACTTTTACTTTGAATAACACCTTACTCTAATTAATTAATTAATTAATTAAATCAGATAAATGATTAGATAAAAAGGATTATGTATCCCTACAGGGATGAAACAACACCAAAAAAACAAAAAACAAACCACCTAACCAACCAGACAGACAAATAAAAAATTGAGAGAAAAGAAAAAAATCCATTGCTATTTCTAAACTAAATCAAAGAAAAAAATCTCAAAATAAAATGATAATTACCAGAGAGGTTTTATATATGTAACTTTCTATTTTGTGAAGAATAAAAAAAAAAAACCTAATTTGGGAGAGGATGATTTCATTTCAACTGCAACAGAACTAGTTCAGAAGCTGTGAAAAAATACAAGAAAGAAAACAACAACAACAACAAAAAAAAAAACAGAACCACACTAGTTGGAGATAGATATTTATTTATTAAATAGTATGTACATAGCAGACAGACAGCAGTTTAATTTCTAAGGTTTGGTTCTACAGTTCACACAAGGTCTGGGATTCTATACTGGACACATGCAATAATGAATCGGTTGCCCAGCTGCAAGGAGCACTGTACACATGACCTACCCCTGGCTGGAAGCCTGGCTATTCCAAATCTTATAATTGCCCTTTGTCATGTTGTTAAACATAACGTCTCCATGTGTTTCCCCCACTCAACAGGCTATTGTTTTCACTATTGCCTTCCAGTTAAAATTGTTGCTCTAAATTGATAATAGTTTCCTTATTCATGGGTCTGAGGGTTGATTTCTCTCTCTCTAAAAAGAACGTTATTTACCTGAGTTACTATCACAGCTGTCCTCTGCTCCAAGTGCATTAAAAGAATGTAGAGTTGTTAAAGTTTATCTGTGTTTTATTTCTTTCCCACATATGATTTCCTTGCGAGCAGGGCAGATGAGTTCAGGTTTAACTTAGCAATGTATACGGGAAACACCACAATGATAGCTATATCTTATTTATTCATTTATTAATTTTTTCAGCACAAATTAAAATGATCTTATTAGTTAGAGCTGGATATTTATAGCACCTGAGTAGGTAGGTTTCACAGAATTGCCAGGGTTGGAAGGGACCTCAAGGATCATTAATCTCCAACCCCCCTGCCACAGGCAGGGACACCGAATTCCCAGTTAACACTAAATCAGGCTGCCCAGGGCCCCATCCAATCTGGCCTTGAACACCTCCAGGCATGAGGCATCCACAACCTCTCTGGGCAGCCTGTTCCAGCACCTCACCACTCTCCCTGTAAAAAACTTCCCCCTGACACACAACCTAAATCTGCCCTCCCTCA
Organism: Centrocercus urophasianus; assembly: GCF_019232065.1. Lineage (NCBI taxonomy): Eukaryota > Metazoa > Chordata > Aves > Galliformes > Phasianidae > Centrocercus > Centrocercus urophasianus. The sequence continues at coordinate 5,402,768 of NW_024885532.1, forward strand.
ACTTAAAACCATTTCCCCTTGTCCTGCAGTTATCAATCCTTTCAAAGAGTTTATTCCCGTCCTGTTTGTAGGCTCCCTTTACGTACTGAATGACTACAATGAGGTCAACCCACAGCCTTCTTTTATCCAGGCTGAACAAGCCCAGCTGCCTCAGCTTGCCCTCATAGGGGAGGTGCTCCAGTCCCCTGATCATCCTAGCGGTTCTCCTCTGGATCTTCTCCAACAGCTCCCTGTCTTTCTTATACTGGGGGCTCCAGACCTGGACGCAGTACTCCAGATGGGGCCTCGCAAGAGCAGAGGAGAGGGGGACAATCACCTCCCTGTCCCTGCTGGCCACCCCTCTTCTGATGGAGCCCAGTACACCATTTGCCGTCCGACCTGCAAGAGTACACTGCTGGCTCATGTTAAGCTTTTCATCCATCAAGACCCCCAGGTCCTTTTCCACAGGGCTGCTCTCAAGGATCGCTCCTTCCAGTCTGTATAAATGCCTGGGATTCCTCTGGCCCAAGTGCAAAACCATGCACTTTGCCGTGTTGAACCTCATCAGGTTCACCTGGGCCCATCTTTCAAGCCTCTCCAGGTCCCTCTGAATGGAATCAGTTCTTTTGACCGTGTCAACTGCAGCACTCAGCTTGGTGTTGTCAGCAAACTTGCTGAGGGTGCACTCGATTCTGTTATTGATGTCATTGATAAAGATGTTAAAGAGCACCGGTCCCAAGACAGATCCCTGGGGGACGCCGCTTGTTACCAGCCTCCACCTGGACATAGAACCATTGATGACCACCCTCTGTCTGTGGCCTTTCAGCCAGTTTCTTATCCATCGAGTGGTTCACCCATCAAATCCACATCCCTCCAATCTGTAGGTAAGGATGTGGTGGGGGACCGTGTCAAAGGCCTTGCTCAAGTCCAGGTAAATCACATTGGTTGCCTTTCCCTTGTCCACCTATGCCGTCACTCCAACATAGAAGGCCATCAGATTGGTCAAGCATGTCCTTCCTCTGGTGAAGCTGTGCTGGCTGTCTCTGATCACACACCCGTTCCTCATGTGATCAAGCATGTTATCCAGAATGATCTGTTCCATGATCTTCCCAGGCACACAGGTGAGACTCACTGGCCTGTAGTTCCTGGGGTCCTCCTCGCTCCCTTTCTTGTAAGTGGGAGTGATGTGACCCTTCCTCCAGTCATCCAGGACCTCACCTGACAGCTGTGACTTTGGAAATATGATGGAGAATGGCTCAGCAACCACCTCAGCCAGCTCCTTCAGAAGCTTGGGATGCACGCTATCTGACCCCATAGACTTGGGGACCCCACATTCAGTCTCATGAGGCGATTCTGTAGGAGAGATAAAGGATTCACTCTTCATAGTACTTGTAATAGTTTTGTAAGTGACAACAAGCATACATATTTGAAAGAAGAAGCGCTGTTGTTATCAAATGTGTGTGGAATATGATACTACATTGAGAAAATATATTACTTGCACAGAAATATGTACATCATAAGTGTAAATATACAAATATAGCTATATACATATTCATATGCATATGTATGTATAATCTGTTTCTCTTCTTATCCATTCAGTGATATATATGTGAATACACTTATGTATATATGCATACATACAATCACCCAAAACCTTACAACACTGGTTACTGCTCCAGAAATCATGCTATAGAGTTGTGTGGGTTTTTTTGTTTGTTTGGTTTTTTTTTTTGTTTATTTTGTTTTGTTTTGTTTTGTTCAGTGCCTCCTAATTTATTATGCTGGCTCTCAGTCTCAGAGACAGATATTGTTGATACGGGAGTAGAGGTTGAACCTTCCTGCCAGTACTCTGCTAAATTTTGTTGCCAAGCAGCAGATGTCAGGGTTTTTTGTTTGTTTATTTTTAAATGAAATATGTACTATTATTTTTTTAGTTGAGAAGTCTTTTTCTGGTTTTCTTTCAGACATTCACTTTAAAGAGATGGTCCAGGGAGGCCTACATCAAAACTCTAATCATCTTATGTCTTGCATTAATTCTAAATGCTGTAGAAAAAAAAAAAAACAAATGAAGGCCAAAAGTATTCCAAAGCTATTCAAATGGAATAGATAAACTACAATATCAGGTATGATTATTAAATTTTAAACTGAATGTATGACTCTGAATGCATGACTTTGATCAGGTATCATGACAAATGCACCGATTTGGTAAAAACATTTTCCTTTCCATTATAAAGTATTCAGTTGAAAGCTGCTTTTCCGTACTTTTTCCCCAGATAGATTGCCTCAAACTCATAGCAGCCTAGAGACTAAACCAATTGCAATTAGGCAAATAGATCACAAGAACATCTAAAATATGCGTAAACACAGGAAATAAAACAGGGCTAAATATATCAACTAATCTTTATCTGCTACAATCATTCATTCCAAAAATATAAGTACAAGGTTTCATGTAGGCCTGTCTATAGGTCTGAATTTTATTAAGTACATTTAAAACTTCCTAATTTACCCTTATGGATATTTCCAAGTTTCTGCTATTATATCAGCTATTCGCTAAACATACACTTTTTACCTGAAAAAAATTGAAAGAAATATGCCATAAAATTCCTTTCATATTATGAATTTAAGTAATGTGTTAATCTGATCTAAAACTGTTATTATTATTTTACCTGAAGATTAAAAAAAAAAAAAAAAAAAATTGAAATGACACATATTGTTTATAAATTCTTATCACTTAATTATATAATATGAAATAACAGTTACATTGGATTGTGACAGTACCATATGTTTTCTTTTAAGATTTACAAAGTAAAAATAAAAAGTACATCCATTTTTTTTTAACAGTGAGTTCCACTGGAAGGAAATGTCATACTTTCAAATTAAGCTGATAATTCTTCTGCTTTGCAGTTTAAATCTGTCTCCTTCTCAGAAGGGAGCAAATACACAATCTAACTTCAGTCCAGCTATAAAAACTACACAAAATATAACACTTAATCACACCATTACAGACTTCAACAAAAGTTATTCAGATGAATGAAAATTCAAGACTACCAAGTAAATGTAAACAACATTAAATACACACTCAGTTTCTTCTTTTACAATAATTCATGTTTACTTTTCGCAGTAGTTCATGCTGTTTAATATAGAACAATACAAAGCATATTTTGGTTGCCTCATCATCAAAGTTTAAAATTCAAATTCTACTTGGAATTCCAAACACAAAACAACGAAAAATATCTAAACTATATTCTTCTCTGGTGGGAAAATTTCTGTCTTGCTTTTTTTATTACATTTTTTCTTTCTTTTATTACATGTTTTCTTACACACACTCTCTATTCTGCTTCTGGAGTCCCTATTCTGTTCTGTTGTTTCACACAGATCAGAGATGTGTATGAATGCTATTGGCAAATCTCAAGTCACTTTATGAGAAGGAGGCAAGTTACTTTTGAAATATGGTTCTTCACACACAGATTTTTGATTTACATTACAGTATTTTTTTCAGCTATGACATTATTTATACCACGTAATAACATGTCTTCCCATGGTAAATATTTACAGTATTAGAGTAAATGTTTGAAGTGAGTTTGCCAAATTAAGTAGCTCTACAAATTCAGAAATTATTGTAACACTTTTCAGCTTACAATGCACATTTCTCTGTGTGTCTGTGTATTTTAACTTCTTTTTTTTCTACATATTGGATGTCAACTCTATCCATTAAGCTACAGTAAAAGCATTCTGTCACAGTCAATGTTGGTTCACCTCTTCTTCATAACACTACTTATTCTCTGGAAGTTCTCTGAATTTTATCTCAATTACTTTTTTTTTTTTTCTTCCAAAGGAGAAAAAAATGCATAAAGAGACATATTCTTCCTTTAATCTGACTGATATTCATAAATAGTTTCCAGATGACCGAAACTGCATAAGAGAAAGAGAAAGAGAAAGAGAAAGAGAAAGAGAAAGAGAAAGAGAAAGAGAAAAAAAGAAAAAGAAGAAAAAGAAGAAAAAGAAGAAAAAGAAAAAGAAGAAGAAAAAGAAGAAGAAAAAGAAAAAGAAAAAGAAAAAGAAAAAGAAAAAGAAAAAGAAGAAGAAGAAGAAGAAAAAAAAAAAGAAGAAGAAAAAGGAAAAGGAAAAGCGAGATAACCGGTACTTTCAACAAATTTTAGCAATCTATTTGCAGTCTAGCTACGAATACGTAAGCATAAGGGAGAAATTTAATTACAATTAAACAGGAAATCATTCTTTAAGAACTTTTCAATTATGGTGTTTACAAATTTACAACAGTAATAAAGTTATTGCACTAGATAATTTTTCTTTTCTATGTATCTTTCCATGTGAATGAACATAAACTACGTAAGTCTAGAAAACAGTACAAATCAACCCTTCTCCCCTTACTTCTTCTCCCTTCTCCAGCTTTCCTGTGTGTTCTACCCAAAATCATCAACCAAGCAAAACTACAGGGTGAGTAAGATTTATATCTGATGGGATATTATTTATCAATAAATAAATAAAGTAATTTAATAAAAGAAAGATACTACACAAGCTATGAGGAACAGTATTTGGAATGCTAGATAACCCTTAACAGTGTAATAAGGAGTGTTTTCCATTGACCTGGGTTCTTCCTGTGTGAAAAAAAAGGCTAACACTTTGGTTTGTTTTACTATGCTGACTGCTTCAGATGGTGCTTCTGTTATTCTCGTTTTTTTCCTTCAGCCCACTTACTTGTCTATTCATCTGTATCATGGGAATTAAGTACTTCTGAGATAATCACCAGAATACTTAGCTTCATAATCCTAATGCATCTAGACATCTAGAATCCCTTGGATCTATTTTATTTTATTTTATTTTATTTTATTTTACTTTATTTTACTTTATTTACCTTCTCTATAATGGAAATATTGTGCAAACAGCTCAAGTATTGATATATCTACTGTAGGCTTGGTCTGTTTTAATTCCATAGTTCGCACCTCTACATTGTTGATTCTTCCCTGCTCAGCTCCCAAGATGTCTTTTGTCCCAGACTTTTTCCAGACTAACTTACTTAACAAAACTTTTATTCAATTTCACAAATGTCCTCCTTTATTTATCTTCATCTCCTCTATTATACAGGCTCCTTGGATGCCTGGAAAATCACTCTGCAATTTAATTAATTGACTTTAATTGTGTAGTTATTGATTAAACTTATGCTTCATTACATGACATTTAGTTAGTAAATGCATTAAAAATGATTATTTGGTCCAGAATATCTAGAACTGACTAATAATTTACCATTTACTAGATCTCTTGGGATCAAGTTCTAAATCCAATATAAAGCCTTGACAAATACTGATTTTGGTAACAAACAAGATATCTGTAAACTCAGTAACTCATATCAGAAGCTTGTAAAATTTCCCCTGTTCACTTAAGTAGCACTGCAGTTCACCATAGTTTATCACATTCTGATTTAGCGTTCACTCACTCATCACTGTTGATAGTATGAGCAATGTTTTGGTGGGAAGGTTAAGCCAATTCAATTGCATTCATCTATATAGTAATACGGATGACAGAAAGAGAAAAGCTGTTCTTTTATTATTGATCTATAACAGAGAGAACATGCTTTCACCATAAAATTCTTGAAGATGATCCAAGATCTAATCCAACTCTACTAAAATTGAACATATTTCAGAGTGCTCAGTATATAAATGCTTATGAGGCACTGCAACAATTTATTATCTTTAAAATCCTTCACTCAGTTTTATAAAGATAGTTTTACAACTTTGCAGAACAATATTTTTTCTGTGATTAAACAGAGTATTATTGCTGCAAGAAGATTTTGTAAATATAGCAGTCTGCAGATGTGTAAAGCACAGCTATATAAATAATACAGAAAAACAAATTTAATCCCCGTGAAGTTATTGATTTTTAAAAACTTGGACAATGTTTGAAATTTAACTACTGTTTTTTTTTCCCTATTCCAAATGCATATACTGCCATATTTTCAGTATCATTAGAAATGAAAGTTGATTTAAACAAAACAGAATTCATTCATAAGCCAGAGGTTATTAGCAACATTCAGTGTGAGGATAAAAGAGCTACTTTCATATCTGAAATTCTTAAAGAGCCATTTTGTTATCTCCACCTCTGAGTACAAAAGACACATCAAAATCTGTGCAATATTCAGTTTCTCACAGGATAATTATTTTACAAGACATCTAAAACAATCTTTAATTTCTTACAACATAGCAGTGTTTACTGAGGATGCATCATGAAAGTTAAACAACTTTCATGAATTGGTGCCATGCTTCCATGAAATACCACAGAGATTTCTGTCATTCTGTTTTTCAGTAAGCAGAGTGATTCACATATTGTTTAAAAAATTCAGAGCCATCCTCTAGTCCTAATAGCAAGATAGTAATTGATTCCATTCACTGTAGCCAAGATCAGAATAATTTGTTATTTGTGGTATTCCAAAGTTATTCTGGAAGATTTGGATAGGTTTTTGTTTGTTTGTTTTGTTTGTTGTGTTTGTTTGTTTCCTCAAAAAATCAAAGAATTTCAAAAGAAAAGAAAGTGCTGTGTAAAAATATGTAGCCAAAGATCTTAGTCAAAAGGACTCACTTGTGAACTCCAAAAAATTAAATTATTTTTTGATACCCAAGACCAGCATATGGTTAACTTGCTCTCTTTAGAACACTGGATCAAAGGCATCATTGAGAAACAGAGAAGCATAGGTAGGGTAATAAGTTTTGCTGCTCAACACACTGACACTACAGTCTCAGGGAGCACGGCAAGCTATCAAGCAAAAAATAAATCTCTGTTTAAATGTCCTACATTTGCCATATTTTTTAAGGAAAGAACATGAGTTCCTGTGTTCCCCAGCAGCAACAGGAGTGTTCTCAACATTTTCTGAAGTTGAACATCACTCTTATTGTCTCTAGATGAAGCCTTGGAAAATACACTGGTATTTACTTATAAACTAGCTAACCTACTCTCCATCCCTTCGTTAATCTTCTATATGATCTGTTGTTTCATATAATAAGTGTCCAAAATAATTAGAAGAAATGAAACCTGCCAAATCCCATCTCTGAAAGACTGGACTAGTTGTTAATGTAACTTAAGTTTTCTACTGTAAAGATAATTAAGTTAGGTAAGACTTATCTTGCATACTCAAAAGACTTTGATATGATACAAATATAATTTATTCAGATGAAGAAATCTTTGATGACTTGATAACCTTTCATCCCACTAAGGAGTAACGTAATTTTAATCATATCTAATATAGGAGAAAATAAATCATGCTTCTTGGGGCATCGTGAATACAGTGTTATTCAGAATTACAATAGTAACTTTTTAAATTTTTCAACATGTTACAAATTAGAAATTTGCTTTGAATATATGGCATTTCCAGTCAGGGGAAAAAAAAAAAAAAAAAAGGAAAAAAAAAGAAGTTGAGAGAAGTTGATTAATATATCAGTGGCACATCGTAACTAAATCCTTAGAGCACGAAAACTGATAGAAGGTGTCAATGGGCTCCTATTAAAAGGGAGATTGAAGATACAGAATACCAAATTGAACAAAGAAAATAACAGAACTGTGGTTAGTAATGACCCACGGAAAATACAAACCAGTATGTACAAACCAGGCAGTGGTTAGTTTTCAATCTCTTTTCCTCTTCGCCAGGGCTCTCATAATTGTTGACTATGAAAATTTGAGGGTTGGATGTAAAACAGATATGTATGACCTAAAATACAGTTAGAAGGGATTGAGAAACAGAAATGAAGATAGGTTTATACTTATGATTAAAGAGTGATATTTTATTGCACTTGTTGTCTTCATCACTTGCGATGTAGTTGAAACTTCAGTACCTTTGGGAAAATATGTATCTAACCCTTTTATCCATTTTCTTTCTTTTCTGCTGTACTGTGTTCTTCCTTGTCATGAAGAGCACTCATCGAGAACTCTGGTCAGAAGGAGTTTTGCTAAATTATCAAGATCATTTCTAAGTCTATAAAAATAAATATCCTGGTTTGCAGGTGCTCAAAAAAAAAAAAAAAAAAAAAAAAAAAAAAAAAAAAAAAAAAAAAAA
>NW_024885532.1:5410815-5476141 GCF_019232065.1 Centrocercus urophasianus
AAAAAAAAAAAAAAAAAAAAAAAAAAAAAAAAAAAAAAAAAAAAAAAGTTAAACAAATGATAACTGATTACACTGCAAATGTTTCTGTGAGCCAGAGCATGACACTTACATTCTTACATTAATGCTGAGCAATACATAACTATAAACAGTTTCAGTGAAGTTACATTTTTTAACTGGTTCCAACTTGCAGCATCTAATGCACGGACTCAGACATGAATGATCCAAATCATTTATTACAAATTCTCACATCTCTTATGTACTTTGACATTTTCTTTTTCTAGCTTTCCCATCCATCCCTACAACTTTCCTATTCACCTTTACATGTCAACAGAGCATTCTACAAAACACTCTTCAACGGTTCATGCAGGCACTTATCCAACCAGAGCCATGAGATGTTCTTCCTTCTTCTAGAGGAGTCCTTGATTCTCATGCTGTTTATCTTGCTCCACAGCTGCTGCTCTGAACAGTTTTTCCTGTATTCCCACACCAACTAGCACTGTAAGAAGCTACAAGTAGACAGAGGTCATCAGAGACCAGTTGGTCTCTGACATCATCTATAATTCCACTACACTACAATTGAGTGTAATGGGATTACTCATGAGGAAAACTTTTCTCAATTTGAACAGCGATAACATGCAACCAAAATTACAAACTTCACAAAGACATGAAAACAAAATATGAAATGAATAGAAATGCAAGACTGAATGCAGAGAACATCTTAATGAACTGAAAGCAGCACATTAGCTCTCTTCAATGTGAAACAGACTGCATGCCACATCATTTTATATGGAAATGAGGCAAACAGCCTTTTCCACAATGCTATTTTTCGTTCCACAGTAAAAGTTATTAATGCCTACAGAACTCCTATTCTCAAAAGTGATTAATAACAGAACAGTCTGTCCCCCTCCAGCACCACTCTCAAATATTTCAAAGAATTGTAGTTTCCACTCTACTGTGCCTAACAATGTATGTAACTGTTTTCTTCAAGCTCAAATGAAGCATTTAAATACATCATATAATGTTTCCATGCCAATGCAGTTGATGCTAAGAATGGCATCTGTCCAGAGAAAAAAGAAGAAAATGAATTTTCAGCAACACCTCACACTTGTGAAGGAGACATTATTGAAAAATATATATATATATATATATTTTTTTCTAACTAGCCATAATTTTATCCTAATTTGACCTGTGATGTTCAATTTTATTTTATCATCTCTGAAAGAAATGCAATTAGAAAAGACTAACAAGATGAAGATCCATTTCCCCTCCCTTTGGTGAGTACATGCCTCTGTGAAGATATCTCAGGGTGTGATAGAAATATTGAAGTTACCTTCAACTCTGAGCTCTCCTTGCTTATGCCTACTTTAGCAAGTAAATTGGACAAAGGAGAAGATTTATACAATGAATATTACTATTGAAGACATGGAGTCTTTTATTTGATCACTTCAGAGATCTTAGATAGCTCTAATCTGGCATATACAATATACCAATAGACTGATATTCAGTATGTACAGAAAAGAGAGAGAAAGAAAAGAGATAGAGAGAAAACAACAAACAACCGCAGAGAGGTTTCAGCAGTCCTCAGATACAGCGTTATCTTGGGCCAGGGTCCTTATCAGTGGATGGCAGGTCAACATAGGTAAAAGTGCACACTCAATTTTGTATATTATCATTGGGCCAAGACTGCCCTTGGGGCAGAAACTCCATGAGATCTGTGTAATTAAGTTTCCTAGAAGATTCAGGAGTATTCAGAGAGAGTCTCTGGTGACTGTGGAGGATTTCTGGTAGTCATTATTTTTTCATGTTCAAACTAACGCTAAATCTAGTAGTTTCATCCATAAGAGGAAATGTTGTCCATAAGATGAAATAGAAAAAAGCAGTTTGCCATTCTGCTTCCACAGGGCTCAGTCCGCGTCCACCTTCCATTTTGCAGCATTTCTTGCTCTAGTCGACTGTATCAGCACAGGAGAAATTCCTTATCAGTTTCAAATGAACACACTCCAATTTTAATCTGAATTGCCATGTTGAGCTTTTATTTCTTTGCATTTCTATAGAAAAATCTGTGACTCATTTGATTTCTTTTAAAATGAACATAAATTTGTTAGCTATAATTTCAGTTCCTTTTGTCTGTGAATGCATAGGCATTCATGAGTTTTCCGGAGAATAATAAGATATCTGTTGTGTCCCTCACACTGGAAATGGTGAATAAAACACAAGAACTTCAATAGTAAAGATGCAATTTCACCTGCAAACTTTGAAGTCAGTAGTTCAGTGGTTATTTTTTCCAGGATTTGAACAAGAGGGAGCTGTCAAATAAACCACACAGCTATCTCACAGAATCACAGAATGGGCAGGGTTGGAAGGGACCTCAAGGATCATGAATCACCAATCCCCCTGCCACAGGCAGGGATACCAACCTCCACTTCTAATACTAGACCAGGCTGCCCAGGGCCCCATCCAATCTGGCCTTGAACACCTCCAGGCATGAGGCATCCACAACCTCTCTGGGCAGCCTGTTCCAGTACCTCACCACTCTCTCTGTAAAAAACTTCCCCCTGACATCCAATCTAAATTTGCCCTCCCTCAACTTAAAACCATTTCCCTGTGTCCTGCTGTTATCAATCCTTTTCCCTCCTGTTTGTAGGCTCACTTTAGGTACTGAAAGGCTACAATGAGGTCACCCTGCAGCTTTCTCTTCTCCAGGCTGAACAAGCCCAGCTGCCTCAGCCTGTCCTCATAGGGGAGGGGCTGCAGTCCCCTGATCATCTTTCTGGTCCTCCTCTGGATCCTCTCCAACAGCTCCCTGTCTTTCTTATACTGGGGGCTCCAGACCTGGACGCAGTACTCCAGATGGGGCCTCACAAAAGCAGAGGAGAAGGGGAAAATCACTTCCCTGTCCCTGCTGGCCACCCCTCTTCTGATGGAGCCCAGTACATCATTTGCCTTCTGAGCTGCAAGAGCACACTGCTGGCTCATGTTAAGCTTTTCATCCATCAGGACCCCCAGGTCCTTTTCCGCAGGGCTGCTCTCAAGGACCTCTCCTTCCAGTCTGTATAAATGCCTGGGATTCCTCTGGCCCAAGTGCAAAACCATGCACTTTCACATGTTGAATCTCATGAGGTTCACCCAGGCCCACCTTTCAAGCCTCTCCAGGTCCTTCTGAATGGCATCCGCTCCTTTAACCATGTCAACCGCACCACTCAGCTTGGTGTTGTCAGCAAACTTGCTGAGTATGCACTTGATTCTGTTATTGATGTCATTGATAAAGATGTTAAAGAGCACCGGTCCCAAGACAGATCCCTGGGGGACGCCGCTTGTTACCAGCCTCCACCTGGACATAGAACCATTGATGACCACCCTCTGCCTGCGGCCTTTCAACCAGTTTCTTATCCATCGAGTGGTTCACCCATCAAATCCACATCCCTCCAATCTGGAGATAAGGATGTGATGGGGGACCGTGTCAAAGGCCTTGCTCAAGTTCAAGTAAATGACATCAGTCAAGACCTTTTTCAATGCCATGACATGGCCTTTCCCTTGTCCACCGATGCCATCACTCCATCATAGAAGGACACCGGATTGGTCAAGCATGTCCTTCCTCTGGTAAAGCCGTGCTGGCTGACTCTGATCACACCCATTCCTCATGTGATCAAGCATGTTATCCAGAATGATCTGTTCCATGATCTTCCCAGGCACAGAGGTGAGACTTACTGGCCTGTAGTTCCCTGGGTCCTCCTTGCTCCCTTTCTTGTAAATGGGAGTGACGTGACCCTTCCTCCAGTCATTTGTGACCTCTCCTGACAGCCACAACTTTTGAAATATGATGGAGAGTGGCTCAGCAACCACCTCAGCCAGCTCCTTCAGAAGCTTGGGATGCACGTCATCTGATCCCATAGACTTGTACACATTCAGTCTCATGAGGCAGTCTCAGACTTGCTCTGCCCTTACAGTGGGGGGGATTTACTGCCCCAGTCCGCATCTTAAGGTTTAGGGATACAGACATAAGAAATACTGGAATCCTGGCTGCCAGTGAAGACCAAGGCAAAGAACTCATTCAGTACTTCAAACTTCTCTTTTTCTGTTGAAGCCAGTTCTTCTTTTATATTTATCAAAGGGGTTACACTTGCTTTGACCAATGTACCTGTAAAATGTCTTCCTATTGCTTTTCACATCCTCACCAAGTTCATTTCTGCCTGCGCCTTGCCTTTCCTGATCCCATGTCTGCAACTCTGGACAGCATCCCTGTATTCTTCCCAGGTGACACGCCCTTGTTTCCAGAGCCTGTATGCACCTTTCTTTGCCCTCAGAATGCCCAGCAGGTCCTTGCCAAGCCATGCTGGTTTCCCACCTCCTCTGCCCGCTTTCCTATTCAGAGGGACCGAGTGCTCTTGTGCTCACAGGAAGGCATCCTTGAAGGGTAGCAAGCTCTCCTCAACATCTTTGTTTTTAAAGACATCATCCTAGGGGATCTTGGCCAACAGTCCACTGAACAGCTTAAAGTTCGCTCTTCCAAAGTTCAGGGTTCTGACGCCACTCTTTGCCAGGCCCACATCCCTCGAGACCACAAACTCGACCAGGGTGTGGTCACTGCATTGGTATAAAGGCATTTCAGCTGGGCTTTTCATTATAGAGGATCTAGGACCCCCTACAACAGCAGCACCCCAGCATCACCCTGTTGTAGTCCATCCCTTTGTATTCCACCATCTTCACGCATCTAGCTTGGAATGAGCCCTTGAATGACCCACTCAACCCCACCAGCCCTCATTTTGTCCCCTTCCTCCTTCATACCTGGTTTAAAGACCTTTCAATGAGTCCTGCCAGTTCCTCAACTAAGATCCTGCTACCCCTTGGAGACAGGCTACTTCCATCTGTTGCCATCATGCCAGCTGCCAAGTAAATTGCCCCGTGGTCAAACCACCCTCCCCCCCAAAATAAATAAATAAATAAATAAATAAATAAATAAATAAAAATTCCAGTGTTTACACCAACTTCTATGCCATTTACTTATGAGGTCGGGGTTTTTTTATCCTCTCAATATCCTTCCCTGCCTCTGAAGGGATAGAAGAAAACACCACCTGCATGCCCGCTCCGTCAACTACCCGCCCCAGTCCCCTGAAGTCTTTCCTGATAGCCCTGAGGCTTTTCTCAGCAACCTTGTCACTGCCAGCCTGAACTATCAATAAGGGGTAATAATCAGAAGGGCAAATCAGTCCAGGAAGTTTCCTAGAAATGTCCCTGACCCATGCCCCAGGGAGGCAGCACATCTCCCTGTGGGTAGGGTCAGGCCAACATATAGGGCTTTCTGTTCATCTCAGCATGGAGTTGCCCATGACAGCCACCCTTCTGTCCTTCTGGGTGGAGGCAGTCTTGAGGAGTGGGGTTGACCGCTTCACCTGAGACAGTCTCATGGGTGGACCTTCCTCCACACCCTCACTCACCTCTCCCTCGAGTTCCAGGGCCTCAAACTTATTGCACAGTGGCACCTGGGGAGCTGAGGATGGTTGGGATGGGGGATGCCCACTTCACTGAGCTAGTATCTGTTTCCACTCTCCGACTGTTGCTAGGGGGATGACAGGGGGCTCACTGCAGCACCATCGGCCTGCCAGTTCCCCTCTCTCACCTGTTTGCAAGGCAGTAGGGGGTGACACGTTCCATGTAGAGCTTCAGCTGTGTTCCAAGATCTTGGGACTCATAGGGACTGGCACCACCAATCAGTCACCCTCTCACACTCCTTTATGGTCCTCAGCCTCTCCACCTCCTTCTTTCAGGTCGACCACAAGGCTGATCAAGTCATTCAGCTGGTCACATTTTATACAAGTGCCAGACTTGTATATGGCAGACACGACAGCCAGTGACTTGCATACTAGCATCTTGTGTTGGGGCTTCAGTCTGAGTCTCCACACTTGTCTTATCATCAGCTATCTTTTTATGCATACACAGGACCTCAGTCTGGGACTCCACATTCTTTTTGGCTACAGTCTTTTTTCTGTGTGAGCATGGCACTTCTACCTGGGTCTCCACAATTTTTGTGGCAGTAGCCTTCTGCCGGGCTGCAGCCACTGCAAACCGGCAGGCACACTAACACCACTAAATAGCCTTAATGGGGTGTGACTGATCAGCCCTCCCCTGCTGCCTGTAGTGCTGGCTCTGCCCTTGCCCCGTTGCCGGGTGGTTAACAAGAGCCCCTACACTTATCACTCACTTGACAGTGATAACAACCTTCCTTGCTGTGGAGTCCCGTGTATGGGTGGCTTACAGTTTCTCCTCGTTAAAACAGCCCAGGTGATTCTCACACACCGACTCCTCCTCTCTCTCCATGAGGCTTTTTCTAGGTGATGGGGATGGATGCAGAGCCTTTGCCCTGCATCTCGTTCTCGCAAGAACTGCCCTGCCGCAAGCTGCCCGGCCGTTCTGTTGTCTCAGGGATCCCTGAATGAGGGAACCTTCCGAACCCCGCTGTACCTCGCAGTCAGTCGCTGCGGTTCTGGCTGGAACAGCTCCGAAGCAGCTAACTTCGGTGATAAAGGGCTTCTTCCTCGTTTGCATCGCTTTAAATCTCCTGCCGTTACCCTGGCAACGCTCCCGCACGTCAGCCACTCCGGCGAGAACTGCCCGGCCCAGAGCTGCCCGGCTGCTCTGTTGTCTCAGGGATCCCTGAATGAGGGAACCGACTGAAACCCCCCTGTACCTCACAATACATCTTTTCTCTCCTGTTCCCTGGAACAAAATGCAGTATCTACAGCAGAGGGGTATAAATTCAGATGCTGGAATAAAAGAGAAAATCAAATATGTAGTCATTCTGCACATTCAAATCTCAGCTCACCTCACACAGCAGATACAAGGAGTCAGGAAACATTAAACAGTTACATGGATGAAAATAATAATTGTGATAATAATAATTCAAGTTTCTCAATAAAAAAAGGAAGAAGAACAACAAAAGTACAGTTCAAGAAAGACCTGAGAGATGGAATCATTCACCCTATTTTCTTTAGCCTGAATCATCTGCTGCTGAATACTCACAGATGCAAGGCTTTATATGCTGCCTTTTTACCAAAACTAATGCTTAAAAAAAAACCAGAACCCTCTGACTTAGCTCTGTTCACATTGTAATTGTACCAGATTAAAAAAAAAAAAAAAAAAAAAAAAAGTAATAAATAAATAAATAAATAGTGTGGTATGAGTTCAGTTATAAAATTTATACTGAATGTATGAATTAAAATTGTGAAATAGTCAAAAGTGATACTACAAGGTAGAATGGGAAGTACTCAACTGAACAAAAATGCTGTTTCACATCAGATGTTTAAATGTGAAGTATAAGGTAGGAATGTTTCTCTCCATGTTTATATCTTACACAGAAGTCATAAATTTCTTCTAATAAGACAGGGCTTAATATGCGTAAAATACATGAAAGATAATTAAAACATATAGGTGTTGATAAGTGGCAGTCTTAGGGGAGGGACATTTATAAGGACAGGTAGTGACAGGACAATGGGAAATGGTTTTATACTGGAGGATGGATTTACATTTGTTATTAGGAAGAAATTTTTGTAGGTATAGAATGCAATTTAGTTGACTATGAACTATACAACTAAAGAACTACTAGAAGAATAACAAGAAATATAACTATATATATATTAACCAATGTGAAGAGCATGAACACATATTTTTCATTATTCACAGTAGAAGTAAATTGTCTTTGCTCATTTGTTTTATGTGGTGTTTTGAAAGGACAAGAAATACCTTATAATATTCACATACCTTTTTTCTGTACATATAGGAAAAAAGTATTTGTGTAACTCTGTAGCAGAATATTAATGTTTTTTATTAAAATTAATTTTAATTTTTATTAAAGTTAATACACATGAACTCTAATTCTTTGCCTAGGAAACAACTTGTATTTGATTAGATTTTTATCAGGCAATCCTTTTCGCATAGAAGTAGATTTTTTTGTTCTTGGATATTTGATCTCTGAATGTGCAATGTATAATGTAAACTTTCAAAATATCTCTATATATCTTAGGCAGAATTATTATTATTATTATTATTACTGCTACTACTACTACTATTAATATTATTATCCAGAAATATCTTCATATTCTTCAGCATCTTCACTCATTCTCAGCATATATACATATTTAAAAATAAATAAATAAATAAGGGAAGTTAAAAGCAAATACAATCCATGTGCAAATTAACTCAAAATATGTTCTGGATACTGTTGTTCCTGCTCTCTATATTAAGATGAGGTTACGTTTATCTGAGAATTTAACTGATGCTGGATATTCCAGTGCTACTTCTAAATTTTACTCGCTGTAGAAAGCTTTAACACTTTGTTAAAATAACTGCTGATTCTTCATTTTTCTTTGTTGTTTAATTCTTCATCTGTTCTATTAGAATTTGGGACCCCCAAAAAAGATATTAATAAGAAAACAATGATGGAAAATACTGCATTTATTTTGCTTTATTCTTGTAATATGCTAATTGATAAGATGTGGCTCTATAGTCAAGACATGAGCTAAGTCCGTCAGGTTAAGCAGCATTTTGAAGTCAAAGAAAATGTGTTGTTTGAAGTAATAATTAAATAAATAAAACATCAAGTGAGAAATTGAAAATATGTTATTATTTTTTATTTTTTCCTTTGTTGTAGATGTATTATGGGTTTTTGTTGTTGTAGGTGTTTTTGTTTTTTTTTTTTGTTTGTTTTGTTTTGTTTTGTTTTTTTATAAACAGAGATATGTCTGGACCATCAGAACAAACACTTCAAAAATGATTAAAGGACTACCTTTCTCTATCTGAAAGCCTGTCAAAGCCTCTCAAGCACTTGGTTTTTGATTAACTTCCAGTTTCTGAAGGTAAATAATTTAGGGATTTTTCTTCACCTATTTTGACTATAGTTGAAGTCTGACTGGTTATCAGGATATCAGGAAGCAGAAAGAGGGAAATTGCTTTGAACAAAGAGCAATTGCTGAATTTGTGCCCAGGTAAATACTCACAGAAAGCTCTTGTTTGCATGACAAGTTCAAGCTTGCCGTATTGTTGAAGCATGGAGCTACTATGCTGGAATAAGACCTCTGCTTGAGGAAAACAAGTGGAAGACTTTTCTCTCTTGTTGCATTCTTTTAGGAGCCCAGAATCTAAGTTGGTCTCAAGAACAATGCTTGTTAGAGCAAGCTTTTCCACAGGAAAAAGAGCATAGAGCAAGCTAAGCTTATGAATAGTACCATTAAATAAACTATGCACCACAACCTTCCCCTTTATGTACATTGTACATTTTGGTAGAATTTGCAGTCTCTGACGTAATTGTACAGCAGTATGAATATTAAATGTTTGTGAAGAAATTCCAAACAAGTAAAAACAGACTTACACTAAAACAAATCCCTCTGCTCATTTCTTCCTCGCTACGAAAGAATGCAATTTGTGTGACAGATGTTAGTCAAACCTCTGGGATGTACTTACATTCCTCATTGTCAGTTATATTGAAAATATCTATATTAATCTACAGTATCCAGATAACTACACCAAACAAAGCAGCATAGAAAATAAGAGCCATCAGCCATCTTCTCCCCATCCTCTTTATTTAATCTAGGATAGTCTGTTGTAAGGAAAATGTAATTATGAATAAATAAACATTTCCTGCCTTTCACTGGGCTTTAGTGTTATACACAAGATGCAAGCAGTACCATTGTTATAGCAATGCACTAATGACAGAAATGAGTTGAATGATAAAAAGGGAGGAAGGGCACTCATTACTGACAATCTTATGATGGCAAAGGGCTTTATGCCGCTCTACCTGAATTCCCAGCATGATTGCTCTGGAGAATATATACCACCTCTGTATATATCTGTAGGGCTAAGTATTTCATATTTGGTCTGCAAGGAAAGCAGTATTTAAAAATACAGAAAACTTTTTTACCAGTATGATGAGAAAGGAATAGATGAATTCAAAAATATCAGACTAATTGCTTATTGACAGATCTTATTGAAAATTGATTTTACTCTAGATTTTTAAAAATGTACGCATAAGGGAGAAAATATATGCATTAAGAGAAGATGATTATCAAAATGCTATGATCAGAATAGCCACATATCATTTACAAATCTAACATACTAATGTCTAAAGGCATATGCTACAACAAAAAGGTGCTGCTGAATATTTCTATTAAGTATTTTGTCTAAGAACCCACAAAAAGTACAAAATATCTTCTGTGTATAGATTTTACAAATACAAGGAACTGATACTACCTAATTTTTTTTTTTCACATAAATCTTCCGCTGAGATTTTCAACACAAAGAAATTTTGAAACCTTGATGTCTATTAAAACAACAAAAAACAAAAGCTTTCAAGAACATCCAAAAGCAATAATATCTCAGTTTTTCACTTCCAACAGCTAGTAAATAGCACTTACATAAGTACATAAGACTCATCACACTGTCCCACAGTTCAGTAAGTTTCACAAATCCAAAGCAGAGATAGTATAATAGCATACTTCCGTTGAAGCTGTTATGCATAAAGAGGATCATCCACTTCAGAATCATTAGCATAGAATTATTTGAGATTGATTAAATGTCAGTCTGAAGAGTTTTGAGTAGAAAAAAACTGTAAGTAACTCCTAGCTCCTCACTCTAAGGGGATATTTCTTTGCACATAAAAGGTCTGATCAACTTAGAATCTCTGGAAGCTTTGGATTTATTTGTCTGTGCATGTAGTTTTCACACAGGACCATGTAAGTATTATTTCCATTAACTTTCACAGACAGATTTTTTCAACCTGTTAGCCCCTAATATACATATTGTGTTTGATGATTTTCCATTCTGCTTCTTGGAATCTTGCAGACATTACCAGAAAGCTAATCAATGTCAAGTTAATTTAGCATGATCTTATTCAGGAAAAAGTATCACAGCCTCTCCAATGTATACAGATTAATTTCAAGAGTTTTGATGCCTTATCAGGAATATAAGGTGTATTCCATCGGTGGGAAATGGAATCTCATACTTTAGGCTGTAATTGCATTTATCCTATCATTCTGATACCTGGCATAACAAGGCTCACAACTTCACCTGGAAGGAGAAATAAAACTGTGTTGTCTCTCCTGAGGCCAGAACTAATGATAATACTTCACTAAATTGCTCAAGAATGATGCAAACTGCAAGAGACTGAAAAGGTCACCTTGCAGTGCCTCCTGTTTATGCCCAGTGAGCAGTAAACCTAAGGCTAAGTACAAAAAAAATTCATGTCCCTAATAAACTGGAAAGTTATCCTACCAAAGGATCCATGAGGCAATTTCGTTAGCTGCTTAGTCTTTTAATAATCTATTCATAAAGTTATCACTTTTGTCATTATTACTTGCAATTAGCATAGGCATTTTTTTTAAGTTCCTTGTTTTATGTATTGTTACCACTTCAAAACTGTTCTGCTCTTTAATTTTAATATGATAAATTTAACTGGCAATATGTGATCCTTATCAATTGTAGCTTTTTGGGGACTATGTTAGTATTTTGAGGGTTGAAAACAAAGCCAAAATTACCAAAATTTTGCATGCCTAAGTATAGCTTTTGCTTATCTAATTTTTTTTTTTTTTTTTTTGCTAATCTAATGTAAACATTTATGATGTTGGAAAGATTTTGGAAAAAAAATCCTTTTTTTTCCCAAGGATTTTAAAATAAACCGTTAATTTGCTATAAGAAGACCTAGGGAAATTTCAACACACTACACTGTTGGAAATTCTACTTCTCTATATCTGCACTCTGAGAATGCAGGAAAACTTAAGAAAGGAAACTCCTGACTAATACTGTAAAGTCCTAAGCTGAAAAATATTGGGAGTATATATGGAGAATTAGCCTGGCACACTGTTGGAGTCCAGTAGTATCTGAGCAAGATCTTTTAGATATCTGACATGAGAAGGAGGAAGAGTCATACAAAAAAAAAAAAAAAAAAAAAAAAAATCCCATGGGACAAAGCACAGTAAGAAACTAGTCCCAAACATATGGAAATGTAATTTTGCAAAATAATTAATTAAACTATTATTACTATTATTATTATTATTATTATTATTACTATTATTACCCCAGGTGTTTTAGAATCACAGAATCATAGAATGTTTTAGGTTAGAATGGTCCTTTAAAATCATTTAATTCCACCTATGGGGCAGGAGCACCTTCAACTAGACTACATTTCCCAAAGTCCCATCCAACCTGGCCTTGAGCACATTCAGGGACAGGCATCCACAACTTTTCTGGATAAGCCATTCCTGTGCCTCAGCACCCTCATGGTAAAGAATTGCTTCCTAATGTCTTACCTAAATCTCTCCTCTTTCAATTTAAAGTCATTAATCCTTGTCTTATTGCTATACTTCTTCATAAAAAGTGCCTCCCTATTCTTCCTGTAAGTCTATTTTAGATTCTGGAAGGCCTCTATAAATTTTCCTGAGAGCCTTCTCTTCTCTAGGCTGTCACCCCAGTTTTCTCAACCTATCCCCAGTGAGTGCTGCTCCAGCTCTCCAGTCACCATCATGGCCTACCTCTGGCCTATCTCTGCACTTGATATAGTATGACCACACACTTCGTATGCTGGGGGCATCAGAGCTGGGTGCCGTACACCAGATGAGGTCTCATGAGAGCAGAGTAGAGAGATAGAATCACCACCTTTGACCTTGCACACTGCTATCTCATACTGAATTTTTAATCAACTAACACCTCCAAGTCCTTTTTCTCAAGGTTCTTCTCAATTTGTTCCTCAGACAGCTTGTATCTTTCCTTTGGATTGCTCCAAGCCATGTACATGGCTTTGCTCTTGGCTTTCATGAACCTCATAAGGTTCACATAGGCCCACCTCTCCAGTTTGTCAAGATCCCTTTAGATGACATCTCTTTCCTTCAGGGTGAGGGCAACACAGCTTGGTATCTGCACACTTGCCGAGGGTGCACTCAGTCTCACTGTCCATGTAACCAAGAAAGTTGTTAAATGGTGCTGCTCTCAACGCTGATGTTCCTGAAGAACATCACTCACTGGTTTCCACCTGGACACTGAAGCATCAACCACAGTTTCTTGAGTGTGACCATTCAGCCAATTTATTTTTAAGTGAAAAACCCAAACCAAAACAACAACAAAAGACTGTAATGTAATGATTCCTCCTTATCTTTATGCTTTATAAAAATTATGAAAATTATATGCTTATCTTTATGCTTTTTAAAAATTTGTTCTAGAGTAAACAACAACAATGTGCAAAAGGAAAATAAAATTAAGAAGAAATAAAGAATCAAAATTAAAAGCTCACCAAATTTATAATTTTGTAGTAGATTATTATCATAGTTTAAACATAGAAGAAAAATAGCCTCAGGCAATCAATGACTTTACTGACAGGATAGAGTCCCTGACTGGGTTCCAAATTTTCAGCCAAATTGAGTTTACACTAAATTTGTCTGAGTGAATCAGTGAGAAAATGAGTTCCACATATATATTCCCCTTCTCAGGAAAACATGAGATGTCTTAGGGCTCTCTCTTGATCAGGATGCTGATTCAGTATTATCCTACTGTTGTTGCCTACTGTGAAAATTTCCATCTGCTCAGTAAGATTGCATTTTGTCTCACAATGCAGAAAAAGCATGAGAATTGGAGGCCAGAATGCTATCTATTTATACTAATATTTTATTTGTAGACAGTGTTATTTACTGGATGTGTAGACAGTTATAAAAATAATGATGAAGTAGTCAAACTCATTCTAGTCCAGACACACGGGTTTCCATGTAGGCTTAAGCATTCTCATTAAATTATTGTTGTATGGAGCTTGTGATACATGGTTATGATCCCTGCACAAAGCTTTTAAGACTACAATTATTGGTTCCTGTTCAAGGAAAAAGATAGATTTGCCACTTTAGAATACACATTTTAGAATACCACTTTCTCTCATCTAGGGAAATATATTAATCTTTACAGGCAAGTTGCTCTTCCTGCTAAGAGCTCTTTCTGTTCTATAGAATCATAGAATTGTTTGAGTTGGAAGGTACCTGGAAAGGTCATCTAGTCCAACACCTTTGCAATGAACAGGAACATCTACAGCTTGATGAGGTTGCTCAGAACCTGGTCCAGCATGACCTTGAATGTCTTCATAGATGGGCTTCCACTACCATTCTGATCAAGCTGTTCCAGTACCTGACTAATTTTTTCATTATATCCAGTCTAAATCTCCCCTCTTTTAGTTCGAAACTATCTCCCCTTGTCCTATCAAAACAGAGTTTACTAAAGAATCTATCCACTTTTTTCTTACAGTTTCCTTCAGATACTGAAAAACTGCTATCAGGTCTTCTTGGACCCTTCTCTTCTCCAGGCTCTCTCAGTCTGTCCTCACTTGAGAGATGTTCCATTCCCCGGGTCATTTTTGTGGCCCTCCTCTGGATGTGCTGCAACAGGTCTATGTCTTTCTTGTACTGAGAGCTCCAGATCTGGATGCAGTACTACAAGTGAGGCCTTAGCAGCATAGAGGGACAGGATCAACTCCCTTGACCTTCATCAAAGACATAGATTATGGCATCAACTGCACTCTCAGCAAGTTTGCCAATAACACCAAGCTGAGTGCAGCAGTCGATACATTGGAAGGAAGAGAAGCCATCCAGAGGGACCTGGACAGGCTGTAGAACTGAGCCCATGAAAACCCAATGAGGTTCAATAAGGCCAAGTGCAAGGTGCTGTACTTGAATCAGGACAATACCAGATATTTATACAAATGGGGGGAAGATCTCCTTGAGAGCAGCCCTGAGGAGAAGTCCCGGTAGATGAGAAGCTGGACATGAGCCAGCAATGTGTGCTTGCAGCCTGGAAGGCCAACTGTGTTCTGGGCTGCATTAAAAAAGGAGTAGCCAGCAGGGAGAGGGAGGTGATTTTCTTCCTCAACTTGGGGGCTCTTGTGAGGCCCCATCTGGAGTACTGCATCCAGGCCTGGATCCCCTTGGGTCCCCCAGTACAGGAAGGATGTGGAGCTCTTGGAGTGGTTCTAGAGGAGGGCCACTAAGGTGATGAGAGGGCTGGAGCACCTCTCCTGTGAGAAAAAGGTTGAGGGAACTGGAATTATTTAGCTTGGAGAAGAGAAGGCTCCAGGGAGACCTCATTGTAGCCTTCCAGGACATGAAGGGAGCATATAAAACAGGAGAGGGAATGGCTGTTTATGAGGGTGAATAGTGATAGGACAAGGGAGAATGGTTTTAAACTGAGACGGGAGATTTAAGTTAGAAATTAGGAGGAAGTTTTTCCACACAAAGAGCGATGATACACTGGAACATGTTGCCCAAGGAGGTAGTGGATGCCCCATCCCTGGAGGCATTAAAGACCAGGCTGGATGTGGCTCTGGGCAGCCTGGTCTGGTGGTTGACAACCGTGCACATAGCAGGGGGGTTGAAACTAGATGATCATTGAGGTCCTTTTCAACCCAGGCCATTCTATGATTTTATGATTCTGTGATTCTATGATTCTATGATTCTATGATACTATGATACTATGATTCTGTGATACAAACTGCTGGTCACGCTTCTTTTGATTCAGCCTAGGATAAGGTTGACTTTCTGGTCTGCAAGAGCACACTGCTGGCTCATGTCCAACTTGCCATCCACCAGTACCAACCAAGTTCTTTTTGCAGGGCTTTACTTTATTCTATTCCAGAAGTTAGGTTGCTGTGCTTAAGAGCAAGACCTTCTATTTGGCTTTGTTGAACATCACAAGGTTCTCCTGGGCACATTGTTCAAGCCTGTCTTGGTGTTTCTAGATGATAATCTGTCCCTCAGGCGTTTGATCTGCACCACAAGCTTGGTGTCACCTGCAAACTTGCTGAGGGTGAGCTTGAGGGGAAGACCTTAGAGTGGTCTTTTAGAGCTGCTGAACTACTGATTAAGCAATATAGTATCTTCAACATCTAATTATCACTTTAATTACTCATATGCATAACATATTTCTTCATAAAATATCTTCACAATTACTCAAAAATATTGCAGAAATTGGACAGAAACTTTGAATGTTTTAATATTTTCAAGCAAAACTCAATCATTTACTTGTATTATTATACTGTGATTTTTCATACATGTCTTTCAGAAAAGCTAAGTAGGAGAACATTCTGGTGAAGGTCATGGCAGTCTTCTGAAGTTGCCACTGATTGGAAAAAGGGAAATATAAAACCCATTTTCAAGAACAGGAAAAAGAAATACCCAGGGAATGATAGGCCAGTCAATCTCATTTCTGTGCCTGACAAAATCATGGAGCAGATCCTCCTGAAGGCCTCACTAAGGCACGTGGAAAATAAAGATGAGGAGATTAGTGGTAACCAACATGGCTTCACCATGGGCAAGTCATGCCTGACAAACTTTCCTGCCTTTTATGATGGAGATACATTGTCAATGGATAAAGGAAGAGGAACTGATGTCATCCACCTGGACTTATACAATGTGTTTGACACTGTCCCACATGATAGCCTGCTCACCAGATTAGAGAAAAAGGGATTTGATGGATAGACTCTCTGAACTAATAATTATCTGGATGGTTACATTCAGACAGCTGGGGTCAATGTCTCAACGTCCAAGTGGAGACCAGTGATGAGCAGTGTTCCTCAGGGATTGGTGCTGGAACTAGTGCTTTTTAATGTCTATATAGACAGTGGGATAAAGTGCATCCTCAGCAAGTTTGATAATGACACCAAGCTGAGTGGTGAAGTTGACATGCTGAAGGGAAGGGATGCAATCCAGAGGGATCTGGACAGGCTTGAGAAGTGGGCCCATGCCATCCTTATGAAGCTCAGTAAGACCAAAAGCAAGATCCTGCACCTGGGTCAGGGCAATCCCAAGCATATACAGGTTGCGTGGAGAGTGGCTTGAGAGCAGTCATGAGGAGAAGGATTTGAGAGTGTCTGTTGATGGAAAACTGAATATGAGCCTTCAGTGCATGCTTGTAGTCCAGAAGGCCAACTGTATCCTGTGCATCAAGAGAAGTGTGACCAGCAGGTTGAGGGAGGTGATTCTGTCCCTCTACTCTGATTTCATGATACTCCATATCCAGCACAAGAAGAACATCAAGATATTGGAGTGGGTCCAGAGGAGGACCACAGAGGTGATCAAGGGCTGGAGCACCTCTCCTGTTATAACAAGCTGAGAGAGTTGGGAATCTTCAGCCTGGAGAAGGCTCTGGGGA
Source organism: Centrocercus urophasianus (assembly GCF_019232065.1). NCBI lineage: Eukaryota > Metazoa > Chordata > Aves > Galliformes > Phasianidae > Centrocercus > Centrocercus urophasianus. The sequence continues at coordinate 5,427,976 of NW_024885532.1, forward strand.
GACTTCATAGCAGCCTTCCAGTACCCGGAGGGGCCTACCGAAAAACTGGGGAGGGACATTTGTAAGGACAGGTAGTGACAGGACAAGGGAAAATGTTTTTTACTGGAACAGGGTAGATTTAGACTTGATATTAGGAAGAAATTATTTTCTTCGAGAGTGGTGAGATATGGAACAGATTGCCCAGTGAGGTTGTGAATGCCCTCTCCCTGGAAGCATTCAAGTCCAGGCTGGATGGGGCTCTGAGCAACCTGGTCGAGGGAGGTGTCCTTGTAAATAGCAGAGGGGTTGGAACTAGATGATCTTAAAGGTCTATTCCAACCCAAACTATAGCCACCCAGTGCCCTGTAAGATATAGACAAACAGTTTGACTAACATGTCATGTCTGAGCAATAGAACCACTGTTTAGAGGGTTTTTTTTTGTTTGTTTTTGGGTTTTTTTTTTTTTTTTTTTTTTTTTTTCATTTTAAGGAGAGAGAATTGAGGACATATCGTATGGCTTATTACATCTTTCTCTATCCAGATTTTAGTGGGAGACAGAGAAAGCTCCGTAGCTCTTTCTCCCAGTCTAGCCTCCTAGGCTCTACTTCAGTGGGATGATCACCACCGCATGGCCACTGTCGAGGACAGAGTAAGATGGGTCTGATACACGGCTCATTGGAAAGTACAGGAAAATGAGACAAGAAAAATAAGCTCATGGGAAAATGAGATAGGAACCATGAGGAGGTTTGTCTGTGATATGGATGGCAATCTGCTAAATGAGGAGTCAGAATAGGAGAGAGCAGGTAGTAGTTGGGTCGTAGCATCCCCAGAAAGAAAGAACAGAGTAGAAAGAATTGAAGTCTAAAGAAGAGAGAGACTTCCACCAATGGGTACAGTTACTTGAATCCATGTTAATTGTTCCCAGCTCACTAGTTTCACCCTCACATCTTGCAAACTCTGCTAACTTTTTCAAACATCTTCTTGTTTATAGTGTACTGGAAAACAGCTCTAGACTTGGACAAATCTCTCTGCTGTCATCAGCCTTCTAAAATACTAGTAAGCCTCACTTTCTCCTTAAATTCATTTTGCTGTCACAGCAGTTACCTTCAGTACTAAGCCTTCAGCTGTTTCTCACTGTACTCAACAGCAAATCAATTGGAAAGTCAAGAAAGCAGTTATATTTCCTTTCTTCATCAACATCCTGTAATGAAAAGATTTAAAGGGGAAAAATAATTCATATCCTTCCTGTCTAAACAGTTCCTGACAGCTCATTATAATTATTGAATGCCAACTGCGAATTCATACATGTGCAAACATATGGAGAGAAATGGCTCCTGTACAAGATTCAACCGGTTCAGACATGTAACTTCAGTAAGATGAACATAGGTTAAACAATTTGAATAAATATATACACATGTACAAATATGCAAGATCACAGACACTGCTTTAAAATTCCATTTAAAAATCTAAACTTTATCAGTGGCTCATGTTACACACACCACCTTCTGTCCATTCAGAATACAGGTACAATACAATATTGTCAGAAATAGCAGAGCACAGTGCCATATATATACATGGTTCAGGATCATTGCCATTGTGAACAAATCTCCAAATAACTGAGAAGGTACTGTAAAGAAAAGCCGTGATGGAAATTCTTGATGATAAAACAGCTCATCATCTATTCAGTTCTGTTGTACTGCAAGTCAGACTCTGTCATTAGGGTAATAGTAATATTAAGTATGTCCTTACACATTAACGTGTTTTTTGAGGCGCCTAAGAGGTACGTGATATTTTTCCCCAGATTTAGTAGTTTAAATTCAAACACGTACACTGTTACTTCAGTGATTACTTTAAAGTATACAGTTCTCTTTTTGGGTAGAAACCAGATCTCTTCCGATTATTATTCTACGGTACTTTTTATATTCTTAGACATATTTATCAATTGATTGCAGAAGTCCCTATGCATAAAACACTTCATCTTCAACTGGATTTCCTTATGCAGAGAATGAATTGGAAGTAATAACTAGAATCTTGTTAAATGCAAGAGAATCTTATGAACCTTTACAGCTAAAAGGCCCAGGAATTCTGTGCATCCATCTGAAGCTCAACAGGCTTTAGAGTCCTGTTTTATCTTCTAAAGGATAGATAGACTGATGGGATATAATAGCTATATAAATGATTCTGTATTTAAAAATAATTTTTAAAAAAATGGATTTTTTTTTTTTTTTTTTTTTTTTTTGTGATTGTTAAGCACAGACTTATGGAAGAAGTCTTGCATTTTTTACTGCTTTTGTAATCATGGAAATTTTGATTATGTCACTACACACATATTTTGTAATCCAACTATTTTTTTTTCCATTCATTTTGTCCAAAGCTGACTAGTGACACCAAATTTTACCTAAAAACAAAGAGTCAGTCTACAGAATAGATATGAGAGAAATAACCAAAGAATAAACTAGCACTTAGTGTATCATTTTAAGCTTTATGTACTATTTCAAAGTCCAATTGAGTTATATATGATACTTATCTTTTAAGATACTCTTAAAGCTTCCATCTATTGAATATTTAAGCTTGTGACTAAACCACCCCATTTCACTGACTTGATGACATGTACATATCTATAATTTCCTTGACTGGATTAATAACAATGTAGCCTGATACACTATTCTTAAGAAAAATATCAAAGGAATGTCATGTAGCTGTTTAAAATACATCTGACAAGTTGCAACTTCAACTAAATACCTTCATAGATAGAATCAACAGTAATCTCACAGTTAAAAAGTATTTCAGAACTCAAATATGTTTGAATTGAAGTTGTGTTTCAACTAACTTTAGTTTATCTGGTGATGCCGCTATAAGCCATATGGAGTGAGATCATTATGAGTAAGCACACAAGCATTTCTAGTTCAAATACTGAGAAATGTGTGTATTGGGGGTAGTTCTTCCTCTAAACAAAGTAAATGAATTATTCACAAAGATGAACAAAGATAAGCTAATTGAAACTCAGCAAATATTTGTAGAAATTTATTATTTTCTCTATTTTATTTAACTTTGTTAAAAAAAAAAAAAAAAAAAAAAAAAAAGACATAAAATGCCAATAATCTAAATAAGGAGAAACTGCTAAGGCAGAAATGTCAATGGAGAGAATTGAAAAATAACTACTACTATTATTTTTAGAAGTCACAAAGGTCACGCTTAAAAAAAGCTACGTCTTAGAAGTATCATATAAAAACTACACTTTATGAGTCTCAATATTTTAGGTAGATTTAATATGTAATTTCTAGTCCTGTTCCTTTTGAAAGAGGAAATTTGAAATTAAATACAAAATACAATTTTTAGTTCAGTTTTGGAGCATACTTTAAAAGCATTATTTCCTATGAAGTTCTCAAAAAAATATTTGCTTTCTTTGAGTCATAGATTTTCTATTTATTTCCCTATCAGTGTCAAATAAAATCTGGTGGAAGTTTCTCATTTGTCCTAGGCCTTGATGTTATTGGCCTCTAAAATTAATCTTGGCAAGTTGTTACATTCTCAAACTGGTCTCAGAAATCAGGCACACAGATGTTTCTCTGCAACATTTACTTTATTTGGATTAGTTGCTTTTGAAGATTAAAAAGCACTCTAACTTTAGACCACATCAAATGTCCTTTTCTTTAGAGAAACTTGGTCACTTCTTTCAGATTTCTGTTGGGGTTTCTCAGAAGTCTTCCTATTTTGCCATTTGTTCTTCTTCAGATTATTATTGTATGAATAGAGCATTCCTCATTACTTGCTCAGAAGTGCATATATTTACTCTGGATTATTTCACATCTGTCCAAAATTAAATCTCAGTCTTTCTTACACGTCAAAATCCTAGTAGGTTTCAGATAGCTTTCATACAAGTTAACCTCACTAAGTTCAGCTTAGAAATTTTATACTTTTATAGAAATTGCTGAAGATTTCTAATGTCATGTCTATGCCTTATCCACGCCACGTGGATGAATCTAAGTGAGCTGTACACTGCCACTTAAACAGAATTTAGCAACTATTATTCAGATGAGTTTATCCAATCTGCTTAGCATATGGGAAGCCCTATCCACTGTGAGGAACTGGAGATGAGAATGTTGGAGACTTTGTCAGTATTTACGATATATGATAAGAGAGGGTGAAAAAGATGTAGATAGGCTATTCTCAGAGACATCCTGTGATAGGAGAAGAAACAAAGGGCAAACACTGAAATACAATTTCATTTAAACTTAACAGAACTTAACAGTTGTTGTGGAGTCTTCATCCGTGGAGATACTCAAAATCTAACTGGACATATGTACATATATAAAATATGAACTGAATGGATATTACTACAAATAGTAGTAGTATAATAAATAATAATAATCCTGTCCCTATATTCTAAAGGTCCAGAAGAAAAAAATTGGCAACATACTTCTAAAGAAGGGCTGAAAGATGTTCTGATTCCTGAACATTTGTTATGAGATTTTAGACTAAATTTAGTACTATCTATCCACTATAAAGGAAACCAAAGAGAATAACTCACAGTGTGCACTGATTTTATGAAGTATGTATGTTGCTCTGAAAGTAATGCATACTATTTATTTCCATGAAAACTGCAGCAATACAAAGAGAACAATAACAATATTTGATAGAACAAATTCTCAGCTACAAAGCATTATTTTTCAACATGGTCATCATCACTAACTATGCATTTTTACCAGTGATTAACAATAGCCTGCATGCTGCACTTATGAAACTCTGCACCAGTGGATATGACCCACAGCTTTGTGGGTCATATATATAATATATATATCATAACTAATGTTCAGAAAATGCCCATTCAGTCCATCTTTCATTGGCCTGAACAGATGGAAATCTGAGTGTGCCAAATCCTACCACTCAGGTTGGTGTGGTAGACTAGTCCAACCAAGACTGGCAATGTGCTCCACAATCTTCAAACTGGCATGGGACCTAGTGCTAGTCCTAGTCCTAGTTCTCTGGACTCACTCTTGAAGTTTGAGTCTTCAACTTAGTCAGTGTTGTGATGTAGAGGTCTGTGTGGGTTTCAGGAAATCTAGAAGGATCACTCCTTTCCCCTCCCAAAACAGTGCACATCACTTTACTCGGTGAGGGCTGTGTCTTGAAATTTTTTTTCAATGAGGAATTGATATGTGCTCTGGACTGACATTTTGTCTATGGCTCATAGTGGTGACAGAACATCCCATCATCGATAATGATGTGATCCAGGAGATGGTTTCCTTCAGCCAACGTGTCTCGACAAACTTGCATATGATGTTCTTTCTTGTCCCGTGTGAGCATTTGTGGGAACCACCTGAAAGGAATCTTTGTGATATTCCAGTGTTGCCATCATTGTTTCCAGTGCACTGAAGCTGACACTCAGCTCTATACACAATTCCCTGTCTGCAGCCTGCCAATTTGCATGGATGAAATTGTCATTTTGTGATGTGTCAGCTATGCCTGGACTCCTGGAACATGTTTTCTTTTGATGTTGCTGTTGCTATTGCTGAAACACACAACCTACTGTTTCACTGTGCTAACATGCACTGTTTGGTCTCCATAAACATTCACTATGTGTCAATGAATGTCAATGGCTGAATTTTTTTCTACATTCAATTACACACTTTGCTTCATATGCACTTCCCTGTCAGCCTTCATTTTGTCAAACTGCCCCTCTGCTGCCATCTGTTACACAGTAACATTTTATGAAATAATGGAAGAAAAGTTCAGCCTCTTCTGCCATACTACCGACATCCTCCTTTGACTTCATGGATCAATATTATAAAATGAGAGGCATTACTTCTGGAGTAGCCTTCATATTTTTTGGCAATGCAAGCTTATACTGCCTACTATGCTGTCCTATTGCATAACCTCCGTTCCTTTGTCGACCTTAGTAGTTCATGCGTTTGTTCAGAAAACTCTTTTAGTTGGATTTTTAAATTTAATTTTAATTCACAATACACAATGCACAATACACAATTCATAATACAACAACAACAAAAAAATGGTTAAAATCAAAAGGAAATGTGATCAAATGGAAGCAATGGCAGTAAATTTACTCCAATATTTATACATGTACTATCAAACAGCATCTTCAGTGAATACTTTTTTACTAAATTGGAATGAGAAGGGAAAAAGAAATGCTAAAAACAACAAAAGCAAAACAAAACAGTCATAAAGGATAAACTGTAAAATTGATGGGGTAATATTTAAGGCAATTATTTTTTCTTCCAGTTGATAACATTTATATCTTAGCTTTTCTTTCCTTTCCTTTAGAGAATGAGGGAAAGAAAAAAAAAAAAAAAAAGCCTTTTAACATTTTCTAATACAGCATTTTAGAATACAACCTTTAATGTATATTCCTAGAGCCATTATTTGTGTCATAGTTTTATTTCATTTCAATTTTTATTATTACAGGATTAATGAGATTGTAATTTCTAGATCATTTAAAAAGTAGGGGAAAATGACTATATATTGCTCTTGTTCTAGTATTTGAAATCCAAATTAATAACTTATCAAAACATAATTGATCCTTACCTTTTATGTCCTTAATAACTCTATATTTCCAGGCAAAGAACAGTTTATTTTATACAGTGTCAGTTTTAAGCCTCGCCATTACTGTTTCCGCAAATCAACAATTGGAATAAATTTGCAAAACAATTAGAAAAATTTGTATCTGAGATTTATGTCTCGAATTTATCTCTTGGTAAATTCAGTGGTTTGTATCAAAGTGGAAAACTTCCTCATGAGAAAGAGTTAATCATTTATATTAAACCTTATGAGAAGCTCCAGAAAAGGTTTTAGAGGTCTCAAGTAAGACATGTCAGAAGTGTCCAACGTGTGGCCTGCAGACTGCAGGCAGCCTGGCTAAATTTTTTATCCTGCACCACCATGGCAGCAACTGTTCCCCACTGAGCAGCCCAGCCTGGCCCTGGGCAAGCACCCATCATTCAGCAACAACCAAACATCAATGTGTGATTGGCACTGTCTGAGCTGAAACATGGTGAAGGTACAGTTCAGAGCTAGCCCGAGTTATGGCAAATGATTTTATAGAATCATAGAACATTACCATTACCAAGGTTGGATAAGACCTCCAGCATCAAGCAGTCCAACAGTTTACCTATCACCAATATTTCCTGTAAGATATTATTCTGTAAAACATCATTGTCTCAAAGCTTGCTGGGGACACAGATGAACAAGTCCAGGCAAGTCCTGGGCAAAGGTTGTGAAATCCTTTTTCTGGAGAACTCTGATGGACAAGTCCTGGGCAAGGGCTGTGAAATCCTTTGTCTGGGGGACACAGATGGACAAGGCCAGGGGCAACGAGAGAGACATAAGTTGCGACTTAATAGCTGTGAAGCGGTCTTTTGTGTGGACTTGTCTCGGAAGATGGCCATCTCAGGGGATACTCACATGACTCTTGCTCAAGCACCCAGGGATGTCACGTAGGCAGGAGAAGTAGGATAAAAGAGGAATTGAAAACCATGAGGACAGGTGTCTGACATCAGATTCCTTACACTACAGAATTCCTGCATGCTGACAAACTCTCCAGGGCCTGCTACCTGAGTGCTGCTGCTTACTCACGGATTGGCTCCACGATTGCCTCCTGCTACCTGCTTGCTGGCCACTCTGCTGCCCCACCCACTGTTCCTGCCTTGGACCTTTGAAATGTCGTGCAATGGGACCGCTGCTGGATCCTGGTGGTGACTATCCCCACTTTACGCAATTCTTGCTTCTTTCATATCTTTTCTATCTCCCTCCTTCCTTTCCCCGTCTCCGTGATTAAGATTTATAATAAACTGGTTGGACAAACATATGAACCGTTGTTTCTTAATCTCACACCGGGTATACAGATATTAAAAGAACCTCATCTCCCTCCTATAAATTGGAGCAAAACATTTCCCCACTAAAATATGTCACTTAGAACAACATCTAAAAGTTTCTTGAACATCTTCAGGGGCGGTGACTCAACCACCTTCCTGGACAGCCCATTCTTGCACCTGAGCACTCATTCAGAGAACAAATTTTTACCTATCCTACTGGTGAAAAATAGGCCTCACTTCACAGTCACACCTCTTCTTCATCCAATGTGGGCCAGGCAAAACAAGAGGTAGGACATCCATAACTTAGGTGCAATGGAAGTAACTATGCATAACATTAACCCGAATGTCTGATTTAGCTTCTGTCCATCCTCACAAGTTTTGTTAATTTTAAGTAAATTTTAAAGCATTTACAGAAGTGCTATTTTGAGTCTTGATAGAGCTGAATGCATTGCCATTAACATATTTGTTTGCAACATGGATGTCCAACCTTTAGGCTTGCCTGGGCTGCATTGAGTGAAGAGGAACTGTCTTGTGCTGATGCTTTTGTTGTTGTTAAGTGACAGTTGTACGCTTGGGGCTGGGCTGGGCCATTTGGGGGAAAGATCAGTCACTATGGTGGTGTGGGGCAAGGGATGAATCTAATTGCTTGCTGTCCCAGATCAAATGGAGCCCACAGATGATGGGCTGGATATGCCTCAAAACTTGAGTGAACTCTGCAGTCTTTTTATCCTGTCCAAAAAAATTAATTGTTGTAAAAATTGTTCAAAGCATTCTTGATTCTTTCCCACAGAATTGGGTTCCACTGAAATATACTGTGGTTGGTCTGTTTAATACACTAATGTGTTCAGTATCCCTTTTTATTATTGTCTAATGGGTGAAATATTTATCTTGCAAGTCTTGCTTCTCATGCTTAAAGGTCTTCAAATCTTCTAAGCTATAGTTTCCAAAGAAATGCTTTGGTAGCTAACTCATACTTAAAATTTAGAATCAGTGTATTGAAGATATCTGTCTACTTTTCTGAAAATGCTTCATTGTGCAGTAAAAATATCTTCATCTTGCAATAAACAGTTCAAGATTTTTGAGTGGCAGACACTATATGAGAGGGACAAAATTCTAGTAATAAACTATCTGGGAAAGACAATTTTTGGTTTTCACATTTGATGCCATCAGGCTAGGGGAAGGAGGAAGGAATTGTCTATTTTTTGCCTCCTAATTTTCTACTTTACTGATGGATTTTTAAAGTAATTTCTAAATGAAGACTAAGATTTCTCAACCCTCATGTTAGAGAATCATTTTTTCCTTTTTCCCTGTCTGAATAAGGAGACCTGGAATAATTTCCTAGATAGCATAAAAAACTCCCGGAAAGGAAAAATAAATTATTTTTTCTTTACCTTGCATCCAGAATAGCCTTTCAGTAAAGGTTCTTTCCTTTTCAACAGGAGAATTCAGTTTCTATTCTTTTGAAGTTCAACTCTAGTCTGTAATTTGCTGAGCTGAGAGGTGTAATGGAAGTTATTAACCTATTTTACAAAGGTAAGCAGGTAGGATTTTATCCAAAGTATTTTAACATTATTGCTGTTAAGATTGCAGGCAGATGCTTAAACTGTCCTAACTGAACAGATGATGATAAACTTCTGGATACGACGTGAAAAAGACTGGACAAGACAAACAATGATATGAGAAGCTGACAGAAGTTAGAAATTCTGTTGGAAGACATTGCTGGATCACAGATGGTTTGGGAAGCATGCAAAATATGGCTGAGTTTTTGGGGAGAGCACTGTGGGTCTTTTGGGGATGAGAATCTCATAAGGTCAGGAATAGGTTGGTAGCCCCCTCAGTGATACAACATAAGGCTGAGGCATTCCAGGAAACAGTAATGCTGTTCGCAACATAAATTGAAAGGGGAAAAAAAAACAAAACAAAACAAATTGTAAATTTGGGAAGGAACAAGAGTGGAGAAACTGAAGGATCAAAGTAGATCAGGGATGAACAAGCAGGGAGGGAAAGGACAGAAAGGGTCCAGGTATAAAGTAGCTACATGCATGTCAGCATACATGCCTGTCTAAGCCTTGCATATGAGCACTTCATTCTGCCCTATCTTCAACTAATATCCATGACCACCTTTGTGACTGTGCTATGTGTCTTAGACAGAGTGACCCTCCAGGAGACTGCAGGATTAGACCATGATCAGCGGGTTACCAATATTTAGCAGGACTCAGTGTCAGTGCTGAAGGTTGGTCCAGGGCTGGGGTGTGAATGACTGTTAATGCTGGGCCAGAATACAGAGGAACTTAAAAGTGGGAGTACGCACATACGACTATGTATATCTTCCACAAGTAAACCTAAAGCAAAATTAGATGAGAAAAGTAACTAATCAGTTGTTGCTGTTGATTCTTATATGTGTGCCTGAAACACCACACTTCTCTCTGAGTAAATCTTCCCTCATGACTGGCTTCATTCATGGGTGTAACCACATGTCAATTAGGAGTATGACCTCAGCTATGCTGCTAGATGGACACACAAACAGAGAATAAGTCCAATTTATGAAGTGATATTAACCAATCAATAACATGCCACAGGATACTGCCTACTTAACGTAAAGGCTATATCTACATTAAAAAAAAAAAAAAAAAAGAAGTTGGAGTATATCGTAAGTGAAAAAGAAAGCTGAATTTACAGGAATTAAGACACAATGAAAGAGTTTTTATATATTGATACCACAAAAATATTGATCATTTCAGTCACAGATAAATTTTTTGAGCAGTATTGAGGAATTGAGCAGTACAAAGAAGGTAATAGACTAAAAGATGTTTGTGTGAAGATCTAAGATATTCCAGAAATATCTGATCATTATGGCTGGATAATATAATGTAATTAAAACTTTTTTTAAAAAATATACAGGCATTTTCATAAAGCTAGTCTTTACTATCGTAAATATGTATTATAGATATTTTTTCCCTAAAAAATGGAACACGGTGGATTAGAAACAGCCACAGTACATACACAAACACAACCTACCATAGTCTTTCCTTTTATTCCTTTTCCCTGCCTTCAGTATTCCGTAATTATTTCAAACTCTTTAAGTTGTTGTATCTTTTTTCTAAGTCTGCATATAATGATTTTTCTTTGTTGTCTTAAAAGCAAACGCTGTCTCCTGCTTCAATGTAGTTTTAGGTTTATTTTCCATTGCCCTAGGCTTATATGAATTGAACCCAGATGCCTTTCCTCTTTGGAGCCGTTGAACGTTTTGAACTAAATATGTCCCTTGTGCAATAGTTGAGTGGAAGAAAAATGCTTTAGTTCTATGTTGATACCTTTCAGGGCTCTTTTGAGGCTTGTTTTAAAGGCAGCTTTATTTAGCTACAAGACTGTTTTCCACATTAAAAAGGAATCTATGTATGTATGTATCTATCTATGTATATACATACAGAATGCTCCAAGCCATAATACCAAGATAAGGACTTAAAATATTCATTGGTTTGGGACGTTTCAATCTCAGAAGACCAAAATAGACTTAACTAAAAACAGGCACAACAGCATTGCCACACACACTGTTAAGTAACCAGAGCCTGGAAATAGCTACCTGGCTACAGTCAGATATATAGGATATGGAGGACTGGATTGCAAAATCAAATAGTGTGTGCTGTTACATAACTATGTGATATATCTGCTTTGTCACTTCTGGCTTTTGGCAGAATGATGCTCTACTTTGTGTATCAATTCCTCCTCCTCTTTGCAGAAAATCTGCATTCTTCAGTAACATTTCTGCTGTTTCAGCCACTCCAGGCTTTACCTTGTGGAAAAGGCCTTGTATGAAGTTGTCTTAGGCTCTTGCTACCTGTCACTAACAGTAGTAGTATAGTTCCCACATCCCTGAAAAGATCTATATGCTTGGAAATTAATTCAGTGTCAACGGTTTATGGGCTAGTTTGGCCCAGTTCTGTGACTAGTGGGCGGAGGGATTTTGCAAAAATCCATGCCTCCAGAAAAGGGGAACAGGGGACCCCAAAATAATTAAAAATAGTGGCAATGATCTGAGAAAGAAACTAATTTACTAAATATAGTATTGGAATGCAAGATAACACACCATAATACAATATAATCAGAATTGAAGCTAATAAATGAAATATAATGAGAGAGAGAATATCCGAAAGGTGGGTAGGCCTCACCATGATGCTGAGGTGAGATGCACAGTCCAGTTGAGCAGCAGGGAGATGAAAAAGAGCAAATGAAAAAAAGCAGATCAGATGACCTTGCCAGGAGCTATATCTCCTCCCTGACTGCAAAGCCCCCTGGGGAATGTAGTTCTTCTCTTCTGGACAGGTACCCAGAGCTTGAGCATTAACAGTTAAACTCCCAGCGCACTACATGATGTTATGATGTGGAATATCGAGAACCAATAATCATGAAACCATCACATTCATTCTCCAAAGGACCTTACCTGGCAAAACTTTGATCCGTTCACTTGTTATTCATTTTAATTGTGTCTTTTATAATTAGTATTCTTATTTACATAGTGAAAGACTTAAAAAAGCTTACTGCATTCTTGTAGAAAATTTTTATTAGTTCTCACACAAATGATTAGGTCCATTCCTGTTATTCATTCTGTGATGCAGATGATAACTTTGTTGTTGTTGTTGCTTCCTTTATATTCATTATATTGTTTAATAGAGGAGACCATATTATGTATTTGAGCAAATTCACCTGTATTTGAGTAAATTCATCTATAAATTCAACAACAAAAGTAAACAAACAGCACCAACAGTAGTTAAGTAAAATAAAATAAATAAAATGATAAAGCAATAGAATCAGGAAGAACTATCAAGGAATCTCTTTGGACAGATGATTTTCTGGTAATAAGCAGTGGAGGTAATCACACAGTCAATGGTTTTACTTTAGCTCTAATTTTGGCTAACAGAATCTGACAACCTTTTGCATAGTCTCTTGTTCTTAATTGTGCTCCAGATATGACTCTGCTTTTGTTATGTTAGACATGATACTGATATATTTTAAATGGCTTAGTAATTACAGCAATGCCTTTAGGCTACTGCTACTTTCAGTTTCAGCTTTCATCTAAATGTACTTGAGAGTATGTGTGTGCATATGAAAAGGAAAGCATGTGCTGTCTTTAAAAATCTGTCCATTTTAAACTTTTTCAAAACAATAATTCCTGAAGGTGAATCCTTAGAGTAGGCTAATATTTACAGGCTGCCAATAACCAAATTCTACTTAATCTAGTTTTTCAGTAGATATGCGTAAGTAGATTCACTTTAGCTACTCACTGTACTGTTTTTCAAGCAAATTGTATAAAAGTATCAGAAGGATAAGTACTATGTAATCACAAATCTGGGACTCTGGTAACAGAAGACACAAATGTTAGTGAAGTTTTCCTAGTTTAAAATGTTTTAAGAGGTATTTTAAGGAAGAAATATCATAACAAGTACAAAACTCATTCACTCAGAACTTGAAATCCTTTGATCCTGATAAGTATATGAAGACAAAATTTACATTTTTCTCTCATTCATATATTAAAAGACACAATGCTTATTTGTTGAAACATTTACAAGTTCTGATTTGTATCAAACAAACAGCATCGAACTTTTGGAACAAACTTAATCCTATTCATCTATTATAAAAAAAAGTCTAAGAGAATATTTGGCAGGTTTTCTCATTCAGTGGAACTGAACTCTAAATGGAACATATACAGATGGACAGAAATGGGTACTGTAAACTTGCATTGCCATCAAATACTTCTCTTTTCATTTTCAGAAGTTTATAAAAATAAAATCTTGAGAAACTGGTTACAATGCACAGATTTTATATCCTCTGTTGGTTTTGTAAAATGCAGTGAGTAACTATGACAATGTGTATTTTTGTCAATGATGCTTCCTTTGTTTTCTTAATAATAACTTGAAAGATATTTATGCTCATTGTCCTTCATACTGTCATGTGAAATTCTTTACAACAAAGCAAAAGAGATGTGACACAAGTGGGGGAATGTACATGCAGTTTCTTAATTTTCCCAATATTTATAAACACATGGTGTGGTTTTAATTTGTCAGTCTGTCTTCCTATATTATATTATTCAAATTGTGTAAGAAACAGGCTTTCATAATTGTTTGTGGTTTCCAGAATAAACAGTCTAGGTATGAGTCTTTTTGCTGACATATAAAGAAAGTACAGATTCCCTCCAGCATTGTTGGATCAGCCCTATGAGAAAGCTGTCATACCTTTATAAAAATGTAATAAGGTGTGTAATAAATGTCTAGTAGAAAGGATGTTTTTGAAAGCTCTGATCTTGCTGTATCCTAAAGCATCTTAGCATCTTTTACAAAAGCCATACAAACATTAATGACCAACAGAATAGAAACTTAGAAAGTGAAGGTGGGGGAAGGAGAAAGGAGAAAAGCACAACATTACTATTCCCTGATGACCTCAAGAAATGTTTAGCCTTATCCTTAAGAGGTGTAGGCTCAATTTTGGCAAATCAGGGACTTATTCTGTACCACAAGTGTAGTGCTCTTTTGGTTTAAAAGGGACTAGCAAGGAACAACAATAATTTCCTTCAAATGGTAATTTAATTGAAACAAAAGTTGGGGACTGGGAAACAAAAAACTACACCAACCCCTTTTCTGCTTATATAATCAGCTGTTGGTATTTTTACTGAGGTAAAGATACCAAAACTTGAGTAAAGGCAGATCTCTGTAAAATCTTAGCTGTAATATCACTGAAATAAAAAGACATTTTTATTAAAGAGTTCCCAAGGGAAGCCTGATATGAAAAGTGGAAATTCAAAAGTAAGCAGACTATTGGGTACTTACTTTGAACCTTTATGAAAAAAAAAAAAAAAAAAGATTCCTTCCCTCTGTCAGAGACTGATTTATGCTGTAGTCTGAAGACTCTATATACCTTACATTAGCTGCAGCTGGTGAGGACTTCTGTCCTTCTGTGGTCTTCCAGAGCACATTTAGCTGTGTTTGATATCAGGAATAATATGTTTGTATGTATGTATACACAGAGCTTTATAAATATCATTCAAAGTACAAATATATTCCTAAGCACATGATTTGCTTTGTGAATAGGAAAAAAGTAGATGTCCATTAGTTAATGTACGCTTACAGAAAGATATAGCACAAAGATTTTCTGGGCTGCATTTTATGTGAGATAATCATTGGGTTGAAATAACTAATTTCAGCTTTTGTCTGTCCTTGTTAAACAGCCCACAGAGCTAATGTAAACTGTGGTGCTGTGCCATAACCATGAAGAAGGGATCTGCAATATAAAAAACAACCTCTATGCCAGTTCTAGTAGAAATACAAGAAGTTTGATCGTCTTATCAAATATTCACCATATAAGTCAAAATGCAATGCTGTATTTTTACTGTTTTGACATCCAGAAACGAAGGAAAGTCTTGTGACATCTAGAAATTGTAAGTTTGATAATCAGCATAATCAATATTAACTTTCTTCTAATAAAAATACAAGTTTGTTATAATAGAGTACGTGGAGAATATATGGAAGTAGTTTGTAATGCTCTGCATGTATGGTCACCCACAACATATAATTCTGTAGAAGTAAGCAATGAGACTAGCAAAAACAAAAACAAAACAAAACAAAGCAAAACCTAAAACTACTACTACAACTATAACTAAAACTAAAACTAAACAGATGCATTTGGGAGGCCTGAGAAGGCCTGTGAACACCATCCTACATAGCAAAATTTGGCAGATAAAGAACGAAGAACAAGAAAAGCACTAGGGACTGTAAACAGGTAAGACATCCTGCTAAGACAAAGGAAATCCAAGAAGAGATGCAATGAAGAATCCAAAAGTAATGGGCAAAAGACACAGGGGGAAGATGACTGTCAGCTTCTAGGTCCAACTTCTCTCAGGAAAGATCTTTGAAGCCTGATCACCTTGAACATGGTGGCTATGGGTCCCCAAGAACTGCAGTTGAGAGTACTGTACTCATAGTTTCACAGTTTCAAACATGGTCATAGTAATTTCTAAGAACTAACCATTAGATGAGTTGTGCTGATAATGAGTGTCTATCTAGAAACGTTTGGTTTACAAGTTGAAGACCTGTATTATTTATCAGTCTTCTGAAAACTCATATCACAGTGGTCAATTAGCTCATGAACACTTTCCTTAGGAAAAAGAAATCTGTTTTACAATCTGGTACCGAATGACAAGACCATGCAACTTGGATAATAAACAAAACTTGAACAAATGTCCAGGGGAAAGAGATAGACAATATAACTTCATTATACAGTTTTTAGGTGCCATTTTGAGCTTTATTGTATCAAGTTTTAATCATTCATTACCTTCATAATAACGCAAAGTCTATTTGTTCATAAGCTACACTCTTATTGTTAGCAAAAGTACTCCCCATCTGCGTTATTAATCATCCACACTATTTGCCACTTAAACAAAACAATGACAATAAAACAAAATAAATAAACAAACAAAAAACCCACAAGCAACTAGATATATCTCTGAGGAAATTAAAAAACAAAACAAAACAAAACAAAAAACTTAATGATCCTTTGTGTTGAAAATCTGCAGCTAGGAAAGGCTGTTCCTAAAATATAGTCAATATTACCACCTCACTTGAGATGGTGGAATTTCTCCTCAATCTGGACAAACACGATTTCATGGGTATTTTATTTGTTCTGCTATGAAATATAGGAATAAACTAAATATCTAACATTCTTGAGTAGGTTTTTTTTGTTTGTTTGTTTTATTTTCCATCCATCCATCCATCTATTTTACTATGGATGGGTTGATAACATAATGCAGTCCATGCCAAAGACAGAAATAAATAAATCTTATATTTAGAATTATCTATTTCATTACTTATTTAAGGAATACTTGCATAGGAGTTGGAAGATTTTTTCTTCAGTTTGTGTTTTGACAGAAATTTGAAAATATTTTCAAATTCTTGGGAATCTTTTGCTAAGTATAAGATATTTCCCTTGGGTACATCTAAACAATATGCAATGATGTATGCAAATAGGATTCTGAAGTATCTACACTATTCGTAGCATCTGAAAGATTATATTCTTCATTCACATAGCTGATTTTTGGCTCACCTGCCTATATTTCATTTCTAAAATTCATGATCTTCTTTTCTGACACTAGCAAATATTCCTTCTTCATCCATTGAAAATGACATTTAATGCATGTTTTTCCCAGTCTTATCACTTCACTTAAATTATTCCTGCATTTGTAGCTTTCCATGTTATCCAAAATAAGATACTCATCCAGATGTCTGTTACAGTATATTCTGGTCTTAATACTTATTTCTTAGAAATTAACAAGATATGAAAATCCCAATTCTCATCTGTCTTTATCACAGCCTGTGCAGGTAATATTTCAAAGATTACCTTAGGGCTTTCTGCCATAATGCACCTCATACATGCAGTTAAATTTTAAGCAGCAACATAGACAGCTCATTGGCTTTCCTAAAATGTTATTGAACAAGAATACCTGGGATATAAAAACAGCAAAAAAAACCTATAGTTCTATGGGCTACAGATGTTTACAGAGCACATTTATGCTGCCAAAAATTTAATGTCCTTTACAATCCTGGATTCCCCAATTGCCTTTATTGCACAAATATTCCTTCTGTGCCTGGCTCTTTTTCTTGATTGCAACATCTTGCTTCTTCTGAAACAAAACCCTGTGTGAAGTTTGAGGATGCAGGGTTCACTATCTCAGAGTAGCAGTACAGACAAGCCTCAGACACTCCATCTGCATGAAAACAGAAAAGCAGTAATCTTTTTTTTTTTTTTTTTTTTTTTTTTTTTTTTTTTTTTTCCCCACTCTATAAGAATACTGCTGTGGCAGGCTATGATTCAACCATAAGATTATACCACATAGAGAAGCAGGAGAGTATAATTCTTGAGGAGAAACACAGAAGTCTTGACCTGGGTATAAATGCTGTGCAATATGGAGGTAGCTAATCTATTTCAAGTACTTCATCAGTACTGTGGATGTAGAACAATCTGTATACCCCAGCATAAAGGCTGGGGATAGGTTTTATGGTGTATTTAGCAATGCAGCTGTAGTCTGTTTTGCATCTCAGTAGATCTGTCTAAAAAGCCAAAGGAGTTGAAGCTAAGGTACTCAGTAAGTTAGAAACAGTCCAGAGTAGAGGCTTTCTCTACTGGCAGAGAAGGAAAGTAAAGCATAGGGATCTCTTAGAAACATGGTAAATAGCTCTGACTGATTTTCACCATCATTCATGATGTCACAGCTTAAACTTCCTACAACTAGAATTTCTAAGATAATGCATTAATATTTCTCTCAATTCCACATAAAAATCAAATTTAATAAAAAAATTAGATCTTGTTATAAATGGGTTTACACAAGCTTAATTTATCTTTAGAATTAAAAGGTTTTGTTTGTTTTTGTGTTTGTTTTTTATCATAATGGAATGCATGAGTACAGCTCCTACCAATTTTCAGTTTCATTTAGAGCATGCTGTTCCCTGACAATTTTAAAATGCTTCCCACAGTCACTTGAAATGATGTTTTTTTACAAATTGTTTGGGAGATTATTTTACTACATACAGAAAAAAAGAGTGTTTATGAGCTATTAAGAGGTGTGAAAAACATGAGCTGAAGACAATCATTTCCTTTATCATTACAAAATGAAGTATTCCTTCTATTTCTTGCCTTTTTGTATTACAAATATAACTATCAACTAATACATAAGCATTTCCTTTTTGTGTGTGCTCTAGAGGAAGTTCAGGTGTAACTGGGAGGACATACAAATGCGTTAACATAGAAAAATGTAGTGGGCTGTATTCCTGGCACATACGTGGTTAAATACATACAGCAAATGAGGCTGTGGCATTTCCCTGAAAGGAACAGAGCAGGGTGAATAATTCAAACAGAAACGCTGCTGACCGGATCAGAGCTTTACGTGATTGCTTTTGACAAAAGCCTATTAGATATAAATGTCCTCTTTTTTTTTTTTTTTTTTTTTAAAAAAAAAAAAAAACAAAACAAAAAAAAAAAAAACAACCTATTCAAATCAACCTAGGTTATTCACAATAAAATTTGTTAAAAAGTAAATGCAGTAAATTTGTTTATAGTTCAAGTTTCAGTAATAGACTTTCCTCTTGAGCTAACATATTTTCTGGTGATCACCATTTGGAGATAGACAGGAATGAAGACCGAAAGAGTTATGTCTTGACATAGTAACTCTGCAATCGAAATCTGCAAATTAGAAAATATGCTAAAATTATATTTTCAGCAGATACTTACAATTGCACTTACAGAGATGCAGAAAAAATAAAGCTTTCAAGTAAAAAATGTTCATCTAGAATATGAAAACCTCTTTCTGAAACAGTGTCTAGTGAGATATACACAGAGCAGTGGTGATGGAGAAAATGCAATTATTTGGGGATCCATCACTTTTCTTAAAGGTGCAGAGCTCATGAATGACGCATATGCACAGGGAGGTCTTGTCATAATGCAGGTGTAAACTTGGAGATGCATAGTCATTGCAGAAATGCACAAGTTGTTATGTAGGCCACTAATGACAAAGTTCGGATACTTTTATCTTATGCATGTAATGACTTTTACTTGGGTTAGACCAATATAATGTGTCAAGATTATTTTTCAAGACAGATGATTTTTTTGTATGTTTTGATTTTTTTTCTCCCAAAGGAACTTATACCTTGAGCCACCTTAAAACATATCATCCAAGCTTGATAGCTTCTGGATTGGATTAAAGATCATCATTATGTGCAGCCTAAATGCTAATGTTCTCAGACATTTACTACAGTAGTTTTTCAATTTTTAAGTTATTGATAACATTTATTGGCAGTAGGACAACATTTTAAAGAGTCCAACTGCACTTTTATTTACTGCCTGATCTGAGATAAGACCACATTACTAGAGAAAATGCTTGTGCTAATATTAATGAGGTGTCATTTTTATACTAATATATACTAATACAAATTTCATGTTAGGAAATATTAAAATCAATGTAGTTCCCAGATGTCTCTACACTTCCTTGTGACAGAGAACCATTTCTCTTTTGAAATGACTGTATTCAGAAATAAAAGTCTATCAATCATTGATAAGAAATTCTTCCTACAGAGAAATAATTCAACAGAACCAAAAAGATGAACTGAGGCAATTCTGATATTCTGACAGTCTTTAATTTATTTGAAAACAGACACACTGACTACATGAGGATCTTTGAATGTGTGCATTATAAGCAGCTAGAGAACTATTTTCCTATGTTAACCACCTATGAGATCAGTATATGTGCTATTTGTCCACCTCAACATTATTTTGAAGGCACACGTGTGAAAATTAAAGCATAATGATTTACAGATTTAAAAGCAGCTTTATTTTAGTGAGATATTTGACTGTTAAATTGAGATCTTGGCTGCCAATTCTGTAATCTAACTCAGAGATTGCTTATTTAAGTTAAAAGTTCTGCATTTCATGACAATATTTTATTGTTATAGTTGTTTCTTTCTTTGTCTTCATAAAAGAGTTCAATCTGAAATTTGAAACTTTTGTATGTGCTTAAATTAATAGTAGATATACTGTCTGGATTCAGCCCAACAGGAAGATGATTAGCAAAGAAACAGATGCTGCTGTGAAAAAGAAACCAGTCTAGCAAGTTAAAGTTACAAATTTCATCACTTCTATCCTTCAAAGCCTCTTAACTATTTTTATTTTTCCACGTCAAATCTACAATTCTTGATCTGAAGTCAAAAGCAAGTGTGATACTTTTGCCTTGGCCTCAAGCATGAAGTCTTATTAACAGTATTGTGTCCTTGTCCTGGAATGCAATGTGTGTTTGCCTGTAAACAGATGCAGGCTGACCCAAAAAAGAGATCAAAAAAGAAAAGTGTTACTGCTCAGTAATATTTCATATGGTTTAAAGAATATCTGTCAACATTCAATCTTCTTGAGCTTTTAATTAAATATTAATATGAAGGAAAAGAAAAGAATTCAATGTAGTTGTTTTCCTCAAGCATTAAATGCAAAACATTTATGTGTATTCATAAACTATATTGTTTTCAATAAATAAGGATCCAGAATATGAAAGCTTTTACAAGAGTTAATCTTAAATGTGAGCAAATGGGAACAGACGTAGTATTATCTCTTCTATATCTTATTATCTTTTTAGTCTGCATTGTGCGTTGAAGATTACAGACAAATTTAATTTCAGGCATCTCTTACTCTTATCCTCCTCAACAAGCACATTCCATTGGAAGTCCCTTTCCAAAAGCAGCTTTCCCCCACAAACAAACAAACAAAGATTCAGCATGTTATTAGTGCATTCCTGAATCAGAGCTCTAAAAGTGGTAGATGTGTATGACATACTAGTATGGACTCGTATGTAGGTCTAGATCAGTGCTTTTTTAGTTCAGAAATTGTCTGCTAAGTATAAATGAGCTGCTGATTTCTCAGTTTATCAAGAGATTATGTATAAATCTTATGCATAAGCTTTATTTTTTGATTCAGTCTTGACATCCAATCCTTAAAGCAAAAATAGGTTAAATATTTATGCATATTCTTTAAAAATAAACAGAGACCACAAAATTTTTTCAGTACTGTGTTACTCTTTGGTTAAGTTAATTGGTTAAATAAGAGCCACACTGTCACTACTCAAAACAATCAGATACAAATATCACCTCAATACAAATGCAAAATGGAGAATTTATGTACAGATTGATTTCTATGTTACATAAATTTAAAATCAACTTGGATTAAATTCCAGCTGAGCTTTAGTAGCTACAGAAGATTCTCAGCACTGCAAATCATTGTGCATGCAAGATGATCAGCAGGATTCCTCATGTGAATGCAGACTCTCAGTTACATTAAACATATTTAGAAATCTGTTCTTTGTTCAGATGTTACATGTGTCAAAAGCATGTTGCTCCAGTTAGTAAATCCATCCACATGATGAAGCTTCTGCTGATTTATTACATTCAGTATTCTGACCTACCAATAGTTATCTCACAAATGAAAGCTTTCAAACTTCTGTCAAATAATAATAATAAAAATTGTAGAAGTGGTGGAAAGGATGCTGTGGAAACACAGCATCTAGGGAACTTAGTTTTCATGTATCACTTTCTGACAGTCCCCCCCAGTACTGGAAAAGCTGTTGAGGCAGCTGTTCAGCGATGCCTGCCATTTGGTTGCCATTCACCAATGACCTCTAGAGAAACTGACAGTGATGAGACAGTAATAAGAAGCAAAGAGCAAATCCCCTCTCAGTCCTCCACAGTGATAAAGATGGAAGGAGCATCCTCAGCTGTCTGAGATGCTAGAAAATCTATCCTAAAATCCAAATACTGTGCTTATGTCAGTACTGCAAAAGCTTATTATTTTAACATAAGTCCTGGTATGTACTTTTAACACATTTATCTTGAAATGACTCAATTACTTCTAAGTTTCAACTTAGAGTTATAAAAATCTCCCTTATGGTCATGCAGAAGTTCAAAACTGTGAAAAATGTATGCAGTTCAGCATTTAACCTTTCTAAAAAAAAATTGTATGAAAAAAACTGCAGAAACAAAAAGAATTCACCACACCTCCATTTAAGGCCAATTGTTGTTCTTAAAACACATACTTAAACAAATATTTAACATGTTAATGAATCTGATCAGAGCATTTGTCTCCTTTTATTATTTTATGTAAAGGACTAAAACAACAAAAAAATTGTCTTCTTGTCAGTCATTCTTTCTCAGTGTTACTTCATTTCAGGAACAGAATCTCTTTTAAAACAGGAATAGCTCCAAGTATTTATACAGCCTGTGCCATTTTTATGTTTCTGTGTGTAAATAAGAATTTATTTATCAATACCTTTTGTGAAATGGGCTACTGGGGTGCAACAACAACATTGATCCCAAATTAGGTTCCAATAATCCAGTATAGTTTTGCACATATTTCAAAATATTTAAGCAAGTTTTAATATAATGCTTGTTGGGAAGGGATTTGACATTTGAGAATTTTTTTTCTTATTTTTTTTCCTTTTTTTCTTGTCTTTTTTTAAAATCTGAACAAGTTAAAATAATTAGAAAAAAACTTGAATATGTTCCACTTCTCCTAATGTACAGTACTATGGAGAACATGCAAAATTAATGAACATGACCTATTTTATCTGATTATACAAAGTTACACAGAAGAAAATATTTTTGTAGCAGTTATCACAGCTGAAATTGATTTGAAGTATGTTAGAATTCTGATTGAAAAAAATCCTACATTTTGAACAAAAATTAATTAGAAGACATTGTTGCGTTTCTTCTGAGAATGGGTACATTTCCTTGTACTCTAAAGTTCAGAGTTACAGCCAGAAAACTAAAAAATATAAGAAACAAATTTTCTAGAACAGCCTTTTCAAAGACATAATGTTATGTTTTAAACGTTTGGAAACCAGTGTCAGAATATTGATAATAGATATTTAGTAATAACTAAGGGCTTCCAAGAAGCTATACAGACTTAAAAAATGGTGGTGTATGTTGTAGTTCGCTAATTGTTCTATCAGTGCAATGTACACAAACTAAAGTAGGAATTAGAATGAATGGAAAGTCTTGTGATTTTCTCAAGCTCATTAACATATCTTTAAATAATATTTCTATTTGAATTAGTAATATGAACAAAGACAATATTACTGTGAAGAATAATTTTAGGAAGTGTTATGTTAACATATACAATGCATTTTCAAAATGACTCAATAGTGTTGAAAGGGAATTAGGTATTAATGCTGGTTACTTATTCAGACTCTAGAAAAGTTTGCATTTCCTAATAAGGATAAAAAATTTACTAGGTATGGTACAAATGGGCAAGAAGACATAGAAACAGAGCCTTTGCTGTCCTTCAACTTTATCAGGGAGCTGCACCTTTCACTTAAAGTAGTGATAACAGATTTGTTCTTTGGTACATATACAATAAAAGCTAACTCCAAAAAATCAAGAAATAATTAATTTACACTATAATAACTTAATATTCATTTTATAATAAATATGCCACACTATAAATATTATTTTCCAAGTTGAAAGAACAATAGTACAGTATACAAAACATTCTTATTTTAATTTTCAAATTGTATTATTTTTCAGTCTTCTTTGACAAGGTTACTATAATTCCCTTAACAAGAGGATAATCGTGAACTTTTATTTCCAAAGGAAATTAGAACTGAAGAAAAACTGCTATGCATTTAAGTCTCACTCTCATTAAAAATCACTGAACTGTAGTAAATCGTGGGGTCGCCTGAAGAGTGCTTCTGACTACTCTAGTTTGGGCATGACCATTAACGCAGGGGAAAAAAAGTGCACATTAAGGTACTTATTTTGCAGGGTGCTTGAAAGTAAGTTGTCATGTAAAATCCATTCTAATGATTTGTGCACTGAATTTCCAACATAGTTTATTTAAAAACTTATGAGATAATTTATCCAATTAGAATTCATGTTTCTGGAAGTCTTAAGTATATAAAATTTTATTCCTCTAGGAATTAAAAGTTGATGTTCTCTGGGCAAAAGTTATTCATGTCAAGTTGTTATTCTCCTATAAAAGTTAAACAGGAAGAGGAAAAATGTCAACACCTCTGCTTGTACTTTCTAAACAAGAGAAACATTAGAACAAGCAACGTGTCACAGAAAGTAGATTTAAGCTGTCAAATATGAGCAACCTAAAGTCTCTGCACCAAAGCAGAGACTTTTTTTAAGCAAAAAGATGTTAAGGTTGACAGTGTCCCTCTAAGCAAGACATGTCCTCAATCTAAAACATCTAATCTCACCCATCAGAACACAGTATTTCAAAGAATCTGTGAAGAGGAATTATTTGTCTTTTTTTTTTTTCAGACTGTCAGCCTGATGAAAGGGTTATGTTATTCTTCAGACAATGCTCAGACAGCATTGCCCAACTGCACAAGATGCAAAAAGTTTTCAAACTTTAAAAGTATCTTTTAAAAAATATATACATATATATATCATAGTACATTCATCTTCTGGCTGCAGGCTTTCAGAAGCTGGAGAAAAAGTATGTGAATACTTTTTCTTAAAGTTCTGTTTTTGAAATTATTTCTATATTACTGCCTTATTCAACTCCCCTTTGAATACCAGGCTGACAATACAGAATGTCAGGTCTTCAATTTCTTTTCTAACATTATGTCAGCAATTATCACCATGGAGCTTCAGAAATGTGCTTCAAAATTGAGGAGGAAGAACCCACTTTGATACTATACAGATTCTGGGAACAGTTGTCAGGAAATTCACTTCACTATGCTAACTGATCAATTTGACATAAAGGGATAGTTTAGAGTGACAGATTAGCAAGGTGAAAGATGTAGCTCATGGAGCATAAGATGTAATTTCACAACCCTGCTTTTTCAGCAAAGATAATTTATAAGCTGTCCATCTTGTCTCCATTTTTGCCCCTCCACAGATGTAGCTGACTGAAATTGGAGGGGTCAAAATGGTCTCTTATTCCCAATGCAAATAGCTTCAGTGAGACAGTTTACAGCTGTTGCTCAAGCTGTTGCACAGGTGAGCTATGATCAAAGGGAATGAATGGCACAGTTACTCCAAGCTGGCTTTGAAAGAAAAGCCATTTTCCCATGAAACTACACACTAGTGGGAACAGAGAGAAAAACAAAAAGATGTAACCAAGTCTTGCAGAATAATGAGGGGTTAGCAGGAGATGAGAGTGAACAATTTGCAGAGAACCATAAACTAATGCAATTTAGAAGTCCACTAATTGAGAAAGGTAGATCTGGAAGATTTTATTTTTTATTTTTATTTCTTCTCTCTCATCTGTAAGCTATTCCAGTATTCTTATTCCGAAACAATTGCAATGACAAGACCAAAATTATCAAATGATGGTCCACTTTTTCAAAGCATAACATACCTGTAAAAGTAAAATAAAATTAAAATATTTAATTTGAAAACTTATTTTTTCATAAAAAGTTTATTTTCTCTCTCTACATATATATATACGTATATATATAAAAGTTGCATATTATTTCTCTGTATCTACTGATGTACTGTAATCAAGTTTTTGAAAGAAAGTATGGAGAATTGGATAAAACAACCTTTATATATTCTGCTACTCACTTTCTTTGACTAAGTACTTTCTTCTAGTTTTCCAGAAGTTATCATACAAACACCTATGATGCTTTGTCAGAATTAATTTATTTTGCTTAGATTTTCTTAATTTTTAAAAGTTGCCGGAAATATACTTCCCACTGTTGAGCAAAACTTGATGTTTTAATTAAATCTTTGGTTTGGTACAGTTGTGGTTGATGTAAATGCACATTAATATTGACTTACAGATAATTTGTAAAACATGTTCTGCAAGTTGGCCACTGAATGTATACTTATTCAGTGTAATTTATAGCACATAAATATCTCAGGCTATATCTGAACACAATAAAATTTTATTGTTCTCTTAATATATTATGTAATTTTTATTATTTTCTGTGCATTTTTCTAAGAGAACAATCTGTATGCATTTGCACTGATTTGCTTTTGTTAAAATGCATATCTAAAGAGATAAAAAAGATAATAGGATATATTTTGGAAAGTAATAAAAAGGAAATATTTTAGCCATATTTTACAATGAATACTAGTACAAAAAAATATATATATAAAAAACACAGATATTCACTTTTATGCATTCAAAAATTTGTTTAAAAGTTTTACAAGAATATTCAATACTTTTAAGAGAAATATTGCAGTATAGTTTTTAGTTACACTGTACTGATCTTTCTGTTCACCTTTAATAGTCAAATATCTAGTTTTACATTACTTAAAAATGATACACAAATAGTCGTAGAGTGTATTGAAAATTATTAAGATTCATCATTATCACTTGCTTTTGTAGTGTCCTTTTATCTTTAGTCTCTGCATCTCAATCTGGAGTAAACCACTTGAGAAAAAAGGTTTTGGTATGAGTTTTAGTTCACTTAATAAATTATCATCTAAGCCAAGACAATAAGAGTAGTAATAGTGAAGTCACAGCTTATTTCAACAAAAACATATTTTTTCATTGCGGAGAATGATTGTTCTGCTAATTTGTTTGTGTCTCCTAGACTTAGTACATTGTAATCCAAAATGTGCAGGTGGCATCAGTATGTTTGCAAAACTACAACTTGAGGCAGTATTGAACCAGAAAAAGTGCTGTGGTAATAATCATCAACATAGCCTAAAAGCATTTCAGAAACTTTTTGAACAGTTTAACATGACATAAAATTCCCAAGCCTAAAATCATGTCAGGAACTGTTTGAGCAGTTTATCACAATGTAAAGTCCCATTACAAAGTTTCAAAATGTTCCAAAGCATTAACTAGCATACAAGTATACATGCAGCCCCAGCAGTTTTGTGAATAGATAAAGCTTCGGCTTATAGTCTAGGTGTTAAAACTGGATATATATTAACACATTTTTACAGGAAATGTTTTCTGTTTTTACATTTTCCCTATTGCATATTTGGAAGGAAATGAAATTCATATTTACTCATTCTATTAGACTATACTGCTTGCCATCATGATCATTATATATTTGTTTTGTTTTGTCATGGTTATTTGACCTTGTTCAGACTGAGAACTCAGCAGTCTGCAAGTAATGAGAAGACCATATGCAGTGAATAAATATTTATTCATGAATAATATAATTTCTAAATTAGAATGAAAATGTCTCCTACGATTCAACATTATTCAGTTTAAAACAGAAAAAAAATTATCTAAATTAGTCTCAGATGTAGCAGGATTTCACTGTCAGATGGCAAGTTTCCAACATAGAACAGAGCAGGTGAAACAAGCCTAAGATAGCTTTGATTCTTGTTTGTTCCTGCATGACTAGATTCTCCTTATACTTTCTTCAGTTTATACAGGATTCTGTGGGCTTTACACCATAAATATTGGAATAACTTTTTTTTTTTTTTCCAGCACCAATAACATTCTGATGAATGAATTCCCAAAGTAGAGGATTAGTGCCTGGAAATGCAGGTTCTTCACTGTCTCAGTTTTGTACAATTAGTACAAAGTGAGGGTACGTGACAGCAGTTGTGCTATCATGTATGAAGAAATCTACTGTAAAGCTGTAACTAGTAAAGAAATTTTACGTCAGTCTAAATTCAAAGAGAAATGCATTAGCCTCAAATATCAAGCAGCGGAATAAGCATGAACAATAAGATATCAAGATACAGTAGATTAATTCTTATATGCTAATACATTCATAGCTTTTGTCTTACTGGGAAAGAAAGTAGAGTTTATCATTACTAGCTGTTTGAGAACAGCCCCTGTCTGCTAATTTTGTATAATCAAAACAGAAATTTTTGACATATGGACCATATATCTCTATAGAGTTCTGTATCAGGTTTACCCGAAATAGTCTACTTCCCTGAACTTCTAAACTGATATGGAAATGAAAAGCTAAAAGAAAAAGTGAATTCTTATCATCTAATATTGGAAAAACAAGGCAGTGAGATTTCTGGGTGATACAGCCAGACATGCTTCCTGACCATGCAGGATGTCCTCATTTTGCTTCATCAGCTGAACAGACATTTTTTCTAGTCAGACCAGACCATGTATTCCTACATCACAGAAATCAGTTGTTGCTATGCTATGGCATTGTTCCCAGACCATGGAGTCTAGTTTATTCAAACATGACATTTTAATTTGACAGTTATATGAAATATTTTGTTTCTTATCCCCTAAATGAAATCATGTGGTAACTTTTTTTTTTTTTTCTCTGTAAACCAATTCAAAATTAAAAAGCATCCTCATCTGCCTATTTCTTCTTTCTACAGTTTCTATAGTCTGTCTCATAATACCAGATGCTAGTACTTTTCCTAGTGCTGTATCACTGTTACTTGATACGGTAGACAATAGTACATTATAATATATAGCATTACACATTTGTTAATTGGTTGCAAAATACCTTTATTCATTTTACATGGCAGTTATTTTTACGTATTTCATGTTTGAATATATTCCAGGTTCTAGTAGTGTTTTAGTGTAGATAAATATATGGATGGCTGTTATGAACTTGCTGCAAGTCTAAGTCACTTAGTTTAGTTTCAGGTCTTCAGTTAATCCATCAACACTGCTCAGAATTATTCAACACAGAACAGAATTTTTTCTAGACCCATCAAAAGTTATTTATGACTTCAAGGATTCAAAAGTAATGTAACCTATTCTATTATTCTATTATCATAGAATCATAGAATCACCAAGGTTTGAAAAGACCTAAAAGATCATCCAGTCCAACCGTTCACCTATTACCAATAGCTCCCACTTAACCATGTCCCTCAACACAACATCCAGTCTTTCCTTGAACATCCCCAGGGTTGGTGACTCCACCACCTCCCTGGGCAGTCCATTCCAGTGCCTGACCACCCTTTCTGAAAAGTAATACTTCCTCATGTCCAGCCTGAATCTCCCCTGCCATAGCTTGAAACCATTCCCTCTGGTCCTATCACTAATGACACGAGAGAAGAGGCCGACCCCCAGCTCACTACAACCTCCCTTCAGGAAGTTATAGAGAGCAATGAGGTCTCCCCTGAGCCTCCTCTTCTCCAGGCTGAACATTCCCAGCTCCTTCAGCCTCATATGGCCTGTGTTCCACACTCCTCACCAGCTTTGTTGCCCTCCTTTGAACACGTTCCAGGGCCTCAAAGTCCTTCTTGCAGCGAGGGGCCCAAAACTGGACACAGTACTCGAGGTGCGGCCTCACCAGTGCTGAGTACAGGGGGACAATCACCTCTCTGCTCCTGCTTGCAACACTGTTTCTGATGCAAGCCAGGATGCCATTGGCCTTCTTGGCCACCTGGGCACACTGTTGGCTCATGTTCAGCCGAGCATCAATCAATACCCCCAGGTCCATTTCCTCTACGCAGTCCTCCAGCCACACCGCCCCAAGCCTGTAGCGTCGCCTGGGGTTGTTGTAGCCAAAGTGCAGGACCCAGCATTTGGTCTTGTTGAAACTCATTCCATTGGCTTCAGCCCAGCTCTCCAGCCTGTCCAGATCCCTCTGTAGGGCCTCGCTACCCCCAGGCAGATCCACACTTCCAGCCAATTTGGTGTCATCTGCAAATTTACTGAGGGTGCACTCGATGCCCTCATCCAGGTCATCAATAAAGATATTGAAGAGGACAGGCCCCAGCACCGACCCCTGGGGAACACCACTCACGACCGGTCACCAGCTGGTTTTAACTCCATTCACCACCACTCTCTGTGCCCGGCCCTCCAACCAGCTCCTTACCCAGCCAAGAGTGTACACATCCAAGCCTCGGGCTGCCAGCTTCTGCAGGATAATACTGTGGGAGACAGTGTCAAAGGCTTTGCTGAAGTCTAGGTAGACCACATAAACAGCTTTTCCCTCATCCACCAGATGGGACACTAGATGTTTGCTTAAGAAATCAGAGGCAAATATTGGTGGTTTGACATTTCTCATCAATATTTTATTAAATTTTGTTGTCATGTGACATCAGCAGAGGGAGAAGGTGACAAAATAGCATCTGACTTAGAAGCACATACGAAAGAAGGGTGTGTCGTTGAATTCCTCCAAGAGAAAAAATTCAGCCATTGGCATTCAGCACTGCTTACTGAACATTGATGAAGGCCAAGCAACGGACGTGAGCAAAGTGAAGGGGCGGGTGGCGCATTTCAGCAGAGATATCAGCAACATTAAAGATGAATCACATGCCAGACAGCCAGGCAGATGTTTATGAGTGCAGCATGCAGGCTTTTATTAATCACTGGTAAAAGTGCACAGTTAGTGATGGTGACCATGTTGAAAAATACTGTTCTGTAGCTTAAAATTTGCTCTATAAAATAATGCTATTGTGGTCTTTTTATCTGTTGTAGATCCCACTGAAAGGAACAGGAGCCATTACTTTCAGAGTGAACTACATAATTTGCCTTTGCACATACCATTATCTTTTGCAATTCACAAAATTACATTTAACAATGTATTTATTTATTACTAAGCAGGTGGACATTATGCAAATTCCATTAAAGAAAACAAACTACAAAACAATTACTTTCCTTCTCTGTCAGTAAAGAAGATCATACACGTAAAGCACCTTAAAAATATTAAATAATTGCTAACGTATTGAGAGAGAAACAGAAATTTAGGGAGTAGCAAATTATTCTTGAGGAAGAGGTTTCAATGAGTCAGTTTTTTTAAATCAACAAATAAAGAAATCTCTAAGACAAATCTGATCAATCACAGGAGACACTAGAAACAATGTCAGCTGCCCCTGTGGAAGGCAAGAAATGGAAACTAGTGTCCTCATGTCTAGAACGGAAAAAAGAAGAAGCAGAGGAGGAGGTGGAGGAAGATCCAGGTGAGGGGCCCTCCTCAGAGCCACCATCATCAAGAAGGCAAAAGGAAAAACTAAGAGACATGCAGAAGAGAGTGATGAAGAGGAAGTCTGTATTACTACTCGTTGGCCTCTGAAGATGACTGAAATCCAGTGCTCAAGAAAGGAGTTTACACGGCACCCGAATGAAACTCTTGTTTCCTGGTTGGTTCGCTGCTGGGACAGCGGGGCCAGTAGCTTGTCTCTAGATGGTAATGAAACTCACCAACTAGGATGCACTGCCAGAGATCCAGCTATTGATAGAGGAATTAGTCGATGTTTGGATGGAGCTGCCACCCACTGGGAATGAGTGTTAATAGCCATGAAGGAAAAGTATCCCTTCAAAGATGGCTTGAAGCCTGTGATGAAAAAGTGGGATACAGTTGAAAAGGGTATCCAATATTTGAGAGAAATAGCCATGGTAGAAATGTTGTATGATGCTAACTTTGTTCCTAACCACCCATGCCAAGACCACGACCCTGAGAGAGTGAGGATGATGCCTGATATATGGCAGAAACTCACAACAGCAGCACCAGAAAGATACACCAGTACACTAGCAGCAACGTTTGACAGATACCATGACCAACAAGAAGACCCTGAATTTTTGAATTGATTCTTACGCTGCAAAACTATGAACAATTGCTACCCCCAACACATGCTTCCATTTCCACCATCTCACAAATAACGGACCAACTGAATGAAATGCAAGAGCAAGTGTCTCTACTGATTAATTGTGACAAACCTGTAGCAGTATCAGAAACGCTTGATGAAGATCAGGATAATCAAAAGAGTCCAATGAAGGAGCTGATCAAACTAGTGCGAATCCAACTAATTAAAGATGATGAACCCTCCTTTTCACGTGTGCCATCAAAAATCTCAGCTGTTAAAGACAAACGCTTTCCGGCTCCAGTAAGGAATACTACATCACAAATTGCCTTATGGTGTTTCCTACGTGACCATGGAGAAGACTTGAGGAAGTGGCATGACCAAGCTACTTCTGTACTATGAGCACGAGTGAGAGAATTACAAACCAGACCAATCACCAGTGCGGTTGCTCCAGTTACCACAAGTAATAAATGGAGGGCCCCTGCCCTCAGTCGGGGGGAGAAAGGGATAATAGAGTATATTGGACTGTGTGGATTCGATGGCCCGGCACATCAGAACCACTGAAATACAAGGCCCTGGTGGATACTGGTGCAGAGTGCACTCTAATGCCCTCGAGTCATGAAGGGAATCAGAATCAATCCATATTTCTGGAGTGACTGCGAGCTCTGAAGAATTGACTGTGTTGGAGGCCGAGATAAGCTCACTGGTAAAGACTGGCAAAAACATTCTATTGTGACAGGCCCAGGGGCTCCATGTATACTAGGTATCGATTATCTCAGAAGGGGGCTTTTCGAGGGTCCTAAGGGGTATTGATGGGCCTTTGGAATAGCTGCTGTAGACACAGACAACATTAAGCAGCTGTCTGTTTTGCCTGGCCTGTCAGGAGATCCATCTGTTGTGGAGTTGCTAGGTATGAAAGAGCAACGGGTACCGATTGCTACAAAAACGGTGCACAGATAGCAGTTCTGCACCAGCAGGGATTCCTTGCTCCCCATTCATAAGTTAATTCATGGACTAGAGAGTCAGAGAGTGATCAGCAAAACTCACTCGCCTTTTAACAGCCCCATATGGCCAGTGCGTAAAGCCAGTGGAGAATGGAGGCTGACGGTGGACTACTGTGGCCTGAATGAAATCACACCCCCACTGAGTGCTGCTGTGCTGGACATGTTAGAACTCCAGTATGAGCTGGAGTCAAAAGCAACCAAACGGTATGCCACCACTGACATTGCTAATGCCTTCTTTTTCATTCCTTTGGCCAAAGAATGTAGGCCACAGTTTGCTTTCACATGGAGGGGTGTTCAGTATACTTGGAACCGTTTGCTTCCGGAGTGGAAACACAGCCCAACCATTTGCCATGGGTTGATCCAAACTGTATTGGAACAGGGCAGTGCTCCTGAGCACCTGCAGTACACTGATGACATCATTGTGTGGGGTGATACAGCAGAAGTCTTCACAAAAGGAGAGCGAATGATCCAAATTCTTCTGAGTGCTGGTTTTGCTATTAAGCGAAGCAAAGTGAAAGGACCTGCCCAGGAGATTCAGTTCCTAGGTATAAAGTGGCAAGATGGGCATTATTACATTCAGCAGATGTGACTGACAAAATCACTGCTATGTCTCCACACACTAGCGAGAGGGAGACACAATCTTTTCTGGACGTAGTGGGCTTTTGGAGAATGCATGTTCCAAACTACAGCCTCATTGTAAGCCCACTTATCATGTGATACAAATGAAGAATGAGTTTAAATGGGGCCCTTCTTGCTCCAATTTATAGGAGGGAGATGAGGTTCTTTTAATATCTGAGATCAAGAAACAATGGTTCATATTTTACTCCAACCAGTTTATTACAAATCCTAATCAAGGAGACGGGGAAGGGAAGGAGGGCAATAGAAAAGATAGGAAAGAAGCAAGAATTGTGTAAAGCGGGAATAGCCACCACCAGCATCCAGCAGCTCATCTATCTCTCCTTGCCCTGGCCTCGTCCATCTGTGTCCCCGGACAAAGGATTTCACAACCTTTGCCCAGGACTTGCCTGGACTTGAACAAGTCCATGTGTGTCCCGAGCAAGCTTTGAGACACTGATATTAACAGAATAATATCTTACAGGCCCTGAGCAGCAGCAGGCTATTGAACAGATTAAACAGGAGATAGCCCGAGCCGTGGCCCTAGGGCCAGTACAGATGGGACACAATGCAAAGAACATCATCTACACTGCTGCTGGAGAGAAACGTCCCACTTGGAGTTTGTGGCAAAAAGCCTTAGAAGAGACCTGAGGCCGATCCCTAGGATTCTGGAGTTGAGCATACAGAGGATCGGAAGAGTACTACACTCCAACTGAAAAGGAGATCTTAGCTGCATATGGGGGGGTTTGGGCTGCTTCTGAAATAATCGGTACTGAAACACAGCTTCTTTTGGCACCTCGACTGCCAGTGCTGAACTGGATGTTTAAAGGAAATATTCCCTCCACCCATCATGCAACTGATGCCACTTGGAGCAAGTGGACTGCACTGATTACATAAAGAGCATGGATGGGGAATCTCAGCCGTCCAGGGATCCTAGAAGTCATCATGGGCTGGCCTGAAGGTAAACAGTTTGGAACATTCCCAGGAGAAGAAGTATCACGAGCTAAAGAGGCCCCACCATACAGTGTTCTACCAGAAAATGAAAAGAAATATACCCTGTTCACGGATGGAGCGTGTCGTATTGTGGGAAAGCATCGCAGATGGAAATCTGCTGTGTGGAGCCCCACACAACAAGTTGCAGAGGCCACTGAAGGGAAAGGCGAATCGAGCCAATTTGCAGAGGTAAAGGCTGTCCAACTGGCCTTAGATGTTGCTGAGTGGGAGAGGTGGCCAATGCTCTATCTTTACATTGACTCATGGACAGTGGCAAATGCCTTATGGGGGTGGTTACAGCAGTGAGAGCAAAATAACTGGCAAAGAAGGGGCAAACCTATTTGGGCTGCTGAACTGTGGAATAAAGAATATGGTTGTAAAGTTGCTCCGTGTAGATGCCCATGTGCCCAAGAGTCGGGCTACTGAAGAACAGCAAAATAACCATCAGGTAGACTGAGCGGCCAGAATTGAGGTGGCTCAAATAGACCTGGACTGGTAGAACAAGGGTGAATTATTTCCAGCTCAGAGGGCCCATGAGACCTCGGGCCATCAAGGAAGAGATGCAGTATACAAATGAGCTAGAGATCGAGGAGTGGACTTAACTATGGATGCTATTGCACAGCTTATTCATGACTGTGAAACATGCACTGTAATCAAACAAGACAAGAGGATGAAATCTCTTTGGGAGGAGGGCTGATGGCAAAAGTACAAATATGGGGAGGCATGGCAGGTTGATTATATCACCTTGCCACGATCTCACAATGGCAAGTGTTATGTGCTTACCATGGTAGAGGCAACCACTGGGTGGCTTGAAACATATGCAGTACCCCATGCTACCACCTGAAACACCATTTGGATCTCAAGAAACAAGTCCTGTGGCGACATGGCACCCCAGAAAGGATTGAGTCAGATAATGGGACTCATTTCAGAAATTCTCTTGGAAATACTTTGGGCAAAGATCATGGCATTGAGTGGATTCATCATATCCCCTATCATGCACCATCCTCTGGTAAAATTGAACGATACAACGGATTGTTAAAAACTATGTTGAAAGCAATGGGTGGAGGAACATTTAAACACTGGGAGAAGCATTTGGCAGAAGCCACCTGGTTAGTCAATACCAGAGGATCTATCAATCGTGATGGTTCTACCCAATCCAGTTCCCTCCATACTGTAGAGAGAGATAAAGTCCCTATAGTACATGTAAAGAACATGTTGGGAAAAGAAGTTTGGGTTCTTTCAGCTTCTGGAAAGGGCAAACCTCTCTGTGGTACTGTTTTTGCCCAAGGACCAAGGTCCTCTTGGGTAATACAGAAAAACAGGGATGTTCAGTGTGTACCACAAGGAAACTTGATGCTGGGAGAGTGCAGTCAGTAATTCTATGTATATATATGTATATAGACATGTATATGTAATGCATTTTAATCATTGTTTGTTTGTATTTATGTATATATATTAAGCACAATGTAATAATGTAGAATAAGGGGTAGAAAGTCATGGTCTTATGTTTTTGTTTTTCAGTATTCTGCATCATAACATCATGTAGTGCACTGGGAGTTAAAGTGTTAATGCTCCAATTCCAGGTACCTATCCCTATACATTATGGAAGTCATGGGAACTGGCCTTTCCGGGTGGGGCGGTCTCTTACTGCCTTGCAGTGGGTGCTGGAGGGTGCTTTCCTAGCTGTACAAAGCTTGTCAGGTTTGGCTTGTTCTCAGGAACTCCCTCTCTCCTATCTTATTTGTCTCAGTTCCAATTAGATTGTATTATATTGTGTTATCTTCCATTCCGATATCATAGTTAGTAAAATAAGTTTTCCTCCATAGATTGTTGCCGCTGTTTTTTATTTCCTTCCTTGAGCCCAGCTCCCATGTCCCTATTCCTTTTCCCTTTCCCTTCCCATTTTGAGGGGCCAGGCCAGGAGGGCCAGGGGCCTACTGCCCCCCTGTCATTGGCATAGATTGATCTAGTTAACTCTGTGACTTTTTGTGTGTGTGTGCGTGTGTGTGAAATGTCCAGTATTTCCTGTACATTTTTTCAAATTATTTTCTAGATATGAATGTGTATGTACTCAATTAACTAAATTTTAAAATTGTGTTTTTAGGATTATTATTATTTTTTAATTTACTTTGTCTTTTTTTACTTTACTTTGTCTATTAGACCAGCTGATTAATTATTACTTGTTTAGTTGTGTATCAATTTTATTTTGGTATCCAGGTAATATTGAGCATGCTGGTATAATCAATATATAAGGTCTCATTTCAAAATCTTAACTGAAGATTGAACATGTGAAATATAAAATGTCTGACAATAAAATAGTATACTTAATATAAATAAAGACTGCATAATAGAATCATTCATATTATTTTTTGCTGGGCAGTACTTGTTTCTACCTACTCCTAACTTTTTCCAGCATTTTTTGATAGATGGATATGAAACCATCAACCGTGCCAAAAAACATGTTTACTGCTCTAGTTGTTTTTACATGTTCACAGGAGAATTTATGCACTTGTGTAAACATCTAAGACATTTTAAAAAAGCAAATTATCATTTGAGGAAAAAAAGAAAGTCATTGAATCATTGAAGGGGAAATTAAAGGAAAAGAAGAAGGAAAAGGTCTACAAAATAGTCTTTCTTCTCAAAGTCACATAAAGATTGGCAATAGCTTTGACAATGAGATGTTTAAGATAATGGCTAACAGAAGCTGTTAAATTTTGCTTACGAACTGTACGTTTCACCTTTAGTACTTTGGGTAATAGGATTTTCCCTTGTGGAGAGTTGTGGTAGCATTACTGCACAAGTGTTAATCCGCCATAAATTCACTGCTTCTGTGGACTTAGTTAAAAATTACTGAGAACTTAAAATGAACTGTTATTATTTAGGTCACTGAAACTCCAAGAATCTTTTAACTGGAATAGCTGGAATCCAGAGTCTTGCTAAAAGAATAGTTTAACACTTCCAATTTAACACTTCTTGAATTACATGTGTAGCAGAACTGGGAAAGAAATGTGTGGAACTGTGTTTTCATTCCTAGTCAAAATCAGGCTCTTTTGTTTTCTTCTTAATGCATTAGTTTGACACTTCTAAGTTTCTAAGTTAGTAGCTCTGTCTTCAGATCTTCTGTTGCTTGCCAGATGACTGATAGCAAGCAGGCCTACAGCTGAGTTCTTCTGAGAGCTCTGCAGTAATGAGGTTCACACTCATTACTCCTGTCGCTGGTTTTTAAACTTCAAAAGTCTGACTGTTCCCACAAAATTCATCATACATTTTTCAGTCTTGGAGGCACGGGGCTTCTTTATGAATGTGAGATAGATCCAATAGTGATGGCTGATTAAAGAATAGAAATACACCTACTGTCTTCAAGTGAGAGAGAACTGATGTGGCAAAACATTATTAAAAGCACAGACCTGAGGTGAGTGTCCTTCCTCCTTGTCAAACACCTTCTGATTGAAAGGGAAAATTCAGGTCATCGCAACTCACCTTGACTAAATCATCTCTAATTACATAGCTGTGGTTGAAGATTACACAAAACACCCAAAATAAGTCCATTCATTTCTAAATTCCTGGACAAATACCTACTGGAACCTTGTGTGTGGATTACAGGCTTCTTCATGGCAATGCTTTCACAGAAAACGTCCTCGATAAATTTAACACTTCATTCCATGTTGCATATGTGGTGTATATGTGCATATCAGTTTAGCATGAAAACAAAAGTTGAAATATCTTAAAGGCAAAATTAAAAGAGACAAAGAGAATTTTCAGCAGGTAAAAAAGAAATTTTGGTTTTTATTTGCTCACCCATTTTGATCAGAATATTTATTTCTTTAAAGAAAAGAAAAATTATTTTTATTCTTCTTTTTGGAGGAATAACAAAACCTATCTAGCTAGATTTTTATACCTCCCCTCCTTTACATGTATTTGAAAGAAATTAAATCTCTTCATTCTACTGATGTCTACACTGCATAGGAAAAAAAAAAAATAAAAATAAAAGTACTCTTTTTGCACTTAGTTTCCTTGTTCAGCTAGAATTTATGCAATTTTAATATATACAAATGATTATTGAAATGCAAGTTGGATACACAAAAGCTGAACACATAATTTAAATCCAGTTGTGTTCAATTATCATCATAGAAAACACATGTTATACTCGGAAATCCTGGAAATCCTGGCTGGAGGGTATCCATTTGCCCTAACTAACCTAACTAGAGAGAAGCTCACATTTTTGGAGCTTGTTATGACTAGTATCTCTGTTCTGGTATAAGTTGCACAAAAATGTAGGTATCTACTCTGATTATCTCATAAAAATAGAAAACTCTTCTATTTGATTAAAAATTCATGAAAACAAAAATTTTCAAGGCTTTTTTTTTTTTAAAAAAAAAAGGAAAAAAAGCTTACATACATAGCAAACAGACTAAAGTGCTGTGGATTGGCTTTACTGGAGTTTTATACATTCTGATTTCCTAAGAAAAGTAAGCTACCATATCCTTTTTTTTTTTTTTTCCAACATATAGTTGGAAAAAATGTGCACCATAATGTATTAATAATAAAACAGGGTGACAAAAATTAAGAATATTGGGATGGAATATTTTTGCTGTTCTTTAAATTATGCATATTGTTATTTTCCTTAAAAGATTAATAGAATAGATATATTTTTATAAATTCAGAACTCTTTTTGGTCTTCGAAGTCACACTGTGCAATTCTATTTCTGCCTCAAAAATTGAAGACAGTTTAAGAATTTGTGCCAAACTCTTGTTCATGTGATTTATCAAATTTCTTTGTTATCTTTTTTCCTAATAACATTACATTTGAATCATAGTGATAAGTAAATAGTAGCATTGCTTCACAGAGATTGTATGAGAAAGATAGCAATAGATAATCAATTTTTTAAATTACTAATGTAGTCATTTGTCTTAGTAATTGGCATCAATGTGTAAACTTTGGAATTAAAGTGATAATTGTAACAGATACTGCCAAATGTAAGATCTGTCAGAATAGACCTGAATTACTTAACATTGCCACAAGGACAATCTTCCTTGTCTCCAAGAGATCAAGGGCCAAAGAGAAGGAATTTGGATGTTTGAAATAAACCTCTGTAAGGAGGTGTGTGGTTTTAATTTAGTACATCAGAGAACTTCTGGTAGATTCAGTTACAGATCATGCCTTTGCTGCTTTTGCCTTTTCCTTTGATATCCAGAATGACTAGGCCAAATGGTTGTAATCTGCAAACTCCACATACATTTTTTCTTCATTTAACTAGGAAAAATGAAAAAGCTGATTCATTTATTTATTATTTCAAGTAATTAACCTTGCTAGACAGACCATGAAAAAGAATAAACAGGTAATTTGCAGCCAAGCATTCATTCTATAGGGTCATACTATAGGGTCATACATTGAATTTCATGAAAAGATGTATAATTTACCTTTCTGGTAACTCTTGTTTGAGATATTGTATCCAGAGGAAGTCAGAGAAGAAATACATTTAATAAACATGTGCAAGCTTTGATTAAAGTGTCAGGATTATGTAAACACAGTAACACATTTGCCATATTCTTAGCTCAGCATAGGAAATGTGAATTTGTCAGCATTATCTTTCAGTTTTATTCCCACCTACATAGTACAATTTCTCAGAAGCAAGAAGGAAATACAGGGATATATATCTCTAGCCTCCTGATTAATGTTATATAACATGTAGATAAGACTTACTCTGGCAGCAATTCTGATAGGAATGTTGGCAG
Source organism: Centrocercus urophasianus (assembly GCF_019232065.1). Taxonomy (NCBI): domain Eukaryota; kingdom Metazoa; phylum Chordata; class Aves; order Galliformes; family Phasianidae; genus Centrocercus; species Centrocercus urophasianus. Next base: position 5,468,077 of record NW_024885532.1, read on the forward strand.
GGTGGGAACTTTGCACTTTACATTATCAGTCATATTTTAATCCCCTAGATCACTGTAGTAGCAGTAGTCATGGTGCAATACACTCTACACTTGTGTTCAGCACTTTGCAGAGTAAATAGTTTCAGATGTCCTGTCTGATAAAAGAAGATACACAATTCTTCAAAATTCTCTATAACTATAAAAGAGAATAATCAATTTAAATTCAAATTCCTTTTCACTCCCTTGAACAGCCAGATGATACAGAAAGAGAACCACTCCCACCCAAAATCCTGTACACTTTATTGTATTTAAGGGTATAGAACTGATCGCTTTGTTACATACTACATACATGTAATTTACTTCTCATTAAGTTATTTCAGACTTACTTTACATGCAGAGTAGAAAATGAAGCTTCCTGCCTAGCAAACATATTGGGAGGGTAACCTTCGCTTCACAAAGCAGACTTTTCTATTCACGTAAGATTAATTTTCACAGTGCACAAAAACGTAATTGTTAAATTCAACAAAGACTTCTAGACCAAATATGTTTTATTCCAAAGCAACTTCGATGTGACTGTTGAACATACATTTGTACAGATGAGTTCCCCAACAAAAGAGGAGAATGGAAGAAGGAGGGGAAAATGTTCATTTACTTAGAACTGTAGAAATTAAATACAACAGATAAAACCAAAGAAAACAAAACAGCTTATGTGCCTAAATCCTTAGGTTAATGAGAACAAATATGTCCTTGAATTATTCAAATTATGTAGAAAGAATGATTTGGTTCAAATATGAATGAAAAAATATCATAAAATAGGAAAGATGAGATTAACAACTGAAAATGATAATTTATAGGAAAAACATGTAAAACATGTCGTATTTTCTCAAGTCACTGACATTTGAAAAACAAATTATCTTTAATACTTATAGGCTAGTAGGCTAAGAAAAAGTACAAAAGATACCTCATATGCCATGCAAACACGCAGGAAAATAAGAAGACAACTTTCTTAAATCCTTTACCATGTGCAATAAAATTTTTATTTTGGAGAATTTTTCATCTCATGCTGCTAACATTTACAGAGGTTTGGAAACAAAACAATGTTTTTAAAATAAATAAGCATGTTCAAAATCAAAAAAGTCTAAAAGTCAAAAGAATTTCAAGAAAAACTAAAACAAACCTGCCAATTAAAGAATTAAAGATTAAACTCAAGAGATAGTCATAAAAAGAAACTAGGGATGTGGGTCTCTATTTTAGCAAATTATACCTATCATTATGAAAATTTTGAGGAACTGGTAAGTAGACTACTGCAGGAGAGAGCAAACAGCTGTGTGATGCTTTGCTTCCTCGTGGATTAATCCATAAGAGGAAAAAAAAGATGGGTGACCTCTATATCAGGTGTTATTTTTTTTCCCCACTTCATCATAATTAAGAGGCAAGTAAACGATATATATTAATATTAGAATCTTAATGTTTTCAGATTACACAATTTGAAAAGAGAAAGCTTTTGGATGATAAAGGTCAATTTTCACTAAGTGTCGAACTGATGAAATTACAGTTGCCCAAAAGAAAAACAGCATGGTGCCAATAGCTAGAAGGTACAAATAGGATGAATCATATCATTAAAAACCCATGATTAGGGTCAGTTAGGCCATTACAGTTCTGATACAGATTCTGAAATAATGGCAAATTTGATATGAAATTAGATTTTCCATATCTCACTATTTCCTCTAAACTAGATTTAATTTAGTTAGGTAGAAATATTGGATTTATTCAAACACTGGAAATTGGAAGTTTAAGTACTAGATTTAGGTTAGCAATTTGACGTGAAAAATAAGTTTATTATAACTCTTATTATATATAATGAATTATATGCCATCTAGAAATTGCTAATGTACCATCTGTTTTCAGTAAATGACGCCATGCAGTTTAAAGTTCTTCATATGCCTACAAAGTTTAATTTTTTTATTATTGATTCATAAGGACAATGATCATTGATGAAATCTGTAGATGGCTTTTGTGAAAGTTATAATAAAGAAATGAGTTAGTGAGATTAAAAAGCCTTCTTTCCATGGCTAAATAAGCATGGACAAGATTTGCTTTTCTGTGGCCTACAGTGATTTCATGTATCTTAAATGTAAGAATGCAGATAATACAGGTTGGAAAAAGCATATATTGAGAAGTAATCTCAAGAAATATATAAAATTTTGAATAACAAATAACACAAGAAGTGATACCAATCTCCTATACTTAGATACTACTTAAAACCAGCAACATGTACAGATCTTACTCTGGCTTACACCTCTCTTGTAATATTAGGAGGTTACCTAAACTTTCATACGTGAGTGAGGTGCTAATGTTTTCATTAAACTAACATATATTTATTGATTTGCTCAGAACCAGGGCCCTCAGTCAGCACCAAGAACCTTGTTTTAGCGGTGTATGAATAGAATACAATCAATAACGAGGGAAGCCTTTGTCTTCATCAAATCAACCTTTGTCAAGAATCTGTTGTATCAGATTTTTGACATAACTCAAATAGATTCTGCTAAAGTAGAATGCCATACCTGAGAATTTATGACAAGGTCACAACCCAACAGTGTCAGGGACATCTCAGACCTGCCTAAGGGATTGGCAGGACATCGACCTTGAGAGATTTTCTGTGTTTAAACAATTATTGCCTGAGGAGCAAAAGGAAGCAGAGAGGGGCTAAAAAAAGTGTGGGTTAACGTCACAGCTGATGATCTCTGATATATGATTTTTTTAATGCCAGTTTATAGGAAAAAACAATGAAGTGGATAGGGCAGAAATAGTAAAAGTATGTTGAGAGACAGAGAAGAAGTGCAAATGTTACTTATTTATATTATATTGATCAAAAAACAATGCTACTATAGTGTATCTAACAATAAGGTATAATGTAATGTATAAAAAAAGTTGTATAAATTTGAAATATTACTGAAAAAAAACCTACAAATCCTTAAAAAATCCAAAAAACTATTGAATAAGTATGTTCCCTTTTACGTGTTTTCCCATTCATAGCCTCGTTCTTTTAGTGGAGTGACAGCACAATCACTGCAGCTAATTGAAACATTTCTAATTGTGATTACAGTGCTATTTCTTTTTTGTAGCCATGCTTTCCTCCTTATATCCTCCACAGAATGTCTGTTATAATGAATGAGGGATAAAATATGAGTACTATTTTCATGACAGTAGAGAACAAAGAATTTTTGCATTGCATCCACAGGATTTTATTCTATCACAGGAAAGATATGGTGTTCTTTAAAAATGTCTAATGTGATCATATGAGAAATACTAATTTTTGTTACCTCATATACCTCATAAGACAAAACTGTGACATCTGAAGGTTAATTTACAAAGATTTGGGGTGATTGTGGAAATGCAAAAAGCTGGTAAAAAAATTTAGGAAAGATTGAAAGATACATGCATTGTAGCTAAGGGATGATGATGGTGATGATAAAAGAAATGCTAGAATATGTAGCAGTTTAAAAATATTGTAAGATTTTAAATACATAGTAGGAAGGAGAATAGTCAAATTGAACAGAGTTAGCTGACTACATGTGAAATGATAAGGCATCATGGCACTAACTCTTTCTAAACTGATAATAAACTTATCTTAGGAAATGACTTTAATGGACTTGTACTATTTAAAATTAAGAAATAATTGATCTCTGACAAAAGGATTATCCTTCTCTGCTCACTCAAGTCGTTAGGATCTATGGACCTAAGCAGCTCTGCTGATTTACACGGAGAGCCTAGTCATACTACTTGTATCATGTAGCATAAGAAAAGTATAAAGGGAAGTACAATACAGAGCTTGGATGGCATTTTTGTAGCACAAAGATTAGTGCAACATCACACAAGAGGACATGAACAGCACTGCCACTATAATATTTTCTCTTCTTTATTCTAAATAGTTTTAGAAAAGATATTTTTAGTTTACAAATAGCTATTCCATAAGTACAGTTAATATTTTTGATACCACACACTGAGCCTCTGCACTCATAATGCATGTTTTAATCATTTTTTTTTTATTAGTTTGCCTGTCTAACTCACAGTTCATATTAAGATTTATTCTTGCTTAATGATTATGTTGTAGGCTACATTAACCTGGAGAATTGGAACAGAGAAAAGTCATAAATTTCACATACACTTTTGTGGGTTTTGTGTGTGTGTGATAAACAGATATTGTATGAAAAAAAACTTCACCTGAATTTAAATTGTATGTAAAAATCTCATTAAAATGTTAGTCATTAAATTAACATTTTTAATTAATATTTTCTGGTTTTTTTTATGATTCTGCAATATTTTTAAGCTGATGATCAATGATTTATGATTCTATGATTCTATGACCAAGTATTAATTACCCATGCTGATAACAGTTTTGATTACAAGCTGCAGACGGAAAATTTTGTTCAGTTGTAGTAACTTGAGCCTGCAAAACAAAACACTTACTGAAAGTAAATACCCATTTTTTTAAGAAAGAAATACAGATAGAGGAAAAACACATTTCAAGAAAAATGAACAATTTTCTAACATATTTTGCCTTCTATGCATGAAAAGAATCAGTTATAGACACTGTTGCATGACGATATTTTCAATGAAGGTGATGTAGTCAGTAACTCCTTATTTAGACACACACCTATTTGTGGAGGATGGCTGCTAGGGGAAAAAACAAACAAACAAACAAACAAAAAAAATGGACAAAGGAAAAAAAATAAAAGAGGTCATTTCCATTTCAAGTGTACTCAGAGTAAAATCCACTGCAGATCACAGTACTGTGCTTCGGCAACCACTCTTCCTCTCCTTCCACCTAGAGTTCTTCCCTGGGCTCTGCCTATTTGGACTCCAACAATTTGTCAATCAGCTCCAGATCTTTACCAATATACGTTACCACCCTAAAAACTCGTACCATTGTTTCCATGCTTAGAATTCCATCACTTCAGAGAACAGAACTGAAGTGATAATAGGAAGGCAAATGCCAAAGAGTACAGCAATAATAAAAATTGACATTAGCAAAAATGTATTTGTCTACACCTGCTGAGGTCTTAATAATGTCAGAGTATGGCTCAGTACTCAAGAGAACTTGTCACAGGCAGTGACAGGTGACAAGATGGAATTAATTAAGCACACCTAAGTAGTAACATGAAATATCAATATCTGAGAAACACAGGCCTCTATATTTACTATCCCCCCCTTTTCTTTTTTTTTACCCCTCGACTTTTCTAATAGCAATTCTTCCAAAAAATCCTTTCCATCTAGCTAAACACTCAATTCAGATACAGAAAATGCATTGTTTTACTCTGCTTCTTCAAAAAATCATTTTCACATCTGAATTGCCCCCTCTGAAGCTAGCAGCAACACCTTTTTAATACCATGTAGTTGGCTCTGCAAGTTACGCCTACTATTTGTTTCAATGAAAACTACGAAATCTACAAAGAGCAGTGTAATATTATTTGATATAGCAAATTCTCAGTTACAAAACACTATTTTTCAACATAGCTTGCACCGTTAGCTATTCATTTTTTGCCAGCAATCAGCAAGAGCCTGCATGCCTCACTCATAAAAATTTGTACCAGTGGAAGTGACCTACCATTGTTTTCTTTTCTGTTGAAATGCATTACCCACCACCTCACTTTGCAAACATCCATTACTTGATCTTTATAAATGTTCAGCAAGCATCAAGAATGTCAGTGAGTACAATTTTTTACACATGGAGGAATTCAATTACATACCTTTGCTTCATATGTGCTTCCATGTCAGGCACCACTTTGTCAGGCTGCCCCTCTGCAGCCATTTGTCACACATCAACAAATGGTAATGGAATACTGGTGGGAAGGTTCAATTTCTACTGTGATACTACCAACATCTTTCTCTGACATCATAAGCAAATAGAATAAAATAGGAGGCATTACTTTTGGAGTAGCTTTCATATTATTTGTTTTCAATCATAACTGTTTCTCTTGAATTCATTACACAACAGTAGCAACAGAGTATACAGGCACAAATGCTTAGCATTATCCTTCTTTGGAGATACTGTCCATCCTCAATCTCCTCCAATAAGTAAATAGAAATGCAACATCCAGAACCACAGTGATATTCCACATCCATTATATAGTGGCTCCCAGTAACCAGCTGCACTTGTAAAACTTAAGAGGTGAGACAATACCAAACTTCTGTAAGTTCCACATAAATACATTTCTGAACAGAAATTCAGAGCTACAACAGCAGCTGTTGCAGACCTCTTTTAAATTGCATTAAGCTATGTGTACTATGTGTACAGCAGAGGAATAGGAAAATAAGATTTGTTTAGGCTTTGATCTAAGACAATAATTGAGGGAACCCATTATAGGTGGAATAATAGAGGTTAATTTTAGAGAGAATTTTAGGCAATGTTGCTCAAAATATTGAGGTTAGACTTACAGATACACTTTAGGCATTATCACTCAAAACACTGCAACATTGGACAGCTTAACCTCTGGTTTTAGGAATGAATATCAACAGGCAATGAAAATGGGGTATGTCAGAAAGGCTTTGGAAGCATCATGTTATCACGCAAGGGATGGCTGGGCCACCAGACGCTGAAATTTCACTTGACTGGGGTATCTGTGTCAACTTCAAGCTCTGTAATAGAAAGTTGCAGTCTGACAATCTCAAAAACATTTTTTTCATCAATGGCCCTAATGATTAAAACACTTAGGGAACTGGAGATTTTACGTAAGTTTTTCCCAACCCTCAGGGCATTGCATCTTTCTGTTTCCACTTTTCAGAGTCTGCTCTCATTAACACATGATAAACAAGGCCAGTTTGAAGAAATGAAAGGGGAGAAGAAACATACATTCATTATTCCTCTTGCTGAAAGTTAATTGCCCTGCAAAGAATGCAAGACTGACAGCATTAGAGAGAATAAACAAGAGGGAGTCTGACTCTCCAGGCCAATAGGGAAAGTGTCTGAGCAAACTCAGTACTGAGCAAGGCTAAGGACCCTCTGCAAGATGTGGTAAACTATCCAAGTAGGAAAACAAAAACTGGTTGAGATTGGATAGAAGATCATAATCAGTAATAGTTTTATGAAATATGCCTTAAGAGATATCAACATTTAAGAGAGAGCTATCTATCTTATAGAGGAAAATATACCACCTCACCACAAGAAATCACTGTGGAAGAAACTGACCTTATAAGGATATTGTCTGCTTCTAATCGGACAATACTCTGCTTTTGTTTGGAAAAAATGGGATTGAAATCGTTTCAGCCTGTCACTTTGGTTGCAACCCTGTCTTCCATTTGCTGCAAATATATTGACCAATATCAGCTCTCACAAAGTCTGGAAATTATTCTTTAGAAGAATTTGACCAGAGTTACTTTCCAGAATTGATTACTTGTATGACTTCAATGGAGAAGAGTTCAAAATAGTTTCATGCAAGATCACCTAATAATGATACACTGGAAAAAGAAAATGGATGTCTTGAATGAAATTGGCCTAAAGACAAAATAATAATAATAATAAATTAAGAAAACAAACAATAACAAACAAACAAACAAAAAAATAGAATAGCTTTAGATAGATAATTGTTACCAGAAAAAGTGATGATGAAAATACTTATACCTAGAGAAAAAAAACTGCAAAAGAGACTGCATGTGTTAAGACTGGAGATTAAATTTTCAGAGAAATTCGGTTTCAACTGTTATATTCTTGAACAGCAGTTAAACATGTCACTTTAGGGTTTTATGTGATGTACTCATAATATTTTTTCAGTTCAAGAACAAAATCCTCTACCACTAAGCACCGGCTTTGCAAACTCACCATGGGGTCTACGAATCAATGTTGACACTTTCAGACTTACTACCAGTTTTGGAATAAAAATTTAGCTGAGAGTTTTGTTTATATGTAACCCAAATCTGTCCATTACGTTTAGCCCCAGGTACATAATATTGTTTTTTAAAAAGCAATGGGATGTCATGATAAAAATGTATGCAAAAAGGTATATGCTGACCCAGGTTAGCTGAGGGTTGTTTTAATTAGTTTTTTCTTTTTCTTTTTCTTTTTCTTTTTCTTTTTCTTTTTCTTTTT
>NW_024885532.1:5476151-5551089 GCF_019232065.1 Centrocercus urophasianus
CTTTTTCTTTTTCTTTTTCTTTTTCTTTTTCTTTTTCTTTTTCTTTTCTTTTTCTTTTCCTTTTTCTTTTCTTCTTCTATTTTGTCTCATTTTTCTTTATTTTTTCTCCAGAGTATATCATAGAATCATAGAATCATAGAATGGTCTGGATTGAAAAGGACCACAATGATCATCCAGTTTCAACACCTCTGCTATACGCAGAGTTGCCAACCACTAGATCAGGCTGCCCTGAGCCACCTTGCCTTGAATGCCTCCAGGCATGGGACATCCACAGCCTCTCTGGGCAACTTGTTCCAGTGCGTCACCACCCTCTGTGTGAAAAACTTCTTCCTAATATTTAACCTAAATTTAAAATCCCTTTCTCAGTTTAAAACCATTCCCTTTGTTCTATTGTTACATACCGTTATAACCATCCCACATCCTGTTTTCCTGTTTGTATGCTCCCTTCAAGTACTGGAAGGCCATAATGAGGTCTCCCCAGAGCCTTCTCTTCTTCAAGCTAAACAAGCCCAGTTCCCTCAATCTTTCTTCATGGGAGAGGGGTGCTCCAGCCCTCTCATCACATTAATGGCTCTCCTCTGGACCCATTCCAAGAGCCCTTCTTTTACAAGGGTCCCCAGGCCTGGACACAGTACTCCAGATGGGAACTCACAATAACTGAGTACAGGGGGAGACAATTATCTCCCTCTCCCTACTGGCCACCCCTTTTTAAATGCAGCCCATAATACAGTTGGCTTTCTGAGTTGTAAGCACATACTGCTGGCTCATATCCAGCTTCTCATTCACCAGGGCCTCCAAGTTCTTCTCCACAGAGCTGCTCTCAAGGAGATCTTCCCCTAGTCTGTATAAACACCTGGGATTGCCCCGACCCAAGTGCAACGTCTTGCATTTGGCTTTGTTGAACCTCATAGACTCTCATGGGCCTAGTTCTCCAGACTGTCTAGGTCCCTATGGATGACTTCCCTTCCTTCCAATGTATCGACTGCACCACTCAGCTTGGTGTTGTCTGCAAACTTTCTGAGAGTTCACCCAATTGCATAGTCTGTCATTGATGAAGATGTTGAAGAGCACATGTCCCAAAATTAGCCCTTTGGGGACATTGCTTGTGACTGGCCTCCACTCTGACATAGAACCATTGATCGCAACCCTTTGGTTGTGACCAGCCAACCAGTTCTTAATCCATAGAGATGTCCATCTTTCAAATACAATTTAGAAGGAAGGATGTGGTGAGGGACCATGTTCAAGGCTTTTCAGATGCTTTTCAGGTAGATGGCATCTGTCTCACTTCCCCCATCCATTGATGCTGTCATTGCATCATAGATGGCCACCAGATTGATCAGGCATGATATGCCCTTGATGGAGCCATGGTGGCTGTCTCAAATCACCTCTTTATCTCATATGTGCCTTAACATAGCATCTAAGAGAATCTGCTCCATGATCTTCCAGGCACAGAGGTGAGGATCATCAGCCTGTAGTTCCCTGGGTCTTCCTTTCTCCCTTACTTAAAAATTGAATTAATGTTTCCCTTTTTCTAGTCACTGGGGATTTAATCCAACAGCCATGATTTTTTAGATATGATGGAGAGAGGCTCAGCAATCACATAAGCCATCTCTCTCAGAATGTTGGGATGCATATCATCTGGCTGCCCCATGGACTTATGTACAATCAATTTCACAAGGAAGTCTCGGACTTGTTCCACTGTTGCAGTGGGATGGAATCCACTCCTCTCATCCTCACCTAGAGGTTCAGGGTCCTGGCAGACATGGAAAGCCTATCCACCAGTGAAGACTGAGGCAAAGCACTAAGTGAGCACCTCAGCTCTCTCCATGTCTGAGGAAGCCAGTTCTCCATCCTCATTTGTCATAGGGGGAACACTCTCCTTGATCCATCTCCTCCTGCCTGTGTACCTGTAGAACCATTCCTTGTTATTTTTCACATCCTTTGCCAAGTTCAGCTCTATAACATATACTTTGTTACCTGTAGTTTTGCTATGTACTGACACTTTATAATGCAAATAGACATTTTATCCAAATTCTGTTGTGGATTAGGATTAAGGATTTTGTGTCCTTACAACTTTGAAATATTACATAACATGAGAAAAGCTACTTAATATAAGGAATTCTTAATGCAATTAATTTATTACAGTGGAAAATTAACTCCTTTTGCAAAATGGATGCAAAACTCCAATCAGTGCATAACACTTCAACCAAACTGAGAAGTGTCTTCTAGCTTCATATGTCCTGTGGACTGTCTGATGTCTCTGCGGAGACATTCCTTTATCTGCTTCAGATCATGAATGAGCAAATGACATACTGGAGTTCTGGTTCCTCCGCCTTAAGCTATACACTGTCTAGTGCTAGCCATGAAGTAAACAAAAATGCTTCAGAAGATAGAGAACAAACTCTACGCCTTGCTACAGCGGGATGAAGGCTTTGACAGTGAGATGTTAGAACTTTGTTAAGTAATGTGGTCTCTAGAAATGGATGTCCTACCCCATAATTCAAGGGGAAATTGAGACCTACTACTCCACCTAGACTATCACAAGTCTATTGGTCTGGATGGGATCTACCCACAGTTATTGAGGAACATGGCAAATATGCTTGCCAAACCACTGTCCGTTATTTATCAGCAGTCATGCTCAACTGGACAAGTCTCAGATGACTGGAGACCTTCCAGTGTGATGTTCATCTACCAGAAAGGGAGGGTATTACAGGCTTGAGGTATAGTTGGACTTGGAGTATATTGGGATGGAAAGACATACAGAGAAAAAGGATCTGAGGGTGCTGGTTGACATCTGGCTGAACATGAGGCAGCAGTGTGCCCACATATCCGAGAAGGCCAATATCATCCTGTTTTTTGTCAGAAATGGTGTAGCCTGTAGGGCCAGAGAATTTATTGCCCTTCTGTACTTGATATTAATTGCACGGCACCTTGAGTATTGCATTCAGTTTTGGGTCTCTCACTACATGAAAGACCCTGAAGGCCTGAAGCATGTCCAGAGAAGGACAACATAGGTGGTGAAGGATCTGAAGCACGAGTCTTATAAGGAACATGAGGGAACAGTGAATATTTATTTTGGAGAAGAGGGGGCTTAGATGAAACCTTTTTACTCTCTACAACTACCGAAAGGATGTTGTGGTAAGGGAGGAGTCCATCTCTTCTTCCAGATAAATACTGACAGGATAAGGGGTAATGGCTTCAAGTTGTGCCAGGGGAAGTTCAGATTGGTTATTAGGAAAAAAAACTCTTCTCCAAAAGAGTTCTCCCTAATAGTTAGGGAATACATATTTCAACAATAGAAATGTTGAAATGCTGTTTCTTTTCCACTTGTTAAACTTACATGTAGCCTTGGTTGGCATCTTAATTGATTCAACACATGTATCTGTCTATACATGATTTTTTGTGTAATTCAAGTCTGTGAATTGTACTGGTTTATTAGGTGGTAAAAATTAGGAGCAGCAATGGTCTGGTATGTAAAGTCTATTTCCTACTTACAGAACTCACCCTATTTCTTCTTAATCTTGCTGATATTTTTTTTTTTTTTTAAATAATATTTTAGCCGTTCATATATTTATATGTATATATATATATATACACATATTACTTTTTAAAAATTGATGGTGTAAAAAAGAGAACACCATAAAATTTTAAACCAAATATCTTCATTTCTCTCTTTAATTTATTCAAGGAACTGAAGTGACTATGCATGAAAAGTTGCAATTGCTAATAAGGACATTAAAGTATCAAAAAGATCAATGTTTAAATGTCATTCTTTTACACATATAACTAATATGATAAGCTAATGCAATCAACAGAACACATTTGCCGTTCATAAAGTTAATGTTAATGGCATCGGGCTACGTACCTGTGTTGAGCACTAAACCCTGTGATCATTTCACTTCAAAACATTATTGATATTAATTCAAAACTACTACAGTTAGATGACTTATTCTTTGCTTTTTGTCACTTACATTAACTTGGAAATCTTGTCTTTAACATGCAAGGAGGATGACGTTATGCAGTCCCTACTGTCTTTTCCTAGTAATTGTGAGTGTATCAACCATATTAAGTCTACATTAAGTGTGCATTATGTCCAAACATCCTGTGTAAAACCCACCAGGTCAGTGTATAAAATATGATCTGAATAACTGCAAGTCCTAAACAAATTTAAAGAGTATATGTACAGAACTGGATAAGAAGGCTAGAACAGGGAGTATTCTATCCACAGTATACTAAAGACTAGAATAGCAGATGCAGAACTGTGTTTCATAGAATCTTAGAATGGCCTCGGTTAAAGTGGACCTCAAAGATCATCTAGTTTCAACCTCCTTGCCATGGGCAGGGTCACCAACCACTAGACCAGGCTACCCAGAGCCACTGTATTTGTAGGAACATAAACTTTAGTGTTACTATAAATTACTGCAGTTTTCTGACGTAGATACAAAAAGTACTATACCTACACGAAAGTACAATATATCAAGTTATCTACAGAAGGATGAATTTAAAATGCAAGAAACCAGGGGATCAGGCTGTCCTCAAGATTACAGACAAAGCTATAATAATCACAATCTGATTTTCTACCTGCAGCATTACTTGCTTGGAAACTTCAGATAATTTCACAGAACAAGACATAAAATCCAGGCAAACTACTGAGATAAGTATTAGGTTTTGAAGAATAGGGATATGTGGCAGGAGACACATTTTCATTCTGTCTTTCCCTTTACAGTGAACACACTGCTCTGGAAAAAAACAGAGACAGATTCTACAGAAACATCTTTGCAAGAGGAACTGAGAAAAAGAAAGGAAACAGTGGTGCAAAAAATTCATTCTTTTTCTTTGTTGTTGTTTTTTCTAGTATGTCTTTCTCAGAAGTTGTTCCATTACTTTTCAGTCTGGAGAGGACAACAACAACAAAAACAATGGATATTAACAATTTTTTTCAGTCACCAAGGATTTTTGTCACTGAAGTCATTCACTGAAATATGCAAAGTATTTTGCATTTAATTCTCAGAATATTCTTCTGAATTCATTCCTCATGAGCAGAAATCTGGTGCTCCTGTCTACAATTAATTTGTTTAGATTTTTTTTTTTTTTTTTTTTTTTTTTCCTGAGCTGAAGAAACAACATTGTATTACACAAAGCTTTAATGTAGTTCTGGGTCCATCTCTGTTGCACTCATTTTTTTCATCTTCTGTACTGGATTCTGTATGTATTCCCTGTTTAAATGAGCATAACAGAAGTGCCAAAACCTGGAACTCACTATAGTATGCAGATTTTTCAGAAAGAAGATAAAAAAGGTACTTAATTAAATTAAAAGAATTCCATGGAGTTATGTAGGAAATGAAATCTAAATATTAAGACATCATCCAAGTTTCTTCAGGCATAACTTTCTATAAAGTTATATTACCATATTAGACAAGATGCCAGTGCAAGATTTTCATATACAGCATTGGGCACAGATTTTATATGGATATGTATACAGGGAGGTTTTTGTTTATGTAATAGACTTTTTTTTTTTTTTAATCTACTCTTTTATCTACTCTTCCCAGTATGTTGATCTGTGACAACAGTTTATGGGCTGGTTTGGCCCAGTTCCATGACTAGCGGGGCAGAGGGAGTTAGCAAAATCCGCGCCTCCAGAAAAAGGGGAATAGGGGACCCCAAAATAGTTAAAAACAGTGGCAACAATCTGAGGAGAAACAAATTAATTTACTAAACATAGTATCCAAATGCAAGATAACACACCATAATACAATATAATTAGAATTGAAGCTAATAAATCAAATATAATTAGAGAGAATATCCAAAAGGTAGATAGGCCTCACCATAACACTGAGGTGAGATGCACAGTCCAGTTGAGCAACAGGGAGACAGGAGGAGAGTGGACAAAGAAGAGCCAACGAAGAAGAGCGCATCAGGTGACCTTGCCAGGAGTTATATCTCCTCTCTGATTACAAAGCCCCATGGGGAATGTAGTTCTCTTCTGGACAGGTACCCGGAACTTGAGCATTAACAGTTCAACTGCCAGTGCCCCACATGATGTTATGATGTGGAATACCGAAAACCAAAAATCACAAAACCATGACAACCTGTTACAATTTTGAAAAGATATACCTTGTTCAATGAAGTGTTATGTAGCAAAATTCTACATTAGTAACTGCAAACGAAGCTTTAAATGTTATGAGACAGAAGTAGTAAAGTCAACTAGAAAAAAAGTGTGTTTATTAAAGTTACAATTAAAATTAATATTAATATTAATATAAAAGAAATGTTATATATAGCTATTGCATAAATAAGAAAATTAATTTTATTGAGTTATGTGGCAAGATTTTGACAGCAAGGAGCCGTAGGGGTGGATTCTTAGAAGAGTCCAGCAGTTACTCCATGTCAGATCAGAGCCACAGGAATAGGCCCAGGCCAGAGCTGCAGCCCTGTGGAAAGGAGTCTGTGGTGGGGCAGTAAGGCTGTGAGAGCTGCTGCCCAAGGGGTTTCTATGCTAGAACAGTCTGCTCCTGAGGTGTTGGTCCCATAGTATGGACCTATGTAGCAATTCTTGAAAGACTGCAGTCAGTGGAAAGCCCACACAGGATCAGTGTTGGAACAGCTAGATCGTGTGGTTGGGATTCCACGCTGGAATAAGGAAGAGGATGAGAAAGGAGTCACAGCAACAAAGTGTTGTGACTTCTGACTATAACCTCCATTCCTGATTCCCCTCCTCTGCTTGAGGGGAAGAGGTAAAAGAGTGTGGGTGAGGGGAGACTTTAGTGGCTTTAGTTTGCATTTGGTTTTCCTTTCTGTAGTCTGTAACAAAATGGCAGTAAATTATATCAATCTTCCCCAAGCTGAGTCTGTTTCACATGTTACAGTAATGGATGAGTGATTTTCCTGTCCTTATCTCAACTCATGAGCTTTTTCATCTAATATTCTCCCCCTGTCCTTCTGACAAGGGGGAGTGAGAGGATTGTGTGGTGGTGTTGTTGAGCTGCCTCTGGTTCTTAAACCACTGCATGAATGGATCAGAACTTGAGATATTTTGTATCATTTATTAACTTATTTAAATTTCAGTACTGGTGAAACTAATGTATTCTCTTACAGAAGGAATATATTTGAATTATGTAATAGTGCCATTGAGTTTTGTACCTAACAGAAATCATAGAATGCAGCAGAAGTTCTTGGTGCTCCTTATTTTTTTCACCCTACACAATGCAATGGACAAGACTACTTGAAATTCATGAGTCTTTTGTTCATTTACTACCAGAAATAGAATACAAAAGGAATTCTCTGTGGTGTTCAGAAGAACGGAAGATTGACAAGATGCCAAATACAGTTAAACTAAAATCCAATTAACAACAACACACACAAAAAAAGTCTGAGTACTAGATGAGTACTAGTAAGATTCAGCAAGCTTGTCGCCTTTGATGGTCCTTAAGACTTTCACTCCTACCGCTTGCGAGCTTACACACTATGAGCTGCTGCTAAAACTATTACATTAACTTCCTGTGAAAAAAAAAAGTGACAGCTGCATCTGATGCTAATCTACTGTTATGCTAAGAGACTTACGGTAAGAATCAAGCCATGTAAGTTTTCACACACATAATATTATGCTTCAGGGTACTAGGTCCTTGCTTATTTATATTAACATCTTATGAATCTTATGACTTGCACATGTGACAAAACCACAACATTTGATAGTGTGAAACCAGCAGAAATTACAGAATGACGGAATCACTGAGCAGGCAGTCTAATTCAATCATATTTGGGAAAGCCAGAAAGAACAGTTTGGCCCCCATACGGAAAGCCTTCAAAGCAACTAATACACACTGTGCAGTCTCATTGCAGTGAGTTGTCAACAGTTTATGGGCTGGGTTGGCCTGGTTCTGTGACTAGTGGGGAGGAGGGATTTCATGAGTCTGTGCCTCCAGAAAAGGGAAATAGAGGATCCCAACATAATTAAAAATAGCAACAATGATCTGAAGAGAACCAAACTAATTTACTAAACATGGTATCGGAATGCAAGATAACACATTATGATACAATATAATTAGAATTGAAGCTAATAAATCAAATTTAATGAGAGTGTCCAAAAGGTGGAAAGGCCTCACCATAAAGCTGAGGTAAGATGCGCAGTCCAGCTGAGCAGCAGGGAGGAGAGCCTGATGAAAAAAGGCATCAGGGGTTATATCTCCTCTCTGACCACAAAGCCTCCTGGGGTATGTAGTTCTTCTTCTCTTCCAGACAGGTGCCCGGAACTGGAGCATCAACACCTTAAATCCCAGTGCACTACATGATGTTATGATGTGGAATACCAATAACAAAAAAATCGTAAAACCATTACATGAGTATAAGGCCATTAAACTGAAAGATCATGAACAAGCCTTTGTAAGAGATTATTCTTTTGCACCATTGTCTCAAAACTTGATGAGGAGCACTGATGGACATGTCCTGGGCAAGGGTTGAGAAATCTGTTGTCTGAAGGACACAAATTGACAAGTCCAGGCAAGTCCTGGACAAAGTTGACAAAATCATTTGTCTGAAGATTTGCAAGCCTGGACAACTAAGGCAAATGAGAGAGAGATAAGCCACAGCTTAATGTCCGGGAAGCAGTCTTTTGTGTGGGCTTATCTCAAGGGAGATAGGCATCTCATGGTACTGCACATCCCTCTACCCAAGTGTCCAGGAATACCATGTTGACAGAAGAAGCAGGATAAAAAAGGGACCAACAACCATGAGAATAGGTGTCTGACATCACAGTCCTCATGACCTGATGCCTGTGTGCTGAAGGAGAAGAAGGCATCTCTGACATCAGAAACCTCAGGAGGTGATACCTGCAAGCTGATGGACTCTCCTGGGCCTGCTACCTGACACTTGCCGCTTCCTCCTGGACTTACCCTGTTGCTGTACCTGCTTGCTGCCTGGCTCTGCTGCTGTGTTCTCCCTGTGCTTTTGCCTTGGACCATCAGAATGGCAAGCAATAGCATGCTGCTGGATCTTGGTGGTGACTATCCCCATTCTACACAATTCTTGCTCCTTTCCTATCTTTTCTATCACCCTCTTTCCCTTTCCCATCACCCTAATATGTAATAGTTGCCGCCCTCCCCTTCCCCATCTTCCTGATTAAGGTTTGTAATAAACTGGTCAGATCAACATTTGAACTGTTGTTTCTTAATCTCACGTTGGGTATACATATATCAAAGAACCTCCTCTTCCTCTGATAAATTGGAGCGAGACAGTATGTCTCATACAATTGAACTGTTTTACCACAGTCAAAACAAAGCTGTATCCCACTTTTGATTATTATTATTATTTTTTAATGTTGTTCTTTAACAGTTTGGTGTTTGTAAGTCATCTTACAGATTTTAGTAAATTAACATCAAAACCCTGACGTTCCACATTTCAAATTTCCACATTTTTGTAAGTGATTTATTGAAGCAATTGTCATTGTAAAATACTATGAGTGCTGAAAGTGCTTTTTTCATTAATCACTGTAAGTGGTTCTGACATTTTTTAAGGGCCAATTTTACATGGAAATTATCCAAACCCCTTGGGTATAATAATTTGTTATTTAAAGCCTCTTAACGAACAGTGGTGGTACTCCTTCAATTTGTTTCAAGGAGAATTATATAGCTTTTGGTGGTGAAATGTAACCTAAAATAAATTTAAAAGGAATGTATTTATTGCATTTATATATTTTTAGCTGTATTAGTTATTAGTAAAGACAATTACACTTTTTTTTGTTTTGTTTTGTTTTGCTTTGTTTTTTTTTTTTTTCCCCATGCAATAGTACAAATTTCGTGGTACAAATGAAAAAAGAATCAGCTTTTAACTTTTAATATTTATTTTAACAAGTGGTTAACCCAGAATGGATTTTTACAGTACTGAGATATTTCATGCCCTTGTGAAAGGAAGATAGGAAAAAGAAATAGGAAGTAGGAAAATAAATTTTTTCACACCTCCTTACCATCACAGTTTTATCTTGAAAATTTCAAAGACTCATGGATTAGGATTTTTTAATATAACTTGATATCCGTCACTGAAAATAAATCTATGCATTGCAATGTTATTCATTTCTAAGATTTTTTATTCCTGGAAATAAATGGTTCCAGTGCATGAATGGAATTTCCAGGCAGGAGGTGGACTGTTTACATGGCCTAACAGTGAGGGCAATGGAGAATGGCTTTAAACTAAAAGGGGAAATTTATATTAGATTATAAGAAGATATATATCAGAAATTAATGAACAGGAACATATTGTCGAGAGAAGCTGTGGATTCCCCATCCCTGGAAGTGTTCAAAGCCAGGTTGGATGGAGCCCTCAGAAGCTGATCTAGTCAGTGCCTTGTCCATGACACGGGCATTGTAACTGGATGATCTTTTAGGTCCCTTCAAATCTAAACCATTCTTTATTTCTGCGAATTGTATTTGATGTGAAAATTGTAATTTTTATTAATCACTAAGATTTCTTCAGTTTTTTCACAAAGATTAAGTGCAACTACAGTGTAGTGTTTGTGTCATGAAGTACTGTTTCATGCACTGTTTCTGATACTTTGCCATCTTTCATAACACTTACTGGAGAATGCTACATTCACAAGCAGTTTTTCTTCTTGTGTGTGGGAAAAAGAGTTATAATATCTAGATAATATCCTGGCATGGAGTCATGACATGCCTGCAACATGCATCTTGATCTAGGAATTCAGAATAGTTTTTAGAGCCTCAGAATAGTTTTTACATACATGCAGTCTGTTAAAATCAGAAATAATTTTCAAAGAAAAATACTGTGGTTTGGTATTATTTGAAACATTTTGTACTTGTTTGCACAAAATTAAATGTAATAAGATTTTCTTTAAATTTTCTGTTCAGTGTTTTTATGTTTCATTAAAGAAAAAAAAGAACTTAAACATCTTTCGTATTTGTTTTCTTTAGAATTTATACATGAGCTCTCCCCTAAGTATTTTTGCAGCATATTTTTGCAACAAGAATATCATTAAATTTAAAATAAAGAGAAAGAAAGAGAAGGAGAGAGAAAAAGGGAGATAAACATATTATTTATAGACCTGCTTCAAACATTATCTGGCTGCTACACAGTAGCTGGCAAATGAGAAGCCACATACCTTTTTGCCAAAATATATATGCCATATGTTTGTCCAAGACAAACCATCTGCAATAGATGTCCTTTGGGTAGGCAATATCTTGTTTCCTGAATGACCATTTTTACTGATTTCATAATAAAGAAGTTTGTAGAAAGCAAATGATATGTTAAATTGAAGAGAGAACAGCTTTCCACATGCCTTACCTGAAGCAGGCAACAAAATCATGAGAACAAACAAACAAACAAACAAACAAAAACACTTTTAAAATATAAATTCTCATAACAATTATTTCTAGTAAAGCTGTAAGCATTTTGGTAGTAATCATTCACTTGTCTTCTCTGGTGGAAAAATGTTTTCAGTGCCTTGACAGCAATTATGAAGTAGCTATATACTACTGGACTAGGTTTTCTGTGGAGATACATTTAAAAGAGAATCTGAGTGGTGAGTAGTTTTTGTTTAGCTGACTCTTGAATTATTCCTAGTTGACTCCTGAAACAAGTCTTTCTAGGTGATTTAAAATCTCACTCTAGGAAAGAAAAAAGAAAGAGAGCACTCTTTTTTTTTTTTTTTCAACTTTTCCTTCCCTTTGTGTATGTTTCTCCCTGCCTGTTCATTCTTAGCCTTCTTAGAGTTGTCTTGGTATTTTTAAGGCTGTTTGCTTTAACAACTTGGTTTGCCAAAATGGAGACACCGAGTTGTAAAAAAAATTTTGTACTGGTGGTTCTGAGTTGAAGAAGTGTAAGATAAGAAAAGCATCAGATAGGAAGAGATCTAGAGGGTTAGGTTTGATGAATATACTGATAAAACCATACCATTCGGGTTCAGTTTCAGACTGGACTTCCTTTATTCAAGAAGACACACAAGCTTATTGTGTGAGATAATTAGCTAACTATTCTGAAAAAAAAAAAAAAAAAAAAAAAAATCAATCAGACAATATAAATAAAAAATATAATAAAAATATAATAAAAATATAAATAAAAATGTTCCTTTAAAAGTTATCAGTTCAGTTCATGCGTTACCTCTATACATATAAAATCTTCCACACATAATGTATATTAACACATTAATAAAGGTCTTCCAATTTTCTACCTATCCACCTTTTATAATGTTTGAGAAAATTACAATGATTTCAAGATATTCTTCATTATTTTATAATGTTCCTTGAACAACAGTTTGATTAAGTGTATTATAGATACACAGATATTATATTATAGCTACATAGGTAGATATAAAAAAGCCTGAAAAATGTTAAGCAACACCAGAATAAGGAATAAGTTGGTATACAGTGGGAGAAGCAATCTTGCTTAAGTCATGCAAGTTAGAAAATGCATCCAAGCTAATTATGTCTCTCAGCCATATATGTATGCATGTTGTCCTCAATTACATGGAACTGTTAAGACAAAACAAACAAGCAAATGAACAAAAAAAGCAGACAAAAGTTTAAAGCTTCTTTCACCCTTTCTCAAAACTTGATAATGCAGATATTAATACATGTGTGATATTAATAAATAAGTGTGTGAGCACTCAGCTGCATTTTAGAAATTAATAAGGAAAACAATATTCCATGATTCTCAAACATGTTTTCTTCTTACACGCTCTGACAGGTAGTTAACAGATCAATTAGGATTACTTAACATTTAATGGTCTCATTTTTGTAATTAATCAGTCAAGAGATTTCAGTGATCAAAAAATATTTGCTGTAATTTTCTGTGGGTGACTTGAAGAAAAACAATCATTAAAAAATAACAAAGACTAAAAAATGAAAACTTTCACTCATCTATTTTATATTGTTTTACAAATATTTATTTTTTGTTTTTCTTTGCAAATAATCCTTCTTAAATATTGATAGTTTCAATATTTTCACAAAAATCTACATGATCTTGGTGCTCAGTTTAACTTCCAATTATGCATTAAAATCATGTTGCATTATATTATCATAATTTTATTAAGGTAAATAATGTTTCCTAAGTATCATTGATGATTCAGTGCTCATGTTCTAATAGTTAATAAAATTGTATTTTAATCCTTTCCACACTGATGGCAAATCATACATACGAATTAAAAGCACATATTTTTGAGATCGAAAATGAGTTCGTTAAGATATTACACGGTAATTTGATAATTTTAAAAAAAATCATTTAAATAATTACTTTTCATTTCTTAAGATATCTCTGTTCTGTGATCAGTCTGGATATCTATTTAAAAGTTTTAATGTGAATATAATTAAATTTCACATCTGTAATAGTAACACTTGTTCATTGTAGAATCACATTAGGTTGCAAGATTAAAGACTGATATAGTGAGAGTAGATGTAGAACAGTTGTTTACATTTATTACTGAAGCATGTAATTGCTCCATTTTCCATTCTGTTCTGTAAGCGTCCATACTCTTTTACTGTTTTTGCCCCTTAATTTCTCTTTTCCAACGGATTGAGATTTTAGAAAAATAAAATAAAATAAAATAAAATAAAATAAAATAAAATAAAAATTAGCACATTTATTTTTATATTAATCAATTTATTTTCAAACCTGAATGGAGTCAAATCCAGCTGGCAGCCTGCCATGGCGTTCTCAAAGTCCCATCTGATTTAATCTATTTATTTATGATCTGGATGATGGAATTTGAGTGTATCCTCAGTAAGTTTGCAGATGACACTAAGCTGGAGTAAGTGTTGATCTGCCTGATGAAGTCTCTACAGAGGGATCTGAATGGAATGGACTGATGGACTCAAACCAACTAACTATGAGCTTCAAGACCAAGTGCCAAGTTCTGCACTTTGGTCACAACAACACAATGCAATGATACAGGCTTTGAGAAGAGCAGCTGGACAGTTGAGTAGTGGAAAAGAATCTAGGGTGTTAGTCAGTAGAAAATTTGAATATGAAACATTAGTGTGCTCAAGTGGCTAAAAGGCCAGTGGTATCCTGGCTTGTGCACTTCCGGCTTGTAAAAAGCCCAACCAGAAGGACCATGGAAGTGAACACTGCTCTGTACTCAGCACTGATGAAGCCACAACTCAAGCCCTGTGTTTGATTTTGGGTCTCGCTACAAGAAAGACATTGAGGCCTATTCAAAGAATGACAACAAGCTGGAGAGAGTACTGGAATACAAGTCTTATGAGGAGAGTCTGAGAGAGCTAGGGTTGTTTAGTCTGGATAAGTGAAGGATCAGGGGAGACCTTCTGGCTCTCTACAGCTACCTGAAAAAAGATTGTAGTGAGGTGGGGATCTGTCTCTTCTTCCAGGTAGCTAGTAGTCAGATCATAGGTGATAGCTTCCAGTTGTTCCAGAAGAGTTTCAAGTTGTATATTAGGAAAAATTTATTCTCAGAAAGAATGGTCAAACAGTGAAACAGGCTGCCCAGAGAGGTGCTGGAGTCACCGTCCCTGGAGGTATTGAAGAAATGTACAGATGTGGCACTGGGGGACGGTTTAGTAGGCATGGTTCTGTTGAAATGGATAGTATTTTTTCTTGCTGCAAATTTTAAATGCACATCTTCCCGTTATCCAGAGCATACTATAGCATTCAAAATAGAACTATTGAATAACTGGTTTTTATACTGATGATATTGCAAGCATTATTCAAATGTGTGGAAAACTCATTTTAAAATAGATTTTAAAAATAGATTGAATTTCTAAATAAGAATAGAGCGTATATGTATGCTTTATAAGTTAAAGTTAAATGCATTTTAAAAGTGAAATAAACGACTCTTTAGTGTCAGTACCTAAGTTTAAGGTATTTTCTGATTACACTATACATCATTGTCACTAAAAAGACAGGAAATTGTTTTCAAATATTCCAAGTGCAGATAGTAAGGTAAGGGTAAAAAAAAAAAAAAAAAAAAAAAAAAAAAAAAAAAAAAAAAAAAAAAGAAAACAGGATACATACCTTGGTATTATGCTGATAATGAGTTTTAAACAAGTACATTTTAATCTAACTGAAATAGAGAAACTGTAGAATAACACAAATTTTAATTACTTTTTTTGTTTGTTTGTTTTAATACAGCTTCCTGAGAATTTGAGATAAATAGCTGGATATAAAGTTCAAAATCTGTTTTAAGTTTTCTTATTTGTTTGCTTGTTTGTTTTGAAAGTTAGGACACATTATTTTAATTCAATTTATTTATAAATTAAATATATGCATTACCCATGTTTTAAAAAAAGATTCCTTCATTTCATATGGTCTCAAATCTGTGCAGTAAATCAGGTTCAGTGCAGAGCACTGTCTCCACAGTTATCAAGTAATTATCTGTTTTGAAGATTTTTGTCGTATTCTTTCTTTCTTACATATGTTAGTAATTTCAAACAAAGTACATCCGTTGAAATGCTACCCAAGCATACTAGCATAATATTAGAAACATTTTTGTATTGATTTTTAACATGCACATTTTATTTTTTAAACTTTTTTTTTTCCGGATTTTATCAGATTCCCTTCTTTTCTGATGTGTCTGATTCATGGAAAATAATTCAGTTCCCAAATAATATCAAAATTAAAAATACAAAAAAAAATTACGAAGTTTTATTTGCTTCAGTAGATGTCACGCTTCTATGTAGCATAAAATCATGATTCCTTGCTACCCACTGGCTGCTTATTCAAGCCCAGAGGGACATCATTCGGAGCACACAACACTCATGGGGACAATATTGGATCAATTTCTGTTGAATGCCTTCTGTAACAATCTGGATGATGAGGCAGAATCAGCTAGTTTGCAAATGACAAAAAAAAACAACCAGAGGAGTTCTGGAAGCGCCTAGGCAACACCAATGTTCACAAATCCATGGGACCCAATGGGATTCATCCACGGGTGCTGAGGGAGCTGGCAGAGGTGATTGCTGAACCGCTTTCTGTCATCTCTGAAAAGTCTCGGAGGACGGGGGAGGTGCCTGAAGACTGGAAGATAGCCAATGTCACCCCGGTCTTCAAAAAAGGCAAGAAGGAAGACCCAGGCAATTATAGGCCAGTCAGCCTCACCTCTGTCCCTGGAAAGGTGATGGAACAGCTTGTACTGGATGTCATCTCCAGACAACTGGAAGAAGAGGAGGTTATCAGGAGTAGTCAGCATGGGTTCACCAGGGGGAGGTCGTGCTTGACCAACCTGGTAGCCTTCTATGATGTTGTCTCTGTCTGGGTGGATGGGGGGAGAGCAGTGGATGTAGTCTACCTTGATTTCAGCAAGGCATTTGATACTGTTCCCCACGACATCCTTATAACAAAGCTGAGGAAGTGTGGGATAGATGAGTGGACAGTGAGGTGGGTTGAGAAATGGCTGACTGGCAGAGCGCAGAGGGTCATTGTTGGTGGTGCAGAGTCTGGTTGAGACCTGTAACCAGCGGTGTTCCACAGGGGTCGGTGCTGGGTCCGGTCTTGTTCAACATCTTCATCAATGACCTTGATGAGGGGATAATGGCCACCCTCAGCAAGTTTGCTGATGATACGAAGTTGGGAGGATTGGCTGACACACCTGAAGGCCGTGCTGCCATTCAGCAAGACCTGGACAGGCTCTAGAGCTGGGCAAAAAAAAAACAGATGAGGTTTAACAAAAGCAAGTGTAGAGTCTTGCACCTGGGGAGGAATAATTGCATGCACCAGTACAGGCTGGGGGATGACCTGCCGGAGGGGAGCTCTGCAGAGAGGGACCTGGGTGTCCTGGTGGACAACAGGTTGGCCATGAGCCAGCAGTGTGCCCTTGTGGCCAAGAGGGCCAATGGCATCCTGGGGTGCATTAAAAAGAGCGTGGCCAGCAGGTCGAGGGAGGTGATCCTCCCCCTCTACTCTGCCCTGGTCAGGCCTCATCTGGAGCACTGCGTCCAGTTCTGGGCTCCCCAGTACAAAAAAGACAAGGATCTCTTGGAAAGAGTCCAGCAGAGGGCCACAAAGATGGTGAAGGGCCTGGAGCATCTCTCCTATGAAGAAAGGCTGAGTGAACTGGGTCTGTTCAGTCTTGAGAAAAGAAGGCTGAGAGGGGACCTGATCCAGGTCTATAAATATCTGAGGTGTGGGGGGCAGAATGGCGAGGCCAGACTCTTTTCAGCAGTGTGTGGAGACAGGACAAGGGGAAACGGCCGGAAACTGCAGCATAGGAAGTTCTGCACATATGTGTGCAGGAACTTCTTTACAGTGAGGGTGACGGAGCACTGGAACAGGCTGCCCAGGGAGGTGGTGGAGTCTCCTTCTCTGGAGATGTTCAAGACCTGCCTGGATGTCTACCTGTGCAACCTGCTGTAGGGAACCTGCTTTGGCAGGGGGGTTGGACTCGTTGATCTCTGGAGGTCCCTTCCAACCCCTACAATTCTGTGATTCTGTGATTCTGAGTAACTGTTATGCCAGAGGGTCATGCTGCTATCCTGGCAAACTTTGAACTGCCAAAGAAATGGGCTGACACGAACCTCACGGGGACTGCCCAGAGGGAAAGAAGCTCTTCAGCAAAGACCTGGGGCTACTGGTGGACACGGTGTCCACAAAGAAGGTTAACAGTATCCTGGGCTGCATTAGGCAAATTACTGCGAGCAGTTCGAGGGAAGTAATCATCTCTCTCTACTCAGCACTGATGATGCTATACCTGGAATAGTGTGTCCACTTCATAGCTCCCATGTCCCAAATGAGACATGGATATATTAGAGAAAGTTCAGTATAGGGCAAAAAAAATATGATTAAGGAGTAGGAGTATCTCATTATCATCAAAAAAAAAAAAAAAAAGACAGAGAACTAGGATGCTTCCGCTTGGAGAATTCTCAAGGTGTATCTTAACAAAGTTTCTGAAGACAGGATCTAAAGAGGATGAATTCAGGATCTTTTCAGTGATGTCCAGTGGCAGGACAAACTGCAGTGGGTACAAACTGGAACACTGGTCTCTACTAAACATCAGGAAGTACTTTTGTGCTGTGTGGTTGATGGAGCATGGGCACAGGTAACCCAGAATGTTTGTGGAGTCTCCTTCCTTGGAGATCTTCAATGCCATCTGGACATGCTCCTGGGCAATCTGCTCCAGATATTCCTGCTTCAGTAGGGAGATTGGATCAGATGATCCTTTCAGTCAAGCCATCCTGTTATTCTGTACTATGCATAGTGTTCAGCATTTCTGTCCTTATATCCACTTATTTTGAGGATCATTAGAAGCATCCACACCATCTTTTCCTCCTTATGAATCCTAAAAATGATTGAGTAAACATTTTATTTTTTTTTACTTACTTTTTAAAATCTTCAGATTGTAACTTATTATGAGGCAATGAGGTCATTTGAGCATTATTGCTATTATTCCTCCTGTTTTCCTATTATTATAAAATGTATTTTGTGCTTTCACTGTCCAAATTTGGAAGTCTTTTTCATCTAACCTTACATAAACTCTCGAATTCGTATTTACTTTCACTTGGACTACAATTCCTGAATTGTTCTGGTTTTATTTTAATTTCAATATTGGACGTGGTCTTACGAACATATAAACATGAGGTTAATGTTTGCACTCTTAAGTAGTTCTGTTGCAGTCACTGAGAAAAACAATATGAATTTCTGTTATGTAACACATTTAAACTGTTGTGAAAATGATCAAAATATGATTCTATTTGGCATAATAAAGCTTTTTGTGGCAAAAAGGTTGCATTGGAGACTTTTCTGGCACGTGCTTTTATTTTCTGAGGCCTTCATTTGATTTGAAATGGTACATTTCTATCATACAATTTTTTATTTCCATTAGTTCAGTCTCTATGAAGCTGGCATATGGATTTAACTATGTTATTTCCTTTTCGTAATACTAAAATTTTTGTAATATTTAAAAATGATTTTTTTTTTAAATTTAAAAATAAAACAATAATTTAGCACATATTTTTTTCACTAATAAATTTTTAAATTTCACTGCATGTAATAGTTTAAATTTACATTTATCCAGAAAGAAGAATCTTTTTATGAAAAAACTCTTAAAGAACAGAAGTCACATTTAAGCATGGCCTTGGTACTGGAATTAGCAACCTAAAAAATCATTTTATGTTATTTAGTCCTACAATTTTAAATAATTAATGGCAAATTTTCACAACTTACAGTTTTAGAGCACATATTTTAGAAAGAAAGTCTGTGTATAACTGCATTTTTAGAATGCAGTCTCACTGTTACACCATTTGTCATAGTGTAGCATAACAAACAGTTCACTATAAAAGTAAAAATATGTATAATGAAGAAAAATTTACTTCTCTTTCTGAATCTTCTTTTTCTTTTCCTGAAAATATAGACCTTGTTCCCAATACTTATTTATCCACATTAAACTCGTGCATGATTTTTACTTCTGTAAGAGAACACTGAATGTTTGTAGGTTCTCTAAAGATTTACTGTCTCATGATCCTGTACGCAACAGTATAAGTTTTGTGAAGAAAGCCTACAATTATGTCTCTCTAATCTGACCTCTGTATATTCTTGCTTCACATTCCAAAAGCGCTAATGTTTACTCATATGTTGATACCTATACGACTATAATGCCTGAAGTTGAGGTCGTTCAAAAAGAATATGATACAATATTTACAGATTTAAAAAAAAAATCACATCATGTTATGAGCTCCTTTTCTGATTTGGAAAAAAGAAACTCATATAAACATATATTTACACTGTCAAGGGGTTAAATATACCACCAGTAATAGAACTTCAAATTACAGAGTGTCATCAGTATAAACAAGACATGATAATTGTAATTGTAATATTCATTAATTCAAGTACTGTGTGTTGAAAGTGGAGATGCTGTAAATGTTCTGTAGATCTCTTTTTGGAGATTCACAAACAAGCATGTATCAACTATACTCATTTTATACACATTCTCACAAATATTTGATCTCCCGATTAAGATTAAATTGCATGTAAGGCTATCCGTTTTATCATTCAATATTTACTAAACCACTTTCACCTTAAGAAGAATCTAAAACCATATTAACTGACTCTTCATATTTCACAATTAAAAAGATATATTTATCTGTCCTTTATAGTTCATACAGCTAAGGTGAACATCAATATTTATTTTACTGAAAAGTAAACATACCAATGCTCTTGCAAGAATTTACCATAATAGTTCTTCAGTATCACTGAGTTATGAAGTGAGTATTGAATCTCTCTGAACTACCCAGCTAACAATCAAATACCAATCAGTTGAGACTTGTTTTATTTTTATGTCATTGTAGAACAAAAACCTGCCTTTCTCACACACACCCAAAATAATTTTTGAGACACGTCATAGATTTTATTTGGTTTCAAAAATAACCCTTTGAAGTCAGTTGTGTATGAAGAAACTCATATCCTTTTACTTTATCACTAATAGTCTTTTTATAGATATCTTTCTTTAATATATTCATAACAGACAATAGAATTCATTGTTTCTCTCAACAGAGTATGTCTTCTGAAGTGGTATTTTAACTATTTTTCTTTACAAATTGTAAATGAGAAAAATTTTAATTCTGACAATTAAATGGAAGTGAGAGGGATAGTTACTGTTTCAGGCCCAGAGGGAACTCTCTAAGCTATAATTAAGAAAAGAACAAGCTTTTTCATGGTCTTTTAAATAAAAAACTGTAATTTTTATAGTTAAAAATCTGCAGCAAATCTTGTTTTCCAGGCAACGCTTTGATAACATGTGATATAAATTTAAATACTGTCAACTGGCACATTTACTTTGGTACACTGAAGTGCATTTGTCACGAACAGGAAATTCAGTCAGTTACTTAATCAAAATATAAACAAGTATATCTACTATTTGACTGATTCTTCTCATTCCACAATTTGAGCTGAGATTTCAACAGATTTAATATAAAAGACTGACTAAAGAAACAGAGTACTCTTACTTTTTTGACTGAATGGTGGAACACCAGTTTTTAAGTATGTTAACAGTAAAAGGAAGACTAGGGAGAATGTGGCTCTCCTACTAAGTGAGGGGGTGTTCTGGTAATTGGGGATGCTGAGAAGGTGGAGATATTAAATGCCTTCTTTGCTTCTGTCTTCAGTGAAAAAACTCTCCCTCAGGAATCCTAGACCCTGGAGGTTAGTGAGAGGATCTGGGGAATGGAAGACTTCCCTTTAGTCAGGGAAGAGGCAGTGCAAGAGCACCTAGGCAACACCAATGTTCACAAATCCATGGGACCCAATGGGATTCATCCACGGGTGCTGAGGGAGCTGGCAGAAGTGATTGCTGAACTGCTCTCTATCATCTTGGAGAGGTCTTAGAGAATGGGGGAGGTGCCTGAAGACTGGAGGATAGCCAATGTCACTCCAGTCTTCAGAAAGGGCAAGAAGGAAGATCCAGGCAATTATAGGCCAGTCAGCCTCACCTCTGTCCCTGGAAAGGTGATGGAACAGCTTGTACTGGATGCCATCTCCAGACAACTGGAAGAAAGGAGATTATCAGGAGTAGTCAGCATGTGATCACCAGGGGAAGGTCATGCTTGACCAACATGGTAGTCTTCTACGATGTTGTCACTGGCTGGATGGATGGGGGGAGAGCAGTGGATGTAGTCTACCTTGATTTCAGCAAGGCTTTTGATACTGTCCCCCACGACATCCTTATAACAAAGCTGAGGAAGTGTGGGATAGATGAGTGGAAGTGAGGTGGATTGGGAACTGGCTGACTGGCAGAGCACAGAGGGTTGTCATTGGTGGTGCAGAGTCTGGCCGAGACCTGATTGGGGGATGACCTGCTGGAGTGGAGCTCTGAGGAGAGGGACCTGGGTGTCCTGGTGGACAACAGGTTGGCCATGAGCCAGCAGTGTGCCCTTGTGGCCAGAAAGGCCAATGGCATTCTAGGGTGCGTTAAAAAAAGCGTGTCCAGCAGGTCGAGGGAGGTGATCATCCCCCTCTACTCTGCCCTGGTAAGGCCTCATCTGGAGTACTGTGTCCAGTTCTGGGACCCCAATACAAAAAAGACAGGGATCTCTTGGAAAGAGTCCAGCAGAGGGCCACAGAAATGGTGAAGGGCCTGGAGCACTCCCCTATGAAGAAAGGCTAAAGTGAACTAGGTCTATTTAGCCTTGAGAAAAGAAGATTGAGAGTGGATCTGATCCAGGTCTATAAATATCTAAGGTACGGGTACAGTACTTTTCAGCAGTGTGTGGAGACAGGACAAGGGGAAATGGCCAGAAACTGCAGCATAGGAAATTCTGCAAAAAATGTGTGCAAGAACTTCTTTATGGTGAGGGTGAAAAAGCACTGGAAAAGGCTGCCCAGGGAGGTTGTGGAGTCTCCTTCTGTGGAGATGTTCAAGACCTGCCTGGACACCTGCTTGTACAACCTGGTTTAGGGAACCTGCTTTGGCAGGGGGGTTGGACTCCATGATATCTGGAGGTCCCTTCCAACCCCTATGATTGTGTGATTCTGTGATTCCATGAACACATTCCTAATGCACCAGGAATGCACAGGTCTGTGCATGACTGGAATAAAATCTACTGGAAAAACTTTTAGCCTCTAGTTGTGGAGATTGTTTCATATTTTTCTTGCACAAGGATCAGTAACACAAGTCTTCAATGGTAAGCTATAGACACAAACAATGGCAGATTTAGAGACTTAGTTTGGACTTTGTTCACGTATCAATACTCTAACATAAAATGTTGCTGAATATTGTTAGCACTACATTTGGATAAGATAAGATTAATAATATTGTTACAACATAATCACACACACAAAATAATCTATGTGTGGTAAACAAGTAAACTAATAGTAAACAGTTGGGATGTTAAATCTGTGTTAAAAGGAGTTAAAAGTCTCTGCATAAACAGAAAATAGAGAAATACAGTATTTTTTTCTAATTAACTGCAAAACTCTATAAGCATGTTTTACAATTTCTATGTGAATTTTTTATTATAGAGGCAAAAATGGGCCATTTTACATTAATGCTTCTACTAAGCTGTTTTAATAATCTCTGTATGTTAAAAATATTCCATGCTTTATAATTTATTTCAGGGAAATTCATGTTTGGATATAAGTTATAAAATCCTGTGTAGAAAGATCTGTGATTATCCAGTTCGTGTTTGTTCCTCTAGGAGTTGTGTGCGGTTCGTTCTCTTCCATCTCACAAGGTCAGCTACCTACATAAAAGCGGAGTACAATTAAATACAAAACTTTGTAACTCTGAGGGATTTATTTAACATTCGCATTAGAAATGGAAGGGATACCATTACAGTAAATTTGTGCAGTCAAAGTATCATGTAGTCAGAGCAAGAGATTCCCATGAAAAAGTTCTTTCACGCACACTATGCATAACTGATCAAGAGAGCCGTAATTTGAGTTCCTAATTACACTACTCCTCTGATGGATAAATTCAAAATAATGAGGTACTAAAACTTTTGCAGCAGGCAGACTAATGAAGATCTAAATTACAGTTTACAGGCTATGCCTATGTGTTAGGGGGAATCTTAAAATAAACACATATATTATTATATATATATATAAACACACCATTATTACACTGCCATTTAGACACTTATGACACAGAAATGATAATCAAAATAAGCTCTGAAACCAGAGTTATTTTTATTGAATAGCAATTTGCTAACCAGAACTTTAATAATCACCTTATTAATAAAAATCTCTCAAAAGTTATAATTGTGCTGATATTTTTAAATGCTAACCTCTAAAATGGGAACAGAAAGAAGTTGAAAAAAAAAAAAAGGGGGGGGAAAGAGATTCTGGTTTAAGAAAGCCTTGAATACTTTCATTTTCTACACCTATTTACACTAGATAGATAGATAGATAAATGTTTTCACTTTTTCACTGTTCCCTCACTAAATTTTATCTATTTTCCTTAAGCTTATATCCTCCTGTCTTGTTCAAAATACACACTTTTTTTTTTTTTTTTTTTTTTTTTTTTTTCATTATTTGCATTATTCTATATGGTGCTTATTTTACTTTACAAAATTCTAATTATTGTTATAAGGTATAAAAGGCATTTAACAACAGTCACTATAGCAAGATATTTCATTGAAAGGGTCAAAATCTAATTATTTTTACAATCATTTGATGTATTTGACAGTTTGCTTTCTTCTTTCCTTCTTGTCTGATAGTGTAAGGTTCTTTCTTCAAGTTGAGTAAACAGAGACTCTGTGAGGAAATCCTTACTTGTGGTATAGAAATTCAATTTAGAGTCATTGTCCAAAATCACATCTTAGACCTTGGACTCATGAGTAATTTAATCAAAATTGAGTCAATTAGTCAAAATTAAGATCTTATTATTAGTGACAAATAATACTCTTTTCTATAGACTGGGTAAAAATGCATAAACATAATCAGGTTTAAATCATCTGAAAGTAAAAGTAGTATTTATTTGAATTGAATAAATTAAGCAAGAAATGTATGATATTGCTGTATGTCTCTCATTAAACAATAAAAGAAAAAAACAATGATTTATCTTTAAGGAGCAGAAAAATATTCAGAAAAAAAAAAAAATCATTTTTATTTCAATGATTTTGTCTTTCCCTTGGCTCCTATGGCATTCCCTGGAGGGTTTTAGAGGACATTGAAGAACTATCTTCCAGGGCCTGTCACATTCCGAACTTATTAAAAAAGAAATATTCACATTGACCTTGATTTCCACAGGAAATAAAATAAAACTTTCAGTATCAAGTATATAAAACATAGGATTTGAGGAAAAAAGTTTTCTGTAAATGTTCTCCAGAGAAACTCTGAGGGCTTAATGATTCAGCTCTCATGAAACCTGATTTTATTTCAGCTGCACAAAATCTCACCTCACTGGCCCTGCAGCAAATACAGCACAGGCTAGTTTTCAAAGTCTTCTGATCCATAAAAAAATTTCCTGAATAACCTCTGTCTTAACAAAAGAAACCTAGAAACTTCTTTTCAGATTCAGGAAACAGAAAGGGAATGCTAATAAAAACTGAAAGCAATTTCCATTAACAGCAAGAAGAACATTCAGTGACGGCAGCAAAGAATACTAATAGAAATGCAAATCTGACAATGTTCAGAAATAGTATAAAATAGAAAAATTTGATTGGTCCAGTTTCTGCTGAAAATTTGAAGTTTTACTTCTGGTGTTTATTTAAATGCTGAGTCTCAGTTCCAGCAAAGAGTACCATAACGCATTTGTATGAGGACTTGACATACACATTTGAAAGTCACAGTCCTATGGTAAGTCTTGAAGATATGCTTTCTCTGAGGTACAATGACTTGTTTCTCTTCACAGACAAATCAGGATCATCAAGCAAGTGATAAATCTTTGTCCTAGGAGGTCATGGAAGAAAATTGGTCTTTCCTTATTAATTCAATATTGCTACTGTATAAGACCTACATACTTTTCAATCTTTAGCATTAAAATATTCTAGCAATGTATTTCTCTCATCATTTTTTTTTAATTAACTATGAGTTCAGATATTCATATTTTTCCAGTGAAATGATGAAAAAGCTAACTTCAATATCTTGCAATGTTTTGGGGAAAGAAAAATAAATGTTTTCAGTATTGAAATTGTATTGGATGATAAAGAGGTTTAGTAACACATTTTCTAACTAGTGTTTTTTAATTTGCATTTAAAAAGCATATATCTTCTACAAACTGTGCGTATACTGAAGCAAAAATTCTTGTAGGCTCCCAAAAACAAAGCTTATTCAATATTAGCAGATATGGTGGGGACAGTCTGACTCTTCTTACTGCTCTGCATGAATATGCTTGTAACTCCAATACAGTATGAGCTCCTGAGTTGCTAAGACTACAAACTAATGAGCTGATTATTTGAAAATTGTCTTATTTAGAAATTTATATTTTAGAGTTCTTCAGATGTACAGATTCCTAAAATAAGAGATAAAAATTTCTACCGGGGGTGATTTGGGAAGGATAGGGTTACAATAATTTATTTTAATTAAGTATACAGGGAGACAACAGTTCAACATATTTTCATCAAATCTAATGAAATATTAGCTTGTTAAGTCACACGTAGAATTATTCTTCACCAATGTTTATGCTTAGGGGTCTGAATATGAAGCTGAATACTATGTCTAACTATGCAACTGCTCTTAATTTTGTCTTGATAATTGTTGTCTGGTTTCACCTCAATAGGAAGGAATCTGCAGATAATCTCAGATATGGGAGCAATTATACTGAAAAGTGGTTAGGTGGTTAGTTCTTCTTAGTCTGATCTGGAATTCACGAGATCTGAATGGGGTCATGAGCAGGTCAGTAATTCAACATCTGCTCAGTTCTGCCTGAAATAGAAATCTCAGCCTTTCAGCTTAAAACCAGTGAGAGACCAAAATCACCTGAAGTTCTTAAGGCATCCATTTATGTATATAAATTCGTTTTCTTTGCATATTTATGAGCCTTTTCAGTTTCAGTGTTTGTTTTGTTTTGTTTTGTTTTTCTCTTAAGAAGCAAAATAGAAGACTATCAAAGTGATTATTTATGGTAACATGTGGGCCTGCATGGCTGAAAATGTCCAAAAACCTAAGAAAGCACAGCAAAATGTTTTGTGCACTGATATTTTATATATGCAAGTACATCCATAACATTTTATCTACTATTCATCACCATAAAACAAACTGTTCAAAATGAACAAACAAAATGCTTCAAAAGTAATGTGTATAGGTAAACATGTTTAAATACTAAATTCATGCAATTCATTTTCTTTTAGTATGTCTCAGCTGGAATGAAGGAATACATTTTTATTCTGCTGTGATCAGATAGGAGTGAGAGGCACCGTCATCTGGGCTCTTAGTTTACTGTACAGTCCATGTACAGAGCACTTTTCCCCCTTATCTCTGAGCTGTCACACTAACATCAGACAAAACCAAGTAAAATATAAAACTAACTTTCCAGATGACTAACTGTATTTATTCTGTTCTATAAATAAGAAACTATATTATGCACTTTGGAAGTAAAGAAAAACAACTGACAACTCTTCTTTCCCTTAAATATCTGACATATGAGCCTATAAGGGAAGTAATTTACTTCACAAAAATAACTTGTCTAGAATAAATTTTGTTATGTTTAGTCCATATTTATATACTTATTTGGACCATCTGTGAAATTCTGCTTAGTTGTCAAGGAAATAAACTTTTTGTTAATAATCCTAAATTGATTTCATGGACTATAATCTACTAGGCAAAATATGAAAATTGAAAAAGTAAAAAAAAGAAAAGAAGAAAAAGAAAAAAAAAACCCATGCTATTATCTAGCTGTTGATATTAATTTCTTTTTTTATAACTTTTCAAAAAGATCAAAGCAATTTTATTCCAGGATACTGAGCATTTTGAGTACCTATTATGGCACTTCATGCTCTCATCCAAGTTTCTGCCTGCTATAATTAATTGAAATCATTCAAGAATGCATTTTGTTAATTTTGATTAATCTCATAGGGCACTGATAATTGTTTGTAGGATGATAGTCACAGAACTGACTGACTAAAAAACAGGAAATGCACTGGAATATATACTTGCTTCAGACAAATCAAGACCATTTTAAAAAGAAGACAACTAAATATTTTTCAGTATGTAATAAGAATGATGCATATGATTTATCACTTCTAGAGCAACGTTCTTTTTCATCCATAAATTTGCATTTTGTCTTTATATCTCTCATATATGTCGTATGTATCGTATGTGCTTATGTCTATTGTGTGTGTCAATACTAGTTTTGAATAAATTCCTTTGTTATAAATGGGCATACATTGTGTTTTCCCTAAATTGAGGATGTTAATTATTAAAGAAACGATTCTAAGAATTAAGGAATTTATAATGGCAGACAAATATTAATTTACAATATGCCATTTTAAGAAGTACTGTGCTTAATGTACATTTTTATGCTAACTTGTTAATCCTTAAATTAATATTATAGACTTTAATATTTGACACAATTTAATAGTTTTTACTCATTTTTAGTATTAAGTAAACATTAATTTTCTTCTTTACATATTTCATTATTATTTGCACATCTAAATATTGTATTTATCTATATAAATGTATTGCACATTTATTTCTTCTGTAATTATGCATGTAAGTTTGTCTGAAAATCAAATTATGCTGGGATGTGAAGAATAACACAGACTTCTGCACAAAGAATGATCAAAATCACAAAGTTACAAAGATATGTCTTCAGAGATAAACTTCATCACTGAGAACTGTATGGTGACACCTTTTTCTCCACATAAGACAGAGTCCTCATTAACAGCAAGTTGCTGTAGAGCAAAGCTGTTGAATTTAATCTTTTTATTGGATCATCAGATCATGCTGAGCATGAGCCTAAATACTAACCTTGACATTATCAAATCACAGCTAGTCAGGAAATCACATTTTTCATTTTATAATAGATGACACACAAACACAGTTATGCTGGTACCCTCCTTACATCCACTGATAGCTACAGTCTGCTTAGCCACCACTGTTAGGCTATGCTGAAGGTGAAAGTCTCCCTAAGTCCAATTTAAAGTTAAATTTTGGTATTAACATGCATGCAAAGACAACTTTCTTTGAGATTGATGGTGAAATTCATAAAATCTCTCAACTTTAATAATAGCTGAGATTACCTCACTAAACTTCAGTTCTATAAGGAACTGGACACTATTATGAGAAAAGCAAGATGGTGTGAAGCTTTACTCAGTAGAAGCAAAACATGACTACAAAGTATTTTTATTCAATTTGGTCTTTCCTCATAATAGATTTTAACATAATTTCAAGTATTTCATATTGTTTCAGCAAGCAGTATATTAAGCTTAGTGACAGAGCACTTAATGTGAGCTGAACAAGACTTTTACATAGTTCAAATAGATATGCAAAAATAGAAAAATAAATATAGGTGAATTTCTTCTTTCAGTTTTAATTCTTAAATGATTGTTTATTTACATTTTGAGTAAGTATCTTCTATCATGGTAAGATGTGAATTTCTAGCTGGGGCATTCGGTGTAAAAAGTAGAATAGAAATGAAGTTTGATCAGATTCCAATTGCAGTTCTCAGTCACTCTATTTGTGAGACCAACAAGACAATTCATTCTCTGTATGTCATGAATGTCACAGCTTGTCTCTGTGTGGTTTATGATTCTGTCATGCAGATCCTCAAGGGGCAAGATTGAAGGTGTAAACACACCTTAGGTACTTAACAATAATGGTAAATTAATTTCGGTCGCTGATTAAAAGCAAATAATACAATGCTGAAAATGCCACTGGTATTTCTCTGGTGCTTTTATTTTTTATTTTAATTTTTATTTTCTACCAAATCTGCTATTCTAGCATTAGACATTAAGAATCACAGATGACACACTGAATAAAAGCAATAGATTTCAGCTTTTTTCATGCTGCGTGTATAATACTGTGTATAATACAGTAGCACAAGCTACTGTGTGGCTGCTATTGTATAGCCCTGGAAAGCAATGACATCTATTGATGTAGCACTGTCCTGACTGAACTGATCTGTTAAGCATACTCTGAGAAAGCTCATGTAGAGCATTATAAGAAGGATTAGTAAATATTACAAATGTGGCTAGAGAAACTTTGATGGAGGTTTTCTTAGAAACATATGCAAAGGGACAAGTCACTCGTGTTCAGAGCCCTCAGAACATGAGCTTTTACTGCTTTTCAGAAGACTTCTACTTGGTAGGAATAGATATTCTTACTTATTCATCTTTGAGCTCTATTCTATCTTAGAAATGAAAACTACAATCCTGAATTAGGCAGCTTTCTACATAGTTTCAAGACTGGAGAATTCTGTCTCAGTGCTATTTAGCCTGACCTTTCATAGCTGTAAGTAAAACATGTAATCTTACGTGATCCAGAGTACAGTGGTGAATTTGACAGTGAAGGGATAATGATAAAAACTCTTTCCTGTGATTTGCATGAGAAATTATGATTTTAGTGGTTTATATAACTCTATGGTGAAGTTAATTATTACAAAGACATTTTCCTCCACTATATAAAATCAGCTCCTATGTGTAACTCCAGAAAAATAATTTTCAATTATTTGCTTTTAATATAAAAGTAAAGCCGTTAATTACTTTCCATTAATCTTTACATTTTTAAAAACAAGTTCACCAGATTTTTTCACTCAGTCTCCCATTCTCAATATAAGGGAAAAAAATAGATATATTTAAATATATTAAAATATATATTATATATATTATATATAATTAATTATATATATCTTTATATATATATAAATATATTAAATAAATAGAAAAAAACAAACAAAACATTTTAAAATATTGAACACAATTCTTTGGAAAAAAATAGATAACTTTTTCAGTAGCCTCTCTATGTCTGTAATTAAATCAGCCAGTCCTACTTCATATTACTGTTATTATTAATTCATCTTCATATAAATTATCATTTATCTTTTTGAACAATGTCCATTTCTACTCTAAAGCTTACAAAGTTTTCTGTGAAATTTTCTTTCATTCCATTAATGCATGCTTGAAAATTAGTTTTACAGATCTTCACTGGTAAGGAATTGAATATTAGGGTCATTTGTCTCAGACTCTGCAGCTGTTTAAAAGAAAATGTGAATATGTTTTCAGCAGTTCCTGGAGGTTTGAACAGCTACTGACCTCTGGGTAAAATGAATAAAGAGCAGAGCTGAGAATAAAAGGAAACCTCAGGCCACCATTAAATCACACTAATAAGGCAGACATATTGTACAATGGTCAGTACAAGCCTTGTTTGTAGATAGGCCATAAAGAAAAAGCTTTTCATCGGCAAAGAAAGATCAAAGGTTAAAGTTTATTATTGTTTTCAAGTAATTTTTCAGTGACAAATTTCTGAAATATGAATGAGTTCTTACACTTCAGAAGAATATGTCAGAGTATCTTTACACAGCACTTGATGCTTTAGGATGCACTTACAAAAAAAAAAAAAAAAAAAAAAAAGCTTTTTTTGAAGATTTTGGGAGGCAGGAAGCTCTGAAGGGAAGAGAATAGTAAGCTTTTTATCATAAAATAGTCAAAGTAACAAAGATGTAGAATTTTTACATTTTATGGTACCTAATCCTCTAGAAAAATAAAACTGTAACTTAGCATATCTTAATTCAGTACTATGAAATATAAGTAGATCAAAATTATTCAATAAATTACTTTCACTTATAACAATTAATAGGAATATGTAGAGTACCTTGAATATTATATATTCCATGTATTTCTTTATTTGGACCTGATTCTTCAATTTTATTATAGTTCTCATGTAAAGTTTGTTTTTCAGAGAACTTCAGGGCTTGGAATTTTGGAAAGGAAGGAAAGAAGAGGGAGGGAGGGAGGAATGAAGGCAAGAAGGCAAGGAAGCAGGAAGGCAGGAAGGCAAGAAGGCAGGCAGGAAGGAAGGAAGTGCAAAGGGGAGAAATTTTGCCAACAGGAAGGCACACACTGTTTGATCAATAATACTGATATTTTCGGAGAAGAAGCTAAACCTCATTATTCTCTTCTGCTTTTCTACATTTGTGCTCATCTCCCTTTTATTTCTTCTGAATCAGAGATCTGATCCAAATCCCTGTTCTTTTATTCATCTGTGGAATTCCACATTTTTCAAGAAAATTATCAGTTTAGGAAGAAACACTGGAAAATTAATTGAAATCTTCATATTCAAATATCTACTTTTTGTGAGCATGCAGCTCAATCAGTAATAGTTTTCTTTGTTAAAATATATACGACAAACTCTGCTTTTAACAACTCCACATGATGCATCCTGTTATGGTCATGCCTGTATCTTGTTATAGATTGTCATGATGTTATGCTTAGTTACATAGGTTTCTCAAAAAATAATGTCTGCTATTTATTTCCATGGAAACTACAACAGATAAAAAGAGCACAATAACAATATTTGCTAAAACAAATTTTCAGCTACAAAACACTATTTTTCAACACCATCATTTCCCATCAAAGTCATCACCATCAATTATGCTTTTTCATTGGCAATGAACACAATCCCACATATCACACTCATAAAAATCTGCACCAATGGAGGTGATCCAGTGTCGCTGTTATCACTATTGAAATGTACCACCCACTGCCTCACTGTGCTCACATCCATGCTATTGTCTTCATCAATGTTCAGCACGTCCGTTAATGTCAGTGGGTGAAATTTTCATTTACAAATCTTTGACTCAAAGGCACTTCCACATCAGATGCTATTTTGTCACACTGCCCTTGTGCTGCCATCTGTCACATGGTAGTTAATGAAGTATTGACAAGAAGGTTCATCCTGTACCATCATACAACCAACATCCACCTGTGACATAATGGGTGAACACAGGAAAATAGAAGGCATTATTTTTGGAGCAGCCCTCATACTTCCTGTACTGCTTTTGCCATTTTTAAATCTGTTCACTTCCCATATGCCCAAAATAAATTAAGCCACCAAATCCTGGCCTTAAAATGACTTCTCTCTCTTTCCACAGTCATATATTAAAAATGTTAAAAGCTTGATGTTAATTAATGCAAATTCTTAATAATTCTGCCTAACATCTATTAATGCAAAAAATCTAAATAATTATGTTCTCTGAGGATGTAATTACAACTCTAGTGGTAACTGTCAAAACAACAGAGTTCAATTTGACTTTTTATTTTCCCCTCAGTAGTGGTTTTTTTTTTTTTTTTTTTTAATGAATAGCTTAAGAACTGCTAATGGTAAATAAAAAATCAGGCCCTGAAAGTAGATTTTATGGCAATTATCTGATTTGGCTGACTCTTCCAGATGAATTTGACATATTATTCTTTTCTTTTAAAATCTATAAGGGGGATCGGCCGCACCAGAGTAAACACCATAGCTTTATTCTCTTATACAAAGGGAAAAAAAGTCTTTTTTTTCCCAGCTCACTCACTTCAGATAAATGTCTCTAAGGCAAACATGACTTCGAATGAATTAAGGGAGAATATAAGTTGCTTGTTACCCTGTCAAGCAAGGAACTGTAGCGCTAATAAGGACTAGAAAGATCAAACTAAATTAGTTGCCAACAGTCATTTTTCTCCATCTCAAGCTATTCAGTTTCTAAAGAGTGAGTCAAAAAAAGTAAAATAATGAGTTGAGCAAGGCTGAAGATCTGCCTTCTTATGACATCCTTTCTCCTCTTGATTTTAAATGTAGTAAACTTTTGAACAATGCCTGAAACATGGCTTTTAGCCTCAAGAATAATTTCAACAGAGTAACATGCATTTCTCAGCCTTCAGCAGTTGAAGTCCATGCCTGGCATGAGAAATCTGATTGCTGGATTCAGCACAGCCTGTTGTACAGACCTGCTCAACAGGATGTTTAAACCCTGTTCTGTTTGATAGGAGAATGGGAAATCGTTTCAAAGAAAAAGAGCTGAGATTTAGATTCGATATAAGGAAAGCATTTTTTACAGTGAGGGTGGTGAGGGATTGCAACATGTTTCTCTGAGAGGTAGTGGATGCCCCATCCTCGGAGACATTCAAGATAAGTCTGGACCAAGTTCTGAATAACCTGATCCAGATGTACACGTTCCTGTCCATTGCAGGAGAGTTGGACTATATGATGTTTAAAGTTTCCTTCCAACTCAAATGATTAGATATGATTCTCTTTCCCATCATGGCTGCATATGAAGGCTAGCAAACTTTGCACTGCAAAACTTAAGGAATTTAGAGCAGAATTTTCCTAGGCAAGCACTACCAGACATAACTTTATTGAAGAGCTGCTCTATGTCATTTTTTAAATCAAGTTCAAGAGAAATCAAACCTAATGTCTCAATTCAAGGTAATCAAACTTCCCAAAGGACAGATATCAAGCATTCAAATCCTGTCTGAGATCCTGTCAAATCCTGTCTCAGATCTGCAGAGTAGTGCACAGTAGTGCCTGAGTTCTTAGCAGAGGTCTGATTCTTTCGAAGATAAGGAAACATTTACATAACGATGTTTTACAACTCCATAGCTACAAAATCAACAACTCCTGACAGACAATGAGAAAGATGATTAAAAAAGGATTTAAAAAAATAAAAAGTAGACAAATAATAGCAACGTCATTACAAACCAAGGACTACGTTGCAACATATATATATATATATATGTACTTTTTTCTTTTTTTTTCTCCTACAAGTACAAAAGAGGCTTTTCTATAGTCTAATTGCAGAAAAGGAAAGTAAATCTGAAAGTAAGTCACTTTTATATTCTGGAAATCTCAATTTAAAAATGTATTTACTAAGCAAGTGAAAAAACAGCTTGATAAATTGATAAATTCCCAAACTTTAATTAAAATGTAGCTAAGATTCTCAGTTATTTTGTCAAATGACAGAACAGTATTTCTGTAGATTGTGATTCAGTGTTCATGTGACAGACTACTCACATTACAGTTTATCTCTGTGGTTTTGAGAGTAAAGTTTTAAGGAAAAATAAAATAAAATAAAAAATAAAAGGGCAGAGCTTATATAATCTATCTTACTCAAAAATATTGCTCTCTGAAATTGTTTCTTAGGCAGAAGTGTTCTCCTTCAGGCATACAAAAACCAAAAATTTAAACTATGGTCATGGTGAGATCATTATACAATGATCTCTGCTCTCAATCCCCCCGTTGTCTCACTGCTTATTGACAAGAAGAATGACTTAGTTCTCAGTGTCTCCTGCACTTGCCAAAGTGGCATATAAGTTTCTAGCTAAACTGTGGTGTAGTTTTTTCCTAATTTCTTTATAGACTAAGCGACAGTTGGAAAACATCATTTAAAGGATCTTTGGCTAGTTTTGAGTCTGCAAGGAAACTAGATTCAGCTATAGTTGTTTTGATGGAATTATACAGGAGGCAATTCAGTTCAATGTGTAAACAGTGTAATTATAATAACAGCAACTCAATAAAGCTGTTACTTCATGACTTATTACTCACATTCATGTTGAAAGATATTTGAAATTCAATATGTTATTTCCTGCTCTTTTGATCTATGAAGAGGAAAATGACTCTCTTTTTAAAGAGCCGATGTTTTAAAGAGTATAGGAATTAGCATTTTACAAACTGTAGGCATGTAATTTACTGATGGTAGTAGTTGTCTTTGTTGCCAGAGATAAAATGAGAACTTTGTTTAGCTGGTGGCAGTGTAATCAAAAGGCTTTTTTTGTCTGTTTTGTTTTGTTTTAAAATCCATATTAATTTTTAAATACAAAATACATATTCACTTGCAATTAAATAATATATATCTTTAACTTACTTGTTGTTCATGCAGTAATTTTTCTATACTACTTATGAGTTCTTGGCAAGAATCAGATAACTTATTGTTTCTACTCTAGGAAGCTGGTATCAAAAGTGTTTTCACAAATCAGAGCTTGACAAATGTTTGAAATTTATGCCAACTAAAAATATGCATTCGGATTTAAGTGTAAATAAATTAAACACAAATACACAGTTTAGGGAAGAGTATTGGTCTTCACAGTTATAAAAGAAGTAAATAAAAACAGTTCTCATTCTTGACACTTTCATCAATCTTATTATGATGAAGAACTTTTTGACAGTGATCATCTCACAATCAAGTAGAATATCAAAAACACAAACTTAAAAAATATATATTTATTTGATTTGGAACTGTGGGCAGTGAACTCAATAACAACATGAGGCTAAGAAGTAAATGAATGCAGTCTTGTAGACACTTACATTATAGTAGGGTTTAGATTATTAGAAAACAGGATAGGAAAAATAGAATGTTGGTTATTGCAGAGTTGTGAAAGGAGGATGGGAAGAGTAGGAATTTTAGAGAAAGTGCTCAGAATTAAAATAAAATAAAAATAAAAATAAATAAATAAATAAATAAAATTGTGAATTAATAATCAACCGAGAAATAATTTCTTCAGATATTACACTTTCTGCTCTTTGTTATCAATTCCTTGGCTTTCAATGTTGTTTGACAAGAACATCCTCATTTTTTAAATAGATCTAGGTGGTCTCTGTTCAAATTATACTGACATCACATAATTTTTTGGGGAAACATGGTAAGAAAGAAAGGAGCACTAAAGGCTGTAAGCATCACCAAACTACATATAATTTTCTCTTAAATTCTCTTCTAGCAGTCAAAATTGTAATCGCATTTTATTTCTAACTCCATCTCTTTGGAAGAGAACAACATTGACACCAAAACTCAGTGGCTCCTTTTCTGTTGACTTGAAACTTCGACAGTTCTTTCACATCTATCCAGACAAAGTTGTCTG
This sequence comes from Centrocercus urophasianus, assembly GCF_019232065.1. NCBI lineage: Eukaryota > Metazoa > Chordata > Aves > Galliformes > Phasianidae > Centrocercus > Centrocercus urophasianus. The sequence goes on from NW_024885532.1 coordinate 5,512,304, forward strand.
TATCTCAGTTGAGTCTGTGAGAAATCCTTGTGTCCAGGCTCAGGCAGAATTCACTATGAATCAGCATTTTTTTCTACACTTTTGCCATAGTAGGCAACATTAAGAAAACAAAGGAACTCCGGATCAGAGAGACACAACAATTTCCTACTTTGTGGTGCAAATTTTCCATTTCCTCTCTGGGTACTCTGGGGTTTACAGCCTATCCAATGCTTCTAATTCCCTTAATAGATGTCCCATTCCTGTTTACTTCTTGGTTAACCGTTCCTTGTTCTTTCTTAGTTTTATTCTTCATTGAATTTATAAGTTTCTGAATTTATAGAATACATTATTTCCTGGAGTTCTTGCTAGCTACTTCTTATGCTGCATATGCTTTAGTTAAATAGCACCTTGAAGCATTTATGTGCATGTACAGCATGCCTAGCACAAGAATATTCTCTTACTGCTGTACTTCAACTGTTGCAACAGATGACTTAGAAATTCTACATTTCTAATCTAAATCAGTTTTGGGGCTTTGTTTAATTGTTTGGAATCAGTAATATTAATCACTAATAGTAAATTGAAGTAAACACCGTATTAAGTTGTTTGTAGTACAATAAAAACACAGAAATATAAATATTCCTGCTTTAAGAAACTGGACTAGTGTCTTGGCTTCTCCTATATAATAATTCAGGACTATTCATTCTCTAAAAGCATTCAATAGTTGAGAATATATCCTGTTCAAAATGGAGGAATGGAGCTCTGTCTCCTAACCTGTTCGACTGTATTAAAATGATCACATATGTCAGGAATGAATCCAACAGCTAGAACACTGTAACAGCTTTTTGCAGAGTTTAAGTTTTTGGCTCAGCTTAACTTCAGGGGTAAGTGAGGAAGAGGAGAGAAAAGCTGATGAGTGAGGAAACTAAAGTAGCCACTCAATTTCCTACAGATCACTGACATATATTCTCTTCTTGCTAATGTTTAGAGCTGCCATGCACATTCCTCACATGCTTGGGAAGGCAAGTTACAATGTACAATGGGCTGGCCAGCAGTAACACCAGTCTTTGGCTACTCCTTCTCAGAATGAGGTTCATTTGTGAAAGCTTTTCATTTGACATACATGAATTTGGATTTCTGCCCTCAACTTTCCCAAACCAGTTGGAAAATGCAGTATCAAGAAGACATCTAAAGTTAGATCAGTTTTGGTTAATGAGCCATCAAATTCCAAAGTTACTGATTTGAGGCACATAGACTGCTCAAAAAGTATAGTATAAGCCATGCTTCTTTAGAAAAGCAAACTAATGAGAAATAGTAAAAATAACAAGAAAAATCTAAATACAATGAAAAAATAAATATTTTGCAGCAGGAATGAGAAATGTAATAGAAATAAAACTGTACAATAATAAATAGCAAAATTTGTGTAGCAATGGATGTTACACAAAACATAAACTGAACAGAAAGTGCTCAGAATTAAAGGAATGCAAAGATCAGGCAAAACTGTATGTTGAAAGTTGAGAGGAACTATTAATTTTACTTACATAAGACTTTGCTAATGATTTTCAGCAATACATCTTTAATTTCTGGAGTGTTCATCTTCCCTTTCTGTCTTCACTACCATAATCGTCAAAAAAATGTGAAGCTTCCAATATTAACTATGTTTTCTTAATCTTTAATTTTCAATTACTGCCATTCCTTTAAGTATTAGTGTTCAGATTTTATAAAAATATGTATCAAATGTATTAACTTACTCTTGTTTAGATTGAATTCAAATTACCTACTTTTCAATTAAATACAGGTTCAATGGATTTTCTTCCTAAAATCTTCTGTAGGTCTTTGAAAGTTCCTGCATGTCATGGTTTATGATTTTTGGTTATCAGTATTCCAAATTGTAACATCATGTAGTGCACTGGGAGTTAAGGTGTTGATGCTCCAGTTCCAGGCACCTGTCTGGAAGAGAAGAAGAACTACATACCCCAGAGGGCTTTGCAGTCAGAGAAGAGATATAACTCCTGGCAAGGTCACCTGATGCGCTCTTCTTCGTCAAGCTCTCCTCCCTGCTGCTCAACTGGACTGCGCATCTCACCTCAGCTTTATGGTGAGGCCTTTCCACCTTTCAGACACACTCTCATTATATTTGATTGATTGGCTTCAATTCTAATTATATTATATCATAGTGTTATCTTGCATTATATCATAGTTACCTTGCATTCCAATGCTATATTTAGTAAATTAGTTTGTTTCTCCTCAGATTGTTGTTGCTGTTTTTAATTATTTTGGGGTCCCCTGTTTCCCTTTTTCCGGAGGCATGGATTTTGTGAAATCCCTCCACCCTGCTAGTCACAGAACTGAGCTGAACCAGCCCGTAAACCATTGACACTGCAGTAGACCTAAACCTTTGAAAGAAATATATTTATTCCTAAGACCTTTGAAAATGAAATTTTAGCCATATGAGTTTGGAAATTTTTGTTGAAGCAAAGAACTCTGACCTAGGACCCCATCTGGAGCTCACTGACCACACACTGTAGAGACTTTTTTCTTTACTTATTTTGTTAATTATTTGATGAAATATACTTAGTAGAAGTCCTTTTTGGTTAAAGTGTAAATAAATTTTTAATAATAATAGTATTAAGAAGCTTTTATTGTAACAGTAGTAATAAATATATTAAAACAAAAAATTCCAAAATAGCTCCTTTTTTTCTGTTGTTGTTGTTGTCTTTTTTTGATTGTTTATGCCTCCTCTTTCCCCACCCTGCACCTCTATACACTGTTTAATGCTTAAAGTTGAGATCTTTCATAAGAGACATAGGCTTAGTGAAAAAATTACTTTTAGCAAGCACTGGCCTTATTTGCCTGTTACAAAGATTGGATAAACCTGAAAACAAAGTAAATTCTCTTCTCTTTATGCAACTGTGAAGTCCCAATACTGCAGGCTGATCTGTATGGAATTGGACAGATATAGAAACTACAGCAATTTCCCAAGTGGGTTTTACATTTTAACGATTTTAAGTAATATGTTAAATTAAAACTTACATTCTTGAAGTTTTATTCCTAAAAATTCAGCACTCTGAGAAGATTCAGTTTGTGTTTCTTTGTTATGCTGAGGTAGTGTAAGTTTTATACTTGAGGCCTGACGATTTATTTTAAAGCTGTCCTCTGCTTGTCCCTTTGACAAATCTATGAAATGGGTAAACTATGTCCATCCATTAAGCCAGGATGTGTAATCTGTTTTCTCTCACTCTTTACAAATCATTCAGTAAGAGGTGTGGAGATCAGTGGTGGCAGAAAACTCAGCTAGTATACTGCCCCTGTGAAATGTCAAGGGCCTTTGGGCTGGAGGAACTTTCCTGTTTGAAGTGATTGAAGGCAGTTCTTTGAACGGGACTTGCCAAAGCACTTCCAATGAATCAAATGTGAAACATAAAATTCAGTGAAGTGAAAACTGCAGAGAGCCTTTACTTCTCCTTAGTTCTGCATGAACAGTAATGCAGTATGTATTTTTTTTTAATTATTCTTTACAGTTTTCTAAATATGGAGTCTCTGACTCAGTATTCAAGTACAATCCTACAAATTAAGACAGTTTTGACAATTGTGGTACATTTTCCTTTTTATTTGATTTTAGCTTAATAAAGCTATGTGTATGACTTAGTTTTAGGAAACAAACATAAATACTGCATACATTTTAAACCCACAAATGTCCACTATCTAAAGAACTGAAGATTTGAATGTGATATAAAAAGATTTGTTCTTCCCTTCCTACAAAAATAGGGTGACTGTATGGTATAATGAAAGTGATCATAATGAGGTCTAAATAAGTCTCTCAGCTGTCAGACTGCTATACTATGTGCACTATCACACTATTTTCAGGACTTGAACTCGTAACACCAACCCACTTGCAATACCATTCTGGCAGAAACAGAAAGTAGTGAATTAAGATTTTGTATGTAAATAAGATCAATTCAAATTTTAGATGTAAAGATCTCTTTTTCATGTAAAGTTCTATTCTATTCTATGGAACAATATGGACCGCAACTGAGTCAAAATGATGGCAAAGGTGAAGCTCTGAGGTCACCTCTGTGAGGAAAGGTCAGGGGCTACCCCACAATGGATATAGGACATAGATAACACTGCAAGACATAGCTGAGCCTAGCAGCCTAGAGGAAACGTAAGGAAGGGCAATACACCACACAGACACAGAATGAAAGGAATCTCAAAGAGAACAGAGAGGGCTCTCCACGTTTGCAGAAAGCATCTTGAATAACATTAGCCATGCTAGGTTTGTGTGAGTAAGATGACTCACACCACTGAATAAAGAATAAAAGGGAACATTGGGAAGCAGAATAAATAACTTCAGCATCATTCATGTGTTCACACCAGCTGATGTTCTGGCTCCTGAAGCTGCTTTTCATTCCAGGGAGGCAAAGTGCCTCACCGCAGAGCAACAAACTGTTCACAGTTCCACCACTGATAAAGCACATCCCTGAATAGCTACTGATGGTTATGCTTGAAAATTAACAATTTTTCTGTTAACACATTTTTGTGGATATGAGATTTTCCTGCTTCCTGATTCACAAAACTCTTTTACAAGCAAGCAAGCCACCCACTCAAGTAAATGTATAAATCCAAAAGAAGCATATCCCATTAGGATGAATGTAGCTCAACAGTGCAGAAAATATGCTGTATTACAAAAAAATATGTGTTTATGAAGATGTAAAAACTAGTAATAATATTGGGTTGTCATATATTTATTTTTCAGGAATTGACTTAATTTACAAGGTAAAGCCAGAAAATGCTCACAGAAGTAACACTGTTCATGTACATACTGTTCAAATTACGTCATTATTTTTCAGAATGAGTGGATTCCTTGGCCTTATTTTCTCAGCACCTGTAAGCAACATGGGCCTAATTCATGTTAGTTCAGAGACTTTGAAACAAGTTAACCTGATCTAGCTGTAGATGTCCATGGTGACTTTTAAGGGTTCCTTTCAGCTCTAACAATTCTATATGAAAATAAATAAATAAATAAATAAAAATACAAATAAAAGAATGAAAAGTAACTAAGGGGGCACAAAGCTCAGAGGAGAAATAGAATATGCTCATGACACCAGAACAGATATTCTCTGCAGCCCACTTTAGTGGTCGTGATCATGATCTGAACTTTTTTTTTTTCAGTTTGTCTGAACTGCAGATGTATGAAGATCATGAGAATGACCACTACACTCATGGAGGACCCAGATTGGAGCAGATGGATATTTCCCAGATGAACTGCAGCTCCTCGAAACCCTGTCCTGGTGTATCTCTTCTCCTGAAGAACAGTAGCCTGTAGAAGAACATCTACAGAGCAGACAAGCAAGACAAAGAATAGAAGAGAAACAATGGTTATGTATGTCCTCCTTCTTCTCCAGTCACCTGTGCTACCAGAATCTATTTTAAATTAAAAATAACATATTTCCTCCCCAATTCAAGTCTGTCTTGGAACTTACTGACTGTCTTTATCTTGACTTATGACCTTTCTCATGATATTTTTTCCCCATACCCATCTGAGAATTAGTATGTACTTGGGTGGGTATTAGTACGTATTTGGCTTTTGGCTAAGGCTAACCCATCACAGGAACAAATGCTCTGTTCTGTGGCAGGGAAATCACATAATCACAGAACGATTGAATTTGGAAGGGACTTTCAGAGGTCATATGGTCCAACAGCTCTGTTCAAGTAGGATCACTCTCCCTTCAAAAATGTTGTCAGATGTATGCATAATTGATAGAACAGCTATGATATGGGAGAAGTTACTGGTTATTCATTGCCAAACTGAAAGATTTTTCTGGATCTTATAATTTTTAATCTTAACAATTTGTATAAAGAAGGAAATATTCTTATTTGTTTTGATGCTAATGCCCACTTGTAGATTTTCAAGGAGTTTAGAAGATGGGTTTAAGTAAAAAAAAAAAAAAGTTTCAAAAACTCATAGATATCAACAATTCATACAAATGCTCAGAAATTAAATTTAAATTAAATTTAATTTGGAAAAATGCAACTTTTTTATTTTTGGTGATAACTGAAGGAAGGATACAATATGTAGTGATATAGCATGATATATGGAAAAGGAGCATTCTCTCCCTGGCTGTCATAAACAGCCTTAACTGAATAATTATTACAGTCTTTGATGTCAATAAAAGCTAGATGCTTTTTTAGTCTTTCAGATCTGTTGAAAGTGATTACATAAATTCTTAACATGGTGTGGAGTTTTGTTGTTTCTTTTTTGTTTTGTTTTGTTATTTTCAACTATCTCTGTTTGCCAGAAAACGGGAATACTATGCTAGCCAACTTTGATTCCAGAATAGTAGGATATTTCTTTTCAAAATCATATCTTGGAGCTCAGACAACGACAATATGGATACAATTACTTATGAATCAACTAAAAAAGAAAAACAAAACTTTTTGGAAATGAATAATAATACTCTTTTTACAGCAAACACATTATTTAAAAGAATAAATGAAATCTCAGAAAGACTTGGAAATGATAACTAATAAAATTTTATAGTGCAAATGTGCTCGTGGTAGAAGAATGCTATATTTGTTCTATTGCCAAATAAAGACTTGACTTAATCAGCATGTTTGAACCATCCATGCCAACAGTAACAGAAAAAAATAAGATCTAATTTTGAAATATGTCAAAACTGTTAACCTAAAACTTTTGTTTTCACTGTTTTGTTGTTGTTGTTTGTTTGTTTGTTTGTTTTGGGGGGGTAGGAAGGCAAGGGGGAAAGTTTGTCTTGTTTTCTAAATATAACTATAAGAATATTTAGTATGCTATTTAAGTGCTGCATTAGTCATTGAACACAAACTAGAACACAAGATGTTCTATCTGGACATCAGAAAGCACTTTTTTACTAAGTGATGGAGCACTTGAAAAGTTTGCACTAAGAGGTTGTGGAGTCTCCATCCTTAGAGTCTTTCTTAATCCATCTGGACATGTTCGACAGTAACCTGCTCCAGGTGTCACTGCTTGAGTGGGAATTTTAGGCCAGATGACTTCCAGGAGTCATCTTCTTCAGCATTTTCTGGAACTTGCTTTTGTAGGACTCCATTCACAAGTCTTCCACCTCCAATACTTCCCCTACAGTGTGTCAGAATCCATTAGTGAACAAAGCATATTGGTTCTCATGTTTGGTACTTTATTATACAGTAAGGCATCTAACTGGAGCAGGCATGCAGGCTGTTTTCTCTTCTATCCCTTCAGTGGGGGGGAAAGACACTGAGAGAATTAAAAAAAAAAAAAAAAAACAAACCTCATAAATAAATGGTTTAGTGGGTGGTGCGGGCAAAAAAATTTTTTTTTTTTTTTTTTTTTTTTTTTTTTTTTACCATGGCGCAATTTCCTCGGCACCTAACATGACTGCTGCAGATGGAACTCACATGTCTACAAGTGGGAAAAGGATCCTAGTCCAGGAACTGGTGGGACTTGTTGAAAGGTGTTTAAAGTAAGGTAAGAATTGGGAAGGGGACAGAATGAGGGCCACTGGGGTTGAGCGAGTAGTTAGAGGCTCAAAACAGAGCTTGATGGGTGATGAGGGTGGAGTTCAAAGGGATGGAGATGGACAAGGGGATGCTGCTTCCCTAAAGTGTGTGTACACTAATGTGTGCAATGTGGGAAATAAACAGGAAGAGTTGGAGATCTGCATGTGGTCACAGGGCTACGATCTCATTGCAATCGCAGAGATGTGTTGGGACAGCTTGCATGACTGGAATGTTGTCATGGAGAGCTATGTGCTTTTCAGCGAGGTGAGGCAGGGTGGTGCAGTTGCTCTTTATGTGAGAGAGCAGCTAGAATGTATTGAACTCCACCTGGGGGAGAATGGTGTAGCAGTGGAGAGCTTGTGGGTGAGAATCAAGAGGCGGGCTGGTATGGCTGACATTGTTGTGGGTATGTACTACGGGCCCTCTGATCAGGAGGAGGAGGTTGATGAGGCCATCTGCAAGTAACTGGAAGTAGCGTCATGATCCCAGGCGCTGGTGCTTATGGGGGGCTTCAATTATCCAGATAATTGCTGGAAAATCAACACGGCCAGGTACACAAGGTCCAGTTGTTTCCTGCAAAGTGTTGAAGACAACTTTCTGATGCAGGTGGTGGAGGAACAGACGAGGGGTCCGCCTGGAATTGAATCTGTCAAAGGTGCTAAAGGTTAATAAAAAAGGCTTTTAAAGTATGTTAACTCTAAAAGGAAGACTAGGGAGAATGTGGCTCTCCTACTAAGTGAGGGGGTGTTCTGGTAATGGGGGATGCTGAGAAGGTGGAGATATTAAATGCCTTCTTTGCTTCTGTCTTCAGTGAAAAAACTCTCCCTCAGGAATCCGAGACCCAGGAGGTTAGTGAGAGGATCTGGGGAATGGAAGACTTCCCTTTAGTCAGGGAAGAGGCAGTGCAAGAGCACCTAGGCAACACCAATGTTCACAAATCCATGGGACCCAATGGGATTCATCCACGGGTGCTGAGGGAGCTGGCAGAGGTGATTGCTGAACTGCTCTCTGTCATCTTGGAGAGGTCTTAGAGAATGGGGGAGGTGCCTGAAGACTGGAGGATAGCCAATGTCACTCCAGTCTTCAAAAAGGGCAAGAAGGAAGATCCAGGTAATTACAGGCCAGTCAGCCTCACCTCTGTCCCTGGAAATGTGATGGAACAGCTGGTGCTGGATGCCATCTCCAGACAACTGGAAGAAAGGAGATAATCAGGAGTAGTCAGCATGGGATCACCAGGGGGAGGTCATGCTTGACCAACATGTTAGTCTTCTACGATGTTGTCACTGGCTGGGTGGATGGGGGGAGAGCAGTGGATGTCGTCTACCTTGATTTCAGCAAGGCATTTGATACTGTCTCCCATGACATCCTCATAACAATGTTGAGAAAGTGTGGGATAGATGAGTGGAAGTGAGGTGGATTGAGAACTGGCTGACTGGCAGAGCACAAAGGGTTGTCATTGGTGGTGTTGATGATACAAATTTGGGAGGATTGGCTGACACACCAGAAGGCTGTGCTGCCATTCAGCCAGACCTGGACAGGCTGGAGAGCTGGGCAGTAAGAAACCAAATGAGGTTTAACAAAAGCAAGTGTAGAGTCTTACACCTAGGGAGGAATAATTGCATGCACCGGTACAGGTTGGAGGATGATCTGCTGGATAGGAGCTCTGCAGAGAGGGACCTGGGTGTCCTGGTGGACAACAGGTGGACAACATCCATGAGCCAGCAGTGTGCCCTTGTGGCCAAAAAGGCCAATGGCATTCTGGAGTGCATTAAAAAGAGCGTGGCCAGCAGGTCGAGGGAGGTGATCCTCCCTCTCTACTCTGCCCTGGTAAGGCCTCATCTGGAGTACTGTGTCCAGTTCTGGGCCCCCCAGTACAAAAAAGACAAGGATCTCTTGGAAAGAGTCCAGCAGAGGGCCACAAAGATGGTGAAGGGCCTGGAGCATCTCCCCTATGAAGAAAGGCTAAAGTGAACTAGGTCTATTTAGCCCTGAGAAAAGAAGATTGAGAGTGGATCTGATCCAGGTCTATAAATATCTAAGGTACAGGGGGCAGAGAGATGAGGACAGACTCTTTTCAGCAGTGTGTGGAGACAGGAAAAGGGGAAATGGCCAGAAACTGCAGCATAGGAAGTTCTACACAAATGTGTGCTTCTTCTTTATGGAGAGGGTGACAGAGCACTGGAACAGGCTGCCCAGGGAGGTTGTGGAGTCTCCTTCTGTGGAGACTGAAAACCCTCCTGGACACCTACTTGTGTGACCTGCTGTAGGGAACCTGCTTAGGCAGGGAGGTTGGACTCCATCATCTCTGGAGGTCCCTTCCGACCTCTATGATTCTATGATTCTATCATTTTGTAATCTTGAACACGTCACCTTCTTCTCTGATAATATTTGGAAATCTTTGCCTTTGGGCTATCCCATTTTCAATTCCAGATTTACTAGGTGATTGAGATTTCCTAACTGAGCCAGCTGTGCGATGAGTGCAATTCACTTACTCCTTGCAGCATCAGTTGCTTAACGTGTGTAAGGGACACTCCCTTTGAATATCCAGCCCAACACTGGCAGTTAGGGTGCCAAGGGGAGCTGTGCTTCAGTACCCACGACATCTGAAGCACCTAAAAGCCCTCCATATGCTGCCACTACCCCTTTGTCTGTTGGAGGATAGCAGGTCTCAGATTCTCTGTGTTCTGAAGTTCAAAAGCCCAGGTGTCAACTTCAAATCTCTCCCAATGCTTTCTGTCAAATGCTCCACGTGGCACCATTCTCTCCAACCACACTGTAAAGCTCTTTTTTTAATCATGTCCTGCCAGACTGGCCCTAGTATTAATTAGCAATTAATTAATTTGAGTGCTTGTTGCTTAAGACCCCACCAAAACCTTTCTTCTTCTGGGTCACTTGATAGAGATGTCTTAAAGTCAGTTTGAAATTCAGAATATGCATTCTCCAAAAAGCCACCTAAGAAACTGTCTTTCCTTCCTTACTGAGGGTGCACCTGAGGCCACTGCTTATGTCACTGAAGACATTACAGAGCATAGTTCCAGTACTGACCTCTGAGGCCTGACACTCGTCTGGATGGAGATTAGTTGACATCTTTTTTTTTTTTTTAAACTTCATATACATTAAATTTTATTTTTGAACAAACAAATGTTTCTTGGTGAAAATAATTGATTCTGTGTTCAAGTGAAGAAACAACATGTAACAGTTCCAATTAAAAAAGAGAAAGAAAAGCAAGTGACAAAGAAATTCTCAAATCATGTAGTTTTTTGTTTTTTTTTTTAATCAAAGTTTAAGATCTTTTCTAAAGTTATTTCTACATAATGGAGTTGGAAAAATAAGATGACATGAATGTTGTAATGTCCCTTTCTTTCCTTCAGAGCTCCATCCCCACACTGAGTTAGTTTGAAAATATTACCTCTTTAATATTTATTTTTCCTGTTGTAAGAAAAGAAGCATAAATGAATTATGTGAATAAAGCTCAGTCAGAGTAAGAGATTCTTTACTACTTGATTATAGTACTGTCAGAGTTGAAGTTATAGTTTGTCATTGCTATACTTACTATCATGATTCCTGTTGTACGCTCAGATTAATCCACCAGACACAACATGAGAGACACTGGCCGTGGCTGGAGAAGAGATGCAGAAGTATTTGCCTAGAAATACTGGAAATAGTTGGACTAAATATTGAACGTTAAATGCTGATTGCAAATTCAGCAACTTTAATACTATAAAATGCTTTAATAAACCAAACCATTAGAAAATGCAAAATGTTATTTGGTCTAAATACATAAGAAATGTCCACCGGGATCAGAAGACAGATCCATCTGGTCCAATAGTCTGACCATGATAAAAAGAAATGCTGTTTGGGACTGTATGCAACTCTATCTGCTTTGTGCAAACAACACCCTCCATAACCTTTGGTATCTTTAGGTAATAGGAAAAAAAAAAAAAAAAAAAAAAAAAAAAAAAAAAAAAAAAAAAAAAAATCTATTTTCTGTGAAGTAAACAAGTTCAGAAAGAATTGTTTTAAATCTTAATCTGAACTAATCTGAACTTCTGAAAATGAAGTCTGGGATTTGCATCTTTATTTCCCTCTGGAAAAGTTCTTGTATTGAATGCATATGTAACCATTAGTACAGACACTCTATAACATCCCTGCTGTGGCGACAGATTATGATTGTGAATTCCAGAGGGTTAGAAATGTATTGCACTTATGATAACATTTGGAAATACACAGAACTTATGCCAGATTTTTAGCCATAATTTTGCATTAAAATTTAGCAAATGTGAACATGGTTAGTGTTGATGAGGTTTTGGTGGTTCAGAGTTATGCATCCAGCGCTAATCACTAGCAGAAAAGATCGTGCAATGTTTAACTGCCCAATGAAGATTTACTTAAATCATTCATCTTGTTTATTTCCCATTCAATTGTGAAATAGAGACCAAACACTTCATACCATATGAAGTTACGTTGAACAATGAAACCTAAGAGAAAGGACATTTTATTATGGAGTTTGACTTCTGAACTCCAGCATTTATAGAGGCCTTGTTTTCCCAGAAGTGTCTATATATTGCCCGCTGATGGGAAGTGGAGGTTAATTTTTTCCCTTTTGATTCCATACATGGCCTTTGCTTTTATTTCACTAAGTTCTTTTTAACCCAACCTCTAAGTTTTTCACACGCCACTTTCTTGCCTCCAATAAGTGAAAATTGGCTACAACAGAAATGAAGGCTGGGATAGTCAGTCCATTTTTTGCCTTGGTCTTCATTATCAGTCGGGATTCCCACATCTCTCACATCCCTGAACTTTTGGTCAGGATCAGGAGAACAGAATCCAAGAAAGAGAAAAACATGTCCAAGACTGCCTCATAAGGCTGAATATGTACAAGTCTATGAACCTGGACAAAATGCAACCCAGAGACCTGAAGGAACTGGCTGACATAACTTCCAAGACACTCTCCATCATATTTGAAATGTTGTGGTTGTCAGATGAAGTCCCTGGTGACAGGAAAAAGGGAAATATCCCTCCCATTTTTAAGAAAAGGAGAAAAGAAGACTTGAGGAACTATAGGCTATGGAGCCTCACCTCTGCGCCTGGAGTAGACTTTCCCGGAAGATATGTTAAAGCACAAGTGACATGATGCTATGATTTCTCATAAGTGGTTGTCGTGGTTCTCCATAAGTGTTCCAAATCACAACATTATGCAATTAACTGATGGAATAGGGAAAAAAGAACACAATTGCCAGAATGCTATGGAAGTTTCCAGTTCTGGAAGAAAGATATAGAGCAATAGTGCCATGTGGAAAACTTCTTCTGCCTAGTCAAGTTAAAGTGAAGAACTGTTCAGAGATTTTCCGTTTGGAGATTTATTACTCTTATTTTCACAGAATCACAGAATCGTAGGGGTTGGAAGGAACCTCTAGAGATCATCGAGACCAACCCCCCTACCAAAGCAGGTTCCCTACACCAGGTCACACAAGTAGGTGTCCAGGAGGGTTTTCAGTCTCCACAGAAGGAGACTTCACAACCTCCCTGGGCAGCCTGTTCCAGTGCTCTGTCACCCTCTCCATAAAGAAGAAGCACACATTTGTGCAGGAAAGTCTTGAATATCTCCAGAGAAGGAGTCTCCACAACCCTCCTGGGCAGCCTGTTCCATTTTCTCTTTATCATCTCACTTTTCTTTACCATTTCTATTGTATTAGTTCTCCCCTTATCTCAGTTAATCTGCTTCTACTTCCTCTGCTATTTTTTATCCCCACAAGGGGGTAGATGGTGGGTAAAGAAGAAGGCACCTGCTGCACAACAGACCCTTCAAATCACAACACATGAGCAGGTGATCTGAGACAGCCAGCATGACTTCACTAAGGACAGATTGTGCCTGACCATTCTGGTGGCCTTCTTTGATGGAGTGATGGCATTGGTGAACAAAACAAGAGCAATTAATGTTGTCCTTATGATGTTGGAATTGTGCAAGGCCTTTGATGTGGTGTTGTACCACATCCTTATCTCTAAATTGTAGTGGTATGGATTTGAACGCTGGACTGATCAGTGGATGAAGAGTTGATTGGATGGCTCCATATTCCTTCCATGAAAGCTGAAGGATTTCTAGAAGCACTCTGAAACCTCTGATTCCCCTCAGGTCCTGGCACCGTGAGAGGTATGATACTTTGTAAGCTACTTACATTCAGCCTGCACTTCTGCTGACTACAAACTCTATCTGCTTTTTCAGCATGAAACATCAGAACATTTCTAGGATAGACTGAAGAATTTCAGCAGTCACTGGAAGGACACTTTGATACCTTGACTGTACGCAGAGCACTAGATTAGCTAAGCTTGGAGGGTGCTGTAAGTGCAAGAGATAACATACCAGAAATCTGCAATAGTGTCCCTGTACCCACCCTCTCTCATAGCAACTACTAAGTGATGTGAGAGTGTTATTGTTCTAGCCTGGAGGCTGCCCGAGGCACCACTCTATGCATCTTGTCCTCTCAGAATTAATGAATTCTTGCTGCATCTTGTGAAATGCTTTATCCAACTCAGAACTATCAGTAACAAAACTGTCATTTGGACTAAGAGATGCATGTTGAATAATTTTCCTTACATTTTTGTTTTAGTTACATTTTTGAAACTGACAGATATACCATGTTTTTGCTATTTAAAAATTCTTCTCAGACTTCATTTTCTGAGGAAGTTTTCTCAAACCCACTAAGGAATTTACAGCATTCATCCAATTAGAAGACAACGTTTAGAGTTTTTGTCTTGTTTTGTTTTTTACGTACCATAATTTTTTTTTGTTTATTTTAACTGCCCAAGGTGTGGAATAATAATTATTGAAATTTGTTTGTTGAAATTTTGAATCTCTGTAAGGGACATATAAAGTTTACATATTCCGGTCACTCAAAACTGTTATATATCCAGTCAATCTCTCTGGGTGAAACAGCTGAACTTCTGATGTCTACACTGTAGAAACTTGCATCTGGCAGTGGTATTGGTTGAAGGAATTCCATTTTCAGTTTTGTTACATAGGCATGAAGTTAGAATCAGACATGAAGTAAGTCATGCTTTGAGCAGGAGGTTACATCAGATGATCTGCAGAGGTTCCTTACCCTCTAAATAGTTATACAATCTTATGAGCCTACCACTTGGAGATTCATATTTGACACATTCTCATTATGACCAATTCAAGAAGTTACAAAACATATTTGCTATTTGTGTTGGAAAGAACACATTTTTCCCAACTATATCATTCTTTTTCTGAAGCATAGTTGAGGATGTAGATATAACCTTGTAATTACAACAGCAGAAGTAGAAATACAAAGGAGTTTTTCTCTGACTCTGATACAATCGCATCATTACTTGTAGCTTAAGCTATTTATTTTTAGCTTTTTATTTTTTTAAGGTGAACATCTCTTCCAGATTTTTTTGAGAGAAAAAACATCAACAGCAAAAACATGTATGTGCAAGATTATGGCTTACTAACTACTCTTCCAGCATTTTCTTTAAATATACATATCAAAATTTCTTTTGAGAAAAAAATATGGATTTTATAATTATTAATGGACATATTTGATGTGAAGCATATGAGAACTGTAATGCAAGATTCTAGTAATTTCAATATATGTGGCTATTCTCTGCAATGTCTTTCAAAATGTTTTTTTAGAAACAATGAATGCTGATTTGATTACAGAATCTACAGATTTCTCAATCTTGGGTTTATTCTATTCTCTGGAAATTACTCTTCATTTGTTCACTGCCTTTCACGAAATTACAAGGTAGAAGACTTTTATTTAAGACCTGAAATAAATGTTGATTTAAAATTCAGTTAATGGGTGCCTGTTGTATAGTCATTCAAATCAATATCTACAGGCTACAGAGGAAAGATAAAACTATCAAATTAACATGATGAAAATTTATATTACATTACATTCTATTCAGTGATTTCTCAAGACAGATCCCAATGGTGTATTATACTCTATTAAATATATATAGGTATAGCTTTTAATATAGGAGAACAATTTTAAGTCATTTTAATTGACTGAACTGCTTATCTAACAATATTTAGGATAAGATTTCCTCCTTCAGTTTGAAATTACAGTATGTTTATAATTATAGATTTATAAATTTATTAGGGTTTTTTATCTTATTTTTTAAATGCTGGATTTATATCATGCCTAATCTTTGTCACTTTTCAGAAGTCTAAAATATACATCTCAAAATCAGAGAGGCATATGCTGTGCAACTACCTTTGAAAGTTAGTGGAGGAAATTGGGCCAAGGTACATTCAAGCTCATTGGAACACAATCCTCAATATTTTTATGCCAATGTTTGGTGAAATTCTGGCAGCGCTGATAATTCTGACATTTTTGACATCTAGAATTGTCTATTGAATGTTTGTTGATGAATGGTTTTTCAGGCTGATCACATGAAACTGCTCAAAGTAAAGAAATCAGACATTTTTATATTTATGGTTGTAGACAAAACTCCTTTTATTGCTCACTTGACAGAAGAATACAGCTCATCTTACTATACAAAGCCTGGGCCAAGGCTTTCAACATCAGGTCTCTTTCCCAGATAATACTTCTTCCATGATCAAAGTGCAAAAGGAATGTAGTAATCACATTGAAATTCATGTTCATGTTCCTTTATAGAGAATGGAAAGGAAAAGGAAAGCAACATTTAGCTGAAAGAAACCATGTAACACTTTTCTAGGAATCTGAATTTTCCCTAAAACAATTACTTGTCAATGACATAAATAGTAGCATTTGTTTCAATTCCTCTGTTGTCATCCCATTCACTTTTTTATTTTTTTTTTCGTTAATTTGTAACTTTCTTTAGTATTTTATTCCCAATTAGATTTTTCAGACATCACTGTTCAATAGATAAGATTCTTATTTTCTGGTGTGTGTTTTTCCTCCTGTATCTCATTATTAAACAAATTGTATCATTTTATAACTGTGCTTCTAAATACAGAATTCACGAAACTGCAGTCTCATTCATAGGTACAAGATTACCAGTGATAAAAAAAAAATAAATACATTTTTAATGTCTTGTGTTTTCATTTACTGGCTTGAGGAAGTTGATTCAAAAGGTGTCAAATTAGTAATTTTTTTTTTCTTTTTTGAGCACCGCATACTTGCAGCTACTGAATACTGATTCTATGAAAACTCAACATATAAAAATGCCTTCTATATATTACAACTAAATGTATAATTCAACAACATAATCATTGTTAATTTGTTTGTAGTTTATCTATAAATTCATTTGTTCATTTTCACATAGTATTATGTTACCTAACTGGCTTCACAGAATCACACAGAATCACAGAATTGCAGAGGTTGGAAAGGACTTCAAGAGATCATTGAGTCCAACCTCCTGCTAAAGCAGGTACCCTACAACAGGTTGCACAGTTAGGTACCCATGAGGCCTAGAGCAAAAATTGCAACATGAACACATTAACAGAAGTTTATTTGTTTGTTTGTTTTTAAAAAAATAGTTATCTAAATTAGAAACCCTTACTTGCAGCTCAGGTTGTTATTAATTATTAATGTTTGTTTTTAAAATTTCATTAGCCTCTTATAATCTATTAGAAAGTTCTGCACCCTTGAAGCAAGGCATTAAACAAGTTACATAAAATCTAATGCTTGTGTTCCACACAGTGCCTGTAACCTATATTCATTATCATCAAATTACGATGGTATATAAAATCTGCCTGAATTATATTTTGGGCTCCCCAAATGTTTGAAGGAAATGGAAAGAGTCAATGAAGTCTACAGTCTTTTGGAGTCTTCAAGAAAAATTTAGACAATTACACATAGTCAAATCATTCAGATATATTAGGTCTAGTTTTACAGAACATGAAAAAAAAGAAAAAAAAAAAAAAAAAAAAAAAAAAAAAAACAAAGGGACCAGATTTTGCTTAAATATGGGTAGGTGTAAGGTAGTTAATTCAGAAAGTCAGAAGATCTACGTCATTGACAAATGCCTTGGCTACATTGGCAGCTAGGTAACACATGATGTAAATCAAAAGCCACCTGAAAAATTTTCTAGCAGAATTGTAAAATTTAATTGAATTGCCGATACTACTCAGAGAACAAAACAAACAAAAAAAACAAAAAAAAAACAAAAATGGCAACAATAACAACAAAAACCTCCCATACTTGAATGGAAACAGTTGTCTCTATTAAAGGAACTGGATAAAAATATTAAAAGGCTTTGCATAAAAAGGTAGATGATACGATACATTATATCAGTTGATATTTGAAGTTGAAATAATATATCATAATTTTTTAAATAATATTTTCCTCTCTGGCTTCCACGACTTACACAAATGCATTCTGAGGAAAAAAAAATTAAAAAAAATAATTAAAAAATTCTGAAGTTACCAAAGTTCTTAAACAACCTGATCAGCTTCCATACGAAGAATACAAGTTCTCTAGTTATTAATTTAAACTGAGCTACGTGTAATGATGTATACTATTCTTCTGAAACACAAGCATCAAAGAATCTTAAAAATTATCTCCGTTATATGTATGTTCTCAAATTAGCTATTTTTACATCTTGAATTTAAAAATAATGTCCTGTTTGATCATTAACAAAGCCTTCATCACAGACTTACAAGGTAAACTTTCACATTTCCCTCATTTAACATCACATGGATGTGCTGTTTTAATCACTCTGTGGAATTTTCTGTGATAAAATACACTGTTACAACTAATTAAAAATGTATATGTTCATGAAATCTGCTTAATTCTAATGCAGTTCATCTCCAGTCATTTACTAAATTATTGATTTCTTTTAATGGAAAAGTATTTTTAGCCAAATTTATTTACTAAGACCATATCCTACAAAACAAATATAAATAAATACCTAAGATAATGCATGTTTACCGAAGAAAAAGCCATCGTTTCTATTTTAATATTCATACACGGTTCAGTAATAAATAAATAGAGTTGTTTTTATTAAAATTCATGTGGATTAGATATATATACATTAATATGCACATATGCATATTAATGTATATATGCACACATGTAAAATATGTATATTATTATGTATTACATTTATTGGTATATATTAAGTATACATACATATATTTATATCTAACTATGGTAAACTAGTATTCAATAAGCTAGTTTCAATTTCTCAGCTGTTTAAGATAAGTTTGAAAAATTATTCACATTAGCACCTTAACAATTGTGCACTCAGCAGCAATAAGATGATTAATAAAGTCACATAAATTGTCTTTAAACTGTCGACTAAAGAAAATTTCAACATATTGCTTCCCAATATTGCAATCTTAGCAAGATTTCATCAGTTTCATGCTTTCTTCCCCTATTATCACCCTTCTTACTATTGGCTTGAAATAACAATTTCTGGTACAGTTTTTTAAAATTGTTTGATGAATGTATTTCTGTGCTTGTAGATTTACAGAGATGGATGGTTTGGACTTCATCTGCTAGCAGGGGGACGGCGGAATCGTTTTGCATTTCTAATATCAGAATTATACTTTCATAATAAAAAATATGTAGATCCAGAAGAAAATCATACAATTTACTAGAATTCAGAAGGCAGCTGGGACAAATGCTGCTATTCTTGTTTGCCATTGAGTGTTTATTCTAAAAGCATCTGTAGCGCTGCAGGCAACATTTTTTTCTGAGCGAAGAATCTTTTATTTAAAGATTTGACTACCTCACATTTCCTTCACAAACAGCATGAAATCATACCTAATTTTGAAACTGTCTTGTGTCTTTACTGTCTTGTGAATGATGTAAAAGACAAAATCAAATAGTATAAAAAAAACTAAAACAAACAAATAAAAAATAAAAAGAATAAAACAAAAATATATTGGTGTTTTCTGCAATAAAAGTTATAATGTTTGCAAAAATATTAGTACAAATATGTTTTTCAGTCTTACTTCAATTCTCAGAAAAAAAAAAAAAAAAAAAAAAAACAGCAATACAACGAATTTCCATATTACTGAAGCATATTTGTTTTGTTTTGTTTTGTTTTTCCAAATAAATTATGCAAGGTTTCATCACAGAGCAATGTTTCTTTTATAGTGGAATTCTACTGTTAGTCAACAAATAACTGTGATTTAACTGTGAAGCAGTAGTGGCTTGATTTCTTACTGTATTTTTTCACTTGTCTTTTTAAAATACATTTTTATTTTTAACAGGTCTACATAGCACAGCAGCATAGCAAATACACAGCTCCTTCTGTGCTATTGTTGTAGAGAGATACATTTTATATCACCTTTCAGCATGCAAAACTTTCCTAAATATTTTGACCGCTGGAGTTGAGTACATAATTCTATACTCATTCAAGTTTTTCTTATACATGCTGTTTGAAGTATGATAACTTTAAAAAATGAAGATAAATACATACTTCTTAGGATGGAAATGGAGAGTCAAGCACAAAGAGAAAATGGATGTTACTTGTGAGTTTTGGAGTTTTTCTGGGAAAATAAATCTGTATTATCTGTAAAAAGAAAGAGAACTTGAAAAGAAAACAGAAAAAAAGAAAGAAAAGAAAAAAGAAAAGAATGAGGTTATAAAGCAAAGAAAAAGAATGACATAGTCCAGAAGAGGGCTGATAGTGAGAAATTATTGGAGAGATGTGAATGCAAGAAACAATTGAACACTGAACATTATACTAGGGAAGAACATAAACTTAGGCAAGATATGCAAAAAAAATAGAAGTTGTGATACCAAGAAATACCTTACGGAAAACTTTAGAGAGTCTGTGAAGTGTAAAACCAAACAAGAAGGGTAAATTACTTAAATTACTGAAAATGGTAACATGAAAACCAAAATCATAATTTGCAATAGATGAGAAAGAGTGATCTGGGGAAACATTTTAAATGGAAAACGATGCAATATTTACTTCATGAAACATTTCCTGAGAGTAAAGTTTTACAGAGAAGCAAAAAAAAAAAAAAAAAAGACAAGAACAAATGTGTGACGATTTCTCCGTCTTTCTAGATGGCTTGTATGATACTCTGTGGAATATTTTTAACTACGCTTACAGATGGGCTTTTATCTCCTTCATTTATGGTTTTGAAAACTTGAAGCATAAACCTCAAAACACAAACTCCAAATATAATTTTTGATTTATGTAAAAATTTTAATCTTGTATAAATTCTATTGATTTGATCTTTTACTACGTATTGTCTTGAAGAATAAATAGAAAATTCTCATGAGTCTTCATCAATTGCTACTACATTAATGGCTACTATATTTTTCATTCTCTAAGTGTTTATTTGTGGGCTGGTTGGTTGGTTAGTTAGTTTCATCACTTCTAATGCTCAGCTACACATCTAAAGCAAGTATATACCATGTTATTTGATCTCTTAGAGGAAACAGCATGAACATAAATTGCATGTTTGTTCACAGTCCCAATCCCCCACACCGTTCCCCAAAGTATTCAGAACAAATTCTGATGATAATCAATCTGTATGTTCTCTGAATATTGTTTTTTTTCAGGACAAAAGAAAATTTCTTCAGTAGTTCTTTGCAGATAGTACTGATTCTTCATTTTCCTCTTTCTAATTTGTATGCTAATTTAGAAAAAAAAATGTAAAAAATGAGAAAATTAGAAGGAAAATAATTATTTCTTCAACTCTATTCCATTTCTCTTCTTATTTCCAGTCCAATGTTTAAATATATCTAAAAAAAAAAAAAAAAAAACAACAAAAAAAAAAAAAAAAAAGAACAAAAAACAAAAAAAAAGCAACCATTGAAAAGATAACAATTTATCTTCAAAAGACAGTCCTGGTGAAATGAAGAATATTTGAAAATAAACTAGTCACTTATTTCAAGCACTGTATTATTTCTTTGTTTGACACTAATCGAATCTTTGACTGAAGATAATTTATACTTCGGTAGGCTGACTAATTTCCATTATTCATAAAACCAATACTTCTATTATGTTTCTCAAAAAAAAAAAAAAAAAAAAAAAAAAGGACAGAAAGGAAAGAAAGAGCAGAAAAAGATAACCCTGAAGTTCTTGCTGAATAAAAATGAAGCTAAATGAACTATTTCATACTTTTATTATTCAGAAATATTTTAAGTAATTTGACTGATTCAAATTTCTGCTTTTGCTTTCTGCCACCGATCTCCCCCACTCCTCAGAGGATATGAATCAGTAACTTGGAAAAAAACATGAGAATGGTGGGCTCTGTTTATTTGTTTGATGAGCTAATTTACTGCTACCATATGGAACTTGATTGTTCTTCTGAAGCCAGAAAGACCAGTAAGATGCCATTTCACTTGAAATAGGATATAATATTGCATATTTCTTGTCTATAAATAAATCTAGAACAGTTATCAAAGGTGGTCTTTCACAGTAATTTTTTGTAAGCATGAGAATATTAATCTGTTTTAGCTAATACTTGGATTCCAGCAGATGGTATCAATTTGGAGAATAAAATTCCTCAAAGGAACTCTTTAATTTGATTCAGTTCTCGTTATTTATAAACAAATTTTGTTTTAATTCTGATCACAGCACAAATCACATGAAAAGAGATTTGGAACTGTGACCACAGAAACTCTAAACTAAAACTCTCTAGAGAGAGTCATGTCCCTGTATTTGCCGGGTTTAAGTCTTCAATTTTCATATTTGCTCTATAGTCACTTGAGGAGAGAATTGCCTTTCCTCCCTCAGTTATCATATCCATTAACTAATGTTCATGGAATATCTTTACACCTCTAAGACAATTTCCATACATCTCTAGTGCTGCCTTAGTTATAGCTTGGGGTCTCTCAAAAGTGGAATACATGGGGACAGACATTTTCTTTGACCTGCTAACTACATGTTTTTGATGCAGCCCAGGATGTGGTTGGCATTTTGGGCTTCAAGACTATGTTTCTGTCTTATGCTGAGTTTTTTTATCAACCAACATCACAAAGTCCTTCTCCATAGGAGTACTGTCAATTCATTTTTCACCCAGCCTGTATTTGTACTTGTAATCGCCCCAAACCACTTGCAGGACCCTACACATGGCCTTGTTGAGTTTCATGAAGTTCACAGGTACACATCTCAAGCCCTGTCAAGGTCTCAGAGGATGTACCCCTTAATGCCCTTTCCCAAGAGACAACAATGTTGTGCAGGTCAGCATCAAGTGCTCTGCAGAGATCTAAGCCGATGATGTCAGGTTTTTGTTTTTTTTTTCTTATTCATCTAATTCTAATTCTGTAGCCCCATTATAGAGGACCACCAACTTTGTCAGCCATGATTTACCCTTAGTGAAGCTGTGTTGGCTGTTACCAATCATCTCTTTGTATTTCATGTGCCCTAGCATACTTTCCAGGTGGTTCTTCTCCACGATCACATCAGGCACAGAATTGAGGCTCACTAGTCTGTAGTTCCTCAGGTCTTCCTTTTTTATCTTTTTAAAAATGATGATTAGGTACTTTAATATATAAAATCACATATCACTGGAGCAATGTTAAAATTGATTTATACGAGTTTTCCAAATCACCTAAAATCAGAAAACTTAATAAAAAAATATGACCATATCCAAGTATAGCTATGTACACTAAGTTAGATCATAATGCGTGTTAATGACTCTATAAATAGAAATAGACAAAGATAAAATAAAATGGAATATTAAAAAAGAAAAATTCCTGGGATCAACTGACTTTATCAAAATATTGGCAACTAAACTTGAGATGCAAGTCAATTAAACAATCCTCTCAACAGTCAATGGAGACAGGATTATTCTAGCAAGGAGCTGATCTAGTTCAATGTATTTATTTCTTTTTCTCTGTATCTACAAAAATAGAATCCTACATGTATCTATTTTGAGTAGCTAGATGTGGCCAAAATTTATTAGTATGGGACTTGTATGTTTTCATACCAAATTTTTACATTCCAATTATTTAAATTTCTTCAGTATAATTATGAAGTTATATATTTACAATTCAGGGTAACAAGTGGAGAATGAGATTCATTCCTAAGATGTCATTCATTCATAACATGTAAGTAAAAACACAGATGAACAGACCTGAAAACTATTTGTCGTTGTTTTACAGAAGATAATATTGAAATCAAAAATGACCTGTAAATAAAATTATTATAATACAAAGAACTGATTATTATATTTTAAAATTTCAATGTTAAAAGCAACCCTGGCTTCATTGTAGGCACCTTCATTTTGCACATCTCTCCACCCAAGGAACTTGGAGTAGTATGAATCATTTTTCTTTAATTTATTTAGAATCACAGAATTATTAAGACTGGAAAATACATCTGAGATCCTCTGGTCCAACCATCAGTGCATTACCACCATGCTCACTAAAGCATGTCCCACAGTGCAACTTCTAAATGTTTCTTCAACACCTCCAGGAATGATGACTCCATTACTTCCCTGGGCAGTCTGTTCCAGTGTTTGACCACTATTTCAGGGAAGAAATTTCTCCTAATATCTCAACTGAACCTCCCCATGTGCAAATTGAGGCCCTTACTTGTCATTCTATTTCTAATTGCCTCGTAGAAAAAGCCAATCTCTACCTCATTGCAACATCCTATCAGGAGGTTGTAGAAAGTGAGATGGTTTCTCCTGAATCTCCTCTTCTTCCAGTCTGGAAATCCCAGTTTCCTCAGCTGCTCCTCATATAACTTGTGTTCCAGACTCTTCACAGCTTTGTCGGCCTTCCTTGGACACATCCTAGGGCCTCATTTTTTTTTTCTGGTGATGAGTCCAAAACTGAACACAATACTAAAGGAACAGCCTCACCATTGCTGAGTACAGGGGGACTTCCCTAGCCCTACTGGCTACACTATTTCTGATACATCCCAGGATGCTGTTGTTCATCTTGGCCATCTGGACACACTACTGACTCATACTGAGCTGGCCATCAACTATCCCAGGTTGTTTTCAAATCTGTAGTATTGCATGGGGTTATTGTGACCAAAGTGCAAGATCTGACATTTAGTCTTGTTAAAATTCATACAATCAGACTCAGCCTATTAGTCCACCTTATCCAGATCTCTCTGTAGGGCTTTCCTATCCCCAGGCAGATCAACACTTCCTCCCAGCTTGGTGTCATCTGCAACTTGACTGAGGGTGCACTCAAATCCTCTCCTCCAGATTATCAATAAAGATATTAAACAGGATTGGCCTCAGAACTCAGAACTGGTTCTCAGAACCCCTGAGAACACCACTTGTGACCAGTTGCTAGCTGGATTTAACTCTATTCATTACCACACTCTGGGCCTGGCCATGCAGACAATTTTTTCCCCAGCAAAGAGTACACCTAGCAAAGCCATGGGATACCAGCTTCATCAGGAGAATTCTGTGGGAGCCAGGGTCAAAGGCTTTAATAAAGTCAAGGTAGACTGCATATTTCCCACATCCACTAGTTGGGTCGCTTGGTCATAAAGGAGATTAGTTGGTCAAGTAGGACCTACTTTTCATGAATGTGTGGTAGCCAGGCCTTGTGCCCTGCAAATACATCATGATCACACTCAAGATTATCTGCCCCATAATATTCCTGCATACCAAGATATTTTACAACTTAAGTGAAAAATTCAACATGCTCATGCTACAGAAGCTATGCATTCCCTCTAGCTTTGGAAAAATCGCATTATTTTTGTAATAAAGCCAGTTTGTGATAATGCTTTGAGGAATATTATGGCTGAGAATAGAAAGTACTAACAGCTATTCCTGAAGGATATGGAGCTCTTTGCTGTATATATGAACACTAATAAGCTGCAGAAGTACTCTCCTTATGGCTGTTGTCATCTTGGAAATTGTAGCCATTGGCTTATATTTTTATTTTCACTTTTTTTTAATCATAAATAAGAAAAAACATAATTCTAAGAATGAATGAAATTTCTTAATGTATGCTCAATTTTACTTCAGGAATATTTAGGTCTTTCTCTTGAGTAGCTTTAAGGAACATTACATTGTCCTCTGATGTTCTTGAATTTACAATCTCTTCACTCAAAATACTATACAAACTCACATTTACTTTTAATCAAAGACTAAGCCATTTCTTAACTACTGGAGAAGCTCTAGTTCTCAGTATTGTCCCTCAAACAATAACGTGAGAAAGAAAGAAAGAAACAAACAAACAAAAACCACAAGAACTGGAAAAATGAATGAAATTCACAAGTTCCCTAATTATTATTTTATCTTAATTTTTGCAGACAGAAAAAAAATCTGACAGCTTTTCATCAGAATTGTTACTGTGATTTTCTGACTAGATTTTCAAAGGCTAAGATAAAGAATCAGTCTTATGAACACATACGTGTACACAAATATGTTTACTTTTTATTCTTCTGATGCTATTCTGAAACTTCTCCCCGGAAAATAAATATCATCACAAGATAGTATTGATCTAGTATTATTTTAAATGCTTTACATTTAGTTTTATCATAATTGTTTTAATTAACTGTAATCTTACAAGATCTTGTTAAAATTTTTCCTTATATACAATTTACATCTGAATACTTAATTTCTCTGGGTTTTTTATCGTTGTTGTTTTTTGTTTTTTGTTTCCATTGTGGATCATAATGTTTCTAAGTTATTGTCTATATTTTAGAAACTCGAAGGTCTTCAGTGGAGCTGAAGTAATCACTACAAGTAGGCAAGGGTACATATAAATAGCATTTGCCTTTTTCCTGTTTATGTAATTTGAAGTTTGTTTTTTTTTTTATTCTCAGTTTCATGCCTACAACAAAAAGGAAAGCAGAACTGCTAGAAGCGCTCCTTGAGAAGACAAGACAAACGAGGGAATGTTACCATCTTTTTTACCTAATAGACAAAATTTCCCATCACCAAAATAGTACAATACAGACTACTATTTTTGAGTACTTAGTGCATTGTTAATTCATTTTAAGGAGAATCAGTAAATGAATTTAGGCTTCAATTGATAATTAACTCCACACTTACATGACTAAGCTTCCTTATAAGCAACCATATTAAACACAGTAGACGACTGCTAAGACAGAAAGATAGATTTGCTGCAGTCTGACTGTGTGAAATCTGATCTTCTGCTTTTACACTCAGACTTGATGTTCAAGTGTTGGAGAGTATAGTAATGCAAACTGAGATAACATTGAGCTATTGCTATTCTGGAGTGTAGCATCACTACCTTACCAAAAGATTGGTTGTGTGTTTTTTTTTTTTTTTTTTTTTTTTTTCTCCCCTTTTAAACTTACTTTAGTTAAGTGTTTTACCATTGTATATTAATGCCTTTGAAAAAGAGCACTGCCTATTTTGTAATATTAATAAGATACATATACATACACGTACGGTAAGAATCATGTTTGTATTCTAAATACAAAAAAAAATCTCTCAAAGCCATTTAAGAAAATATAATTTCACAAACATAGTTACTGGGAAACTGAAACCAGTGAAGGATGAAAACTGAACAGAACCTGATAATATCTGAAAATGCTTAGGGATATAAGTTTTGAGATACTGTAGGATATTACGGGGGAAGGAACCTGGTGGCTACAGTGATAACCTAGAATCCTCCAGCTCGTACACAGTTGGGTGAAAAGAGAGACTGGTCTCAGTGGCAAGGAGGAAACTTTAGGAAAAATCATAAGGAAGTAATCAGACTCCATATAGCTTCTACTTTTACTTCTTTCAAAAGAAAAAGAAAAAAAAAGTGGGTAAGTGCCAGGTGATTATTTTTTTACGGATTTATTTTGAACATGCAAATTTTTTCTGATGCAGTTTCCCTAGTTGATTTGCAGAGTTTTCTGTTGTTTGTACTTTTTCATTCTCTTCAATAATAAATTATATTTAAGAAAATGTAACGACTCAGTATTGAGCTCTTCTGTGTATGCACATGCATAAAATCCAGGTATCTCTAGTCATTTTAGGATCATGTAAATTCCTTTTTTTCACACATTGGAGCCTGGGGTGCTCAGTTATGTCAGTAAACACTGGCTGAGGGAGGACCTTTAGGTTCTTTAGTTTTTCCCACTTTGTCTCAGGAGGACTTTCCCAAATCAACATCCTAGATAAGGATTATAGATTTTTTTTTTTTTTTTTTTCACTCGTGACTATCTCAAGTTTGGTCCCTATATTCACAGGGACAAAAGAATTGCAAATAGATGCTCCATTTGCCCAACCTTTAAGTCTTTTAACTTTTTTGTTTGAGCTGTGCATTATGGAAATAGGTAGAATGCTAATTTTACCTATTTATGTTACCTACCTAACATTTCCAGATCCATGAAGATATCTTTTCATACATAGGTAATGTCTGACAGACAAACTGTTTCTATTTCATCTAAACTGCATACTACAAGCCCTGCTTTTCTATCTCCATGATTCATTACTTCAAGAGCTTCTGGTCCCTGTCCAAATTTAGATAAGACAGCCAGAACAGGTAAGCCACTTTGCAGTAGGAAATTTTAGTAGATGCTTTGGCACAGAGGAACAGAAAAAACATTTTTTTACACATTAAACATGTACGAAATGTGGTTTCTTGCTACCATGGTTTACCATCAAATGAAAAATGGGCCTGACACATAAACTATTTACAAGCTCTTTTTAAAAAATCTTCATAATACTTGAAAGTAGACATGTGTCTCTACTAATCAAACAATGGGAGGACAAGAAACTGCCATTTACCAATAGTTGCTCTTTGTCAAAGTACGTTTATACATTCTTGACGTTCTTTCCTATCTCTCAGTCTTACAACCATTATAAAATATGACTGCTGGGAGCTACATGGAGAGGCCATGTGGACCACACAGAGGAAGAAAAGCCTCAAATGCAGTCCTAAAAATAATTCTATAATAGGAAAAAAAAAAAAAATCTGAATAATGCTATTATGTATAAACAAACAAGTGTAACTTAGATTCTAATTGCACTCTTTCAGTTCAGTATTTTAAAGCCTGAGTTTGGATAACTAAATAGTATAAAATTAAAACATACTACATTTCATAAAATATATTTTTCCAAGCTAGTATTAATCACAGTGGTCTATTTTGATAGTTTTGAAATCAGATATCGTTTTGTCACCTAGCAAAGTTGGTTACCAGAAAGTAAGCTGCGCAGTCTGTTATACAGACTAAAACAAAAGCTTTGTTGTTAACAAATTCCCAATAGAAAGTTCAGTTATTCTGTGATGTGATTGTCTTTTTTCAGTTTAAATGTTATGTTTTTAAGAAAGTAAATATAAAAAATAGTATTTCCATGATTTTCAGAATGCTCACCTATTTTGAAGGAGTAAAGATAAATTATAGCTCAGATAAAACTCCCTCATTGTTTTCTGAGTTTCATTAGCAAGTTACCTTTTCCTGATTAGAACCTTAGAAACGTTTAAATCTTGATTAAAAAAAAAAAAAAAAAAAAGGAAAGAAATAGCATGCAAACTAATGATAACGTTCAAGAGAAGCATTAGATATTATTCAAGAATAGGAGATTAGGAGATGATTTACAGGGAATAATATACAAAAGACCTGATGAACCTGATGAAACATAGTAACTTTAAAACTGCCGTGCCTGCAGTGATTTTACTGCAGTGATAGTTATCACTACCAGATATTTGCATATAAGAAGATAATTTTACAACTCCTCTATATTCCCCTCAGAAACAGGGAAAGAAATGAACAAAAAAAGCACCTGAATTTAACTTCTGTAATATCTTACGATTTTGTATGGATGATAACAGGCACAGATCAAAAGATATTCTATGAAATATTCATACTGAAATATATGAAGGTTGCTCCAAAAGTAATGCCTCGTGCTTTATTATGGTGGTTCACAATGTCAGTGGCAGATGTTACTGGTATGACAGTAGAGGTTGAACCTTCCTGCCAATATTCCATTACATTTTGTTGATGTGTGACAGATGTCAGCAAAGAGGCATTCTGACAGAATGGCATCTGACATGGTAATGCATATGAAGCAAAGGTGTGTAATTATGAGCATTGTAGTGGAAAATATGGCACCCATTAATCTTCATAAATGCTTGCTGAACGCTTATGAAGACCAAACAGTGAATGTGAATACAGTGAGGTGATGGGTGGTGCAGTTCTGCAGTGGTGACAGTGACAGTGAGTCTCCTCCACTGGTGCAGATCTTTATGAGTGTGGTAAGAAGGCTCTTGTCACTCCTGGTAAAAATGCAAGCTAATTATGGTGACTATGTTGAAAAATTGTGCTTTGTAGCTGAAAAGTTTCTCTATCAAATAGTGTTATTGTAATCTTTATATCTGTTTCATTTTCCACTAGGAAAAAAAAAAAAAAAAAAAAAAAAAAAGAAGCATTACTTTTGGAGTGACCTATGTATAATCATTGTTTTCTATTATTAATGAGAGTATCAACTTCAAACTTCCGTGAGACAGTTAAGTCTTTTAAATAGAGAAATTAATGGCACAAGATTTTTATTGTCTGTTAAATCAAAATATTTTCCACCTCTTTTAGCGGAGAGTGTGTTTAAGGCCTTTTATTCACAAAGGAAATGTGTCACTCTTTTCTAATGTATAAAAAAATTCTGAAATTCAATTTTGTTTTTGTTTTTCTTTTTTATGTTTTGAGCTTTAAATAGAGAAATGTGATCCAAAACTCAAACAGATATATTGACTATTTATATTTGGAGATACCAGAATATTATGACTGTTGAAAATTATGTGCCTCCTACAAGCATGGCTTTTACTAAGCTTTCTTTTCCTGACTGAAAAGAACTACATATAAATACTATTTAATTCTTCCAGGAATTAACTATCTGGGTACTTCAGATTTTACAAGATTATATCACAGAGAATTATGTCAGCAGTTAATAAAATCAGAGCAGACTTAATATTTTTATGAAAAAAACACTACTTCACATTTCTCTTAGCAGTCCTCCAGTTACCAACTATTTTTATCACATTTTTCATAAATTATCTGTTATGTTTACCTGGCCACCCATCTGCTGACCTGATTGTTTGTAAGTTGCTTGTTAACATGCTGATAGGGAGTATGAATTAAGCAATTTGTCATTGCATGCTTGTAAAATGAAAACGTTTTTGACATTAGAATAAGTACACAAAGAAAACTGCTACAAAGGATCAGCCAAAGAGCCTTCAGTCCTATATTTAGAAAGGTTGAACAAGGGAAAAGAAAAAGTCAGTATAAAAAATCTAAAATCCTATCACATTTAAACTATTCATGAAGATTTGAAGAACAGTAAAATGGGAAAGTATCCATTTTATCATTTTTTTTTTTTCCTTTTTTGTGCGTCGCCGGCTGTGGCAATCACACCAGTAAATTACTTTTTCTCTGTGTACAGGAGTTAGTAAATTTTCCTTAACCCTTCATTTCCACATAATAAAATCAGAAACAGACAAACAAACAAACAACAAAAAAAAAACCCTTATAATATACTTATTGAGTAGAACACCGTAAAATGTGGGTATAAGGTGAATGAGTTTTTTTCATATTCTGATCATTGTGCAACTAGAAATTAAGTTTTCAAAGAATTTTATGATTATATAATTATATTCTGTGGCACATAGAATGTATTTCAGAGTGCCTATCTTGGCAATATATGACTTTTTATTAAAAAAAAAAAAAAAAAAAAAAAAATTTTGGGGAAGAATTTAAAAATTTAAATTTTTTTTTTTTTAAAAATTTTTTATTGAAAAAATTTTTTTAAAAAAAAAAAAAAAAAAAAAAAAAAGTTTGGGAGAGCACTTAAAAGCTTAACATTTATTTGTATATAGAAATTGATGATGGAAAAGCATTTGTAAATCATGACATCAATCACATGAACATCCAAGATTTTTGGTTGCAATTGCAAAAGTCTTATTAATATCCATAAATATTTTCAGGGAAATATAAAATAGAATTTAGAATTTAAAATTCTGAAAGCCATTCACTGTGTCACAAAGATTCTGTGTAAATTAAACGTTTTCATCAGCCTTCTCAAACAACTATCTTCTTTGCTTCTTTTTAACAAAGCTACACAATCACAGAATCACAGAATTACAGAATTGGTCAGATTGGAAAAGACTTTAAAGATCATCGAGTCCAACCACAACCTAACCATATTACCCTAACAACCCACAGTTAAATTATGTCCCTCAGCACAATATCCATATGGTTTTTAAACACATTCATGGACGGTGACTCAAACACCTCCCTGCAGAGCCTGTTCCAGTTTTAACAACCCTTTCTGTAAATGAATTTTTCCTGATATCGAGCCCTAACCTCCCCTGGTGGAACTTGAGGCCATTTCCTCTCGTCCTGTCTCCTGTCACCAGTGAGAAGAGAACAAACCTGCTCTTGCTGCAATCACCTTTCCAGTATTTGAAGAGAGCAATACGGTCTCCCCTCAGGTTCCCCTTCCCAACAAGGGATGAAGTTTCTCCGTAGCCCTTTTCTTACTGTTACTGAATTCATATAAATATTTATTTTTGTCTTTCACATTAGTGGCCACATCCAGTTGGGCTTTGCCCTTTCTGATTTTCTTCCTGCACAGCTTCACTGTGTGTTTGTAATCCTCATAAACTCTTTGCCCCCTCTTCCAAAGACCATAATTTTTCCTTTTTTTCCTGAGTTCCAGGCAAAAGTCTCTGTTCATCCAGACTGTCTCCATCCCTGTTGGCTCTTCTTCTATGATTTGGGGATGGTCAGTTCCTGCACCTTTAAAATTACTTAAATTATTCCCTGTCCTCCTGGGATCCCATGCCCTCCAGAACAACTTCCCAGAGGACACTCTCAACCACAGTCCGAAGGAGACCAAAGTCTGCCCGCTGGAAGTCTGGAAGTCCAAGGTGGTAGTTCTGCTGGCGCCTCTCTGTGCTTCAACAAAGATTGAAAAATCTATCATTTTATGGTCACTTTGCCCCAGACAGCCTCCAACGTTTGCATCCTTGACAAGATCTTCCCTGTTAAAAAATAGCAGGTCCAGGATTTTGCTTCCCCTTGTTTGCTCCCTCACTGTTCACGTTGGAAGTTATCATCCACACACTCTAAGAACCTCTGGGATTGTTCCCTTTCTGCTGTGTTATATTTCTGGGAAGTTGAAGTTCCTCCTTGCCCCCTAAAAACTTCTGTACACAGTTGTCCTTTTTGACAACTATATAGCCCAAATTTTGCATACAACCACAAATGTGTAAAAATGGCAGATTATTCCTGAATTCTATATCAAGTCTCAAAAATGAAAATGACTCAGTATCTTATTCAATTCCTGCACTGGAAATAAAGCATCACAAAAAGATAATGAAAAGGAAAACAAAAAATGAAAAGAGAAGTGTAAGAACTTCTTTCTCCCCTGAAATGAAATGTACTAAAATATTTGTTTGTTTGTTTGTTTTTATTTACTTTGGCAAGAAGGGAGGCAGTTTAAAATTACTTTAATCAAATTATCAAATTCACAGTTCTGAAATCTGACAGGAAGAAAAGCAAATAAACAAGAATGGGCTTAGATATTACAGAAAATTTCCAATGACAATCAGAAAGGTGAAATAGGTACAGGACTTTTTTGAGCTTGGGAGCAACAAGTTCACAGATGTGTAGAATAATTTCAATCAGTAGAGACCTCTGGAGGTTAGTTAGTCCTACAGCCAAAAGCAAGATGGATTAACAGTACTTCACAATGATCTGAAGCTGAATGAAATGTGACTGTATGGGTTTATGTGGCAGTAGTAGGGGCGCTGCAGGCTTGGCTTCTGTGAGAAAAGTCCAGATGGTGCCCCATCCTCATGAGATAATTCCAAGCCACCTCCAAAAAGGACCCACTGCTGGTCAGAACTGAGCCAATGGGTGACACTGACTGCACCCTTATGATAATGTATTTAAGACAGGGAAAAAAATGCTGGACAACAGACACTGGGAGAGAGAAGGGAGAAGGAAACAACAGTGCAGACACCAGTGTCAGTGAAGAAGGATGCAAATAGGTACTTCAGATGCCAGATCAGAAGTTATTTGCAACCCTTGCACCACAGAACCATGGTAGAACAGGTTATTCACCTACAGTCCACGGTGTACCACAAAAGATAATATCTTCACACTTCAGCCCACAGAGGAACCCAAGGTGGAGCAGATGTATCTGAAGGAAGCTGCAAGCCTGTGGAGAGCAGTCATGGGATCAGACTCAGTGTCAGAACTGCACGGAGAAGAGCCCAAGTTGGAATAGAGTTTTGCCGGGAGCTGGTCCCTGTGCAAGATCTATGCTGGTGCTGTCCATTCCTGAAGGACTGCATCCAGTAGTATGTATACATGCTAGAGTAGTTCTTGAAGAACTGGCATTAGTGGGAAGCTGTGTAGGGCTTGTTGAAGAACAACTTCATCTTGTAGGAGGAACACTACTCTGAAGCAGTGGAAAAGAATGAGAATGAAATACAGAGACCTGGAGTTTAGCTACCAAAGTCTGTGAAACAACGACTGTGACATTGATACAAGAAAATTGTTTTAAAATGCTACAAGAAAAAAATAACATCATCAGCTTAATAGTAGCGTCAAAGATTAGGATTATAACAGAATATATAGAAATATGTTCCCTTTGAAGCAACTAGGAGATTAAATCTTACCAAAGCAGGAACTTTAATTAAAATTAACAAGACCCAAAATTTGATTTAAATGGGTTACTTCTACCTTAAGAAAAGGAAGAAAAAGAGAGCTGGTTGAAGGAATACATGTGTGAAGAAACAAATACAACAGAGGGTCTGGGCTGAAAGACCTGCACACACCACAAGCATCCTGCTTTGCCTGTTGAGAATAGTGGTCCTCACTGCAACCACCTTATATTTGTGGAGCTGGGTGTGTTCAGCCAGATGGCCACAGAGAGATAGTCAGGGGCGAGTTGGAGAAGAGCAGTTCCATCTCTTGTGTAACATTTGTAAAGTTATCATTAATGAAGTTTTTTTGTATTAGTATAGATTATAACTATGTAGGTTGCTCTGAAAGTAATGCCTCATTTATTTCCACAAAAACTACAACAGATACAAAGAGCACAATGACATTGTTTGATAGAGCAAATTCTCAGCTAAAAAAACACTATTTTTTCAACACAGTCAGCACCATTAGCTATGCATTTTTTTCCAGTGATGAGCAGTACTCTGCATGTCATGCTCATTAAAATCTATATGGCTGTCCAGAATGACTTGCCTTTCTAGTTGCTGTCACGACTGCTGAAGTGGACCACCTTGTAGTGCTAACATCCACTCTATGGTCTCCACAAATGTTCAACAAACGATGAATGTCAACGGGTGTAATTGCAATGGGTACTACTTTTCACTTTGAGGAATTCAATTCAACATCTTTGTTTCATATGCACTCCTGTCTCAGATGTCATTTTATTGGACTGCCCCCCCCCTCTCTGCTACTGTCTTTTGCACAGCAACAAAATAAGATGGAATATTGGCAGGAAGGTTCAACCTATACTGCCGTATTAACAACATCTGTATCTGGCCTTGTGAGCCAACATAATAAAATAAGAGGCATTAATTTCAGAGCAGCTTTTATAGTATATATTTTTGTAATTAACTACTGATAGTTTCTGTATCTTAATTTAAATGTTAAATACCTGACTTCTTTTAAAGAGCTGTAAGTCCTTTTTACCAGTAAAAGAACATAGCATTTAAAATATAGTCTTACAGAGAAATTCTGTTCATTAGATGAAAAAGTAGTAAACAAATATTAAGAACTCTATGTAGAACACAATATTCTTCTTTCTTTATTGTATTCTAGAAGGACAGAGTGATAAAAAGACTAAGAAAGACAGACAACCTAATCTAACCAAACACCTTTTTTGTTATTATTATTTGGGTAAAAAGGGAGTAGAAGAAAAGAAGCATGAATAATTAAGCATTTTGGATAAGACAGTCTGGCAAGCTTGCATTTCAGCTTATTAACTTGCCCTCCCATGAGCCAAAATCCATAACCTTCTTAAGCTTTGAAGGTTGCAGACACATTTTAACAAGACTGGTTATTGACAGTAGTACTTTATAGTCACGTTGCTGTATTTAATATAAAAGGTATACAAAAACAGTCAAAGTGTTCAGTTGAAGACTGAATAATAATAACAAGGGAAACAAAGTAGTTTTGGAGAATTTTGAAAGTTTCAAACTACTTGCAGTTCTGTTGATCTACCAAAACAAATGACCAAGGGAAAAATACAATAATTAAAAAAAAAAAAAAAAAACCAAAACCACAATATTTCAGTTATTTTTTTTTTTCACCTCATAATGACCATTAATATAGATGCCCTAAGCATCTGTATTTCCTACTATATTCCCACTATATTTTCTACTTATCTTTGCCATATAAAGTGCTTGTACTGAAGCAGTAACGTAAAACATGGAGAAATCTTTGAATTATGGATGTCATGATTTTAACCACAAAAAAGTGAAAATACTTTTGCACTGGAGGCAGTGCCCACAGAGGTGGTTATATCATTCCTTCAAATCTTGTTTTGAAAACAAGAGAAAGACAAAATATATTTATGCATTTTAACCTCTTGAGAATTGATTTTTAACTTGGAAATACATTGATATCATTTAGATTGATATATCTTAATAGATTTACAACATCAATTGTTTGGACAAGCTCAGCGTGAATAACACTGTTACTATGGAACATGCTGACATCAAAACAAAAATGATTGCTTGCTTCTTATTCTGCAATTTCAGAATTTGCACTTTGAGAATTAGCAATGATTGTAGTGTTGCCTGCTAAAGATCATAAAGTAACTTCTTTGTCTCACAGTCTCTATTACTGAACGAATGAAGCGGAGCCTGGGAAGATAAGAGTGGAGTTCTACTTTTAGTCTTTGTTTTTCTCTCTCCTACTCTATTTAATTTAACCCCAAACAAAATTTAAATAATTACTTCAAATTGAGTCTATTTTGCCTGTGATGGAAATGGGTAATTGATTTCCCTGTCTTTATCTCAATCCATATGGCTTTCAATTTTCTCCGTGTACTGTTGAGGAAGGGAAGGGAGGGCAGCTGTATGGGCACCTAGCATCCAGCCAAAGTGAACACAGTACAACTTGCTGCTGGTCTTGACAAAGAAAGGAATCTACAACAGGTTTCGTCTGAATTAAACTGCCAAGAATTTTCCTTCTTAAGTTTTGATTACAGAAGTCAGAAGTTTGATAAATTGTTGAAAATAAAATATTTTTTTTAGTAAAGCTTTTAAGAGAACTGTCAACATATTTCTTATGACTGTGGATTTTTAATTCAAAAAAGCCTGTAGAAAATAAATTTCTTCTTTTCACTCTAATATTACATACACTAATGTTCTGTATTTGTATTTCATTACAAAAGTAACTGTTTAAAATTGTACACTGATTTAAACTTGAGAGTTAATGTTGGTGATTTGATTCCAAATGCTGAATTGAAGGAATTTTTAGAAGTATGTAGAACACAATTATTAAGAATTAAACCTGCATGACTACTTCAGTTTTTAAATTCTGCTTTAAATTACTCTTAAATTCCACAAAACTGTTTACATATGACTACAGTGACAATTGCTTTTCTCATGGAGCAGTATTTTCACTTAGAATTCTAATATAAAAATGGCCAGACTTTGATTTTGAAACAGCAATTTAATGCATATACCTTTTTGTTTTCTTCTTACAGCACTCCATGCAATAAAACAAATAATTTAGATTACTTCTGTTGTAGAAAGCATTTCTTTTAATATACAATTTAAAAATATAAGCGATCTTACCAACAATAAACTTTATAAATATCAGCTCCATTCTAGCATTATGTACCTTTCCCCCTGAAAAAATTATGTGTTACTATTACCATCAAATTATCATAAAGAATGTTTAATATTATTCTATCCTAGAATTGAGTTTGAGGTTAGTCATCTTTATTCTATGTTGACACCTTGTGAAGGAGGTGATTTAAGAAAAACTGGAAAAAATGACATTTAAACATCATTAAAACTGTATTGTTGAAGGTCCTTTCAACCAACAGTGAACTGAATTTAGATTGTTGATACCTGCTACTACTGAGAGTGGAAAAACAAGAAAGCAAACAAATTAGAAAACAATTAAGTGGTGAAAATTTAATGTCTTTCTGGTATTTCACATCAACAGAGTAAATTGTGAAATGGCATTGAAAACTTCAGCTTTGAATCTTGTTCTAGGATTCTTCACAGCAATTCTTTAGTGTCTACTGCATATACTTTCTCCAACTTTTCCTTGTGTGATCTGATTTATGCTATGCAACTTGTCTCCCTGTCAATAATATTCCATGCCATTGGAGCTAGCAACTGCTTAAAGATGATATCTGATTTCATCTGCTGCTGAGTTTAACTTGCTTCAGTTTTGTGTCATGTCCAAGTCATAGGACCAAGCTATGAGACTGAATGTTCACCACTATCTAGAATGAAAGATATTCTATTTACAAATATGGCCAATCTTAAATGGAAAAGAACTGTAGGAATGATTTATGTAGTTGGTGTCTGTATGCAATAAACAAGCAGCCTGTCCTTTAAATTCTAGTCCCCTTCTTCTTGATGAATATTTAATCATCTTTAGCTAGCTTTGGGTTTGAACAACTCATTTCTTCTAAAATTTTGGCATTTTCCCCAAAGGTTTGTGCCTGCCATCCATATTAGAATTATGTAAGTGTATCCCTAACAGTTTTGTCTGACCTTGTTCTCTATACAGTACATAATCAAGTGACCTTGACATACTGAATCTATTTGTGTAAATTTTGTTAAATTACTACCTTATAGAAATAAAATACATTGTTGCTTCTCTCTTGAAAGTCCATTGTCACCTGCAACATCTTTATGTCTCCAGGACTTTTTCCTCGCATTTCATATTCCTCCCTGACAATACAACATTTTTCTCTCTCTAAATTATGTTATCAAAGCAGCATTCTTCCTGTCAAGATATGATATAGTATATTTGCTAAAGCTATTATCAGCTATCCCTGCTGATAGTATGTCCACAAATAATTATTCATATTTTCTTAAAGATTAAATAGCTGGCAACAAAAACAACTGCAAAACTGAACACAATCTAATAAGTTTTGCTGTTGTTGTTTTTTTTTTTTTTTTTAAGATATTCAGTATATAATTTCAGTATATAATTTGTTCATCAATTTATGTTGTCATACTTATCACTTGCAGTAAGGGAAAGGCTACTTTTAGGATTAATTATAAATCTGATCAGACTAAACAGGTTTCTGCATCACACTTTGATACCATATAACTCAAATCAGTATTCAATTTCTAGATTCAGTTCTCACTTCAGAAGAGATTAAAGGTAATACCCTCATGACTTTTTAATTATAAATTTTCCCATGATTACACATTCATAAAATTTTAAAATATCTTAAACAATGCTACAAATAGAAAGTTTTTCTCTGGGCCATGCTCAACAAA